>NW_022437001.1:6308438-6382191 GCF_009761245.1 Sapajus apella
GAAAGAAAGAAAGAAAGAAAGAAAGAAAGAAAGAAAGAAAGAAAGAAGAAAGAAAGAGAAAGAAAGGAAGGAACTTGTATCTAACAAAAAGTAGTGCCAACACATTATCTATCACTGAGAAACCATTGTGCTCATTACTGTGGTCCCAGCTGCTGCCAGCATTCCTGGCACATAATAATGCTCAAGGAAAACTGAAACTGTGCAACTATTTGTTGAACAATAGTTGTTTAAAATAGAATTTTAGTAAATATTTTTTAAGCATTAGGAAAAATCTCAAAATTTGATATGCTCTCTAAATTTAAAAAATGCCTCATGTTCTAAATGTACTTACAGTATTCCTCCTCCCCACTTAACTCCTTTCCTAATGAGGACACCCATTCCTTCAGAGTATCAAAGTTACAAATGTAGTTAGGAAGAAATCAAATCGAACTGATTCCTCACCAAATGATGCCTGAAAGTGCTTTAACCTATTCAGAGAAATTAGAGTGTTTTTAAATGTTGGAAGATTACCTATAGCCAGAACTTAGGACAGTTATAATATGGTATGTAATTGCAATCATTCACGCAGTGTGGGGCAAGATAATTATGGATAATGAGGCCAATACATGGATCCGTCTTGTAAAAGTTGCGAATCTGCTTTTAAATTCAACTTCTGTAAGCTGTCCTAAATTTCAAAACTTTCCTTTATTGAACATGAATCTACATCCCCCATTTTAGGAAAAAAAAGTCATTAGAATTTATATTGAGAAAAATATGTATGCGATATGTTTAAAAAGGAATTTTTAAATGACAGATTACTCTCTGATGAATCTGATGAAGCTAAGGGGTCTCTTTCCAGAAAACATGCAACTATGGCATATACAGTTGACTTGAATGACACAGGTTTGAGCCACATAGGTCCACTCAAATGCAGATTTTCTTCCATCTCTGCCATCCCTGAGATAGCAAGACCAATCTTTTCTCTTCATGCTCTTCACAATTTTCTTAGTAACATTTTATTTTCTCTAGCTTACTTTATTGTAAGAGTACAATGTATAATACATATAACATACAAATTATATATTAATAGACCATTCATGTTCTCAGTAAAGCTTCCAGCTAACAGTAGGCTATTGGCAGTTACATTTTGGGGCAGTCAAAAGTTATATGCAGATTTTCCACTGCAGCAGGGTCAGCACCCCTAGCCCCTTCATTGTTCAAGGGTCAACTGCAATTTCAGAGCTCAGTAACCATTGCTTAAATAGGTAGAAATGACAGTTGCTTACAAGTATCTGATTCTTTTCTCTCACATGGAAGATTGTACTTCCCAGTCCCTTACAACTGGACAGGGCTCTGGGACTGACTAGTTCTGGCCAGTGGACTTTGATCAAAATCACTTCTGGCTTAAGCATAGGGGAGCCCACCTGAGACTGTAGTTGATTATTTCCCTGTTACAGTGATTGTGGAGAAAGCCTTATTAAAAATAATAGAACCACCAAATCAAAGCAGTCTGGATAACTAAATCTCCAATTGGAGAACACTTATGCAGAAAGTCACTCATATCAGCAGCAGACCTTGTGTGAACACAGACTAATCCTTTTTTGTGACAAATCACTGACATCTTCAGACTTTGTTACCACAGTCTCGTTTAGCCTGCCCTAACGCCAAATGCTTCAGGATTTTTCATCATGGCTCCCAAGACGTCAGCAGTAGAAACTTCAGTGGGAGAACTGGGACAGCCATAAATTATATGATGATTTACAAATTGTATATTTTTAGGTTATTGGTCTGCATGTGATTCTTTTAGAGGAAGAGACTTTTAAAATCCTTCATTTGTACTTCAATTTCTAGTCACAGAAAACAAGTTTGATAAGACAAATGGAGATAAAACTTTAAAATGTTTTATATATATATATACACATATATATGTATATATATATATATATATTCCATGCTAATGTCAAAAAAGTATAAAGAAAGATATGCATATTTTCTGCTAATCTTATTTAAATTATAATAGATTATTATATAAGTATATTTCTAATAAATATCAAGAAAGGGATTAGAGAATTCAGTGACTTCTGCAACTAATAAGAAAATAAAATAATTCCAAAGGTGAAATATGCTGAAAAAGATAAGTCAATACTTAATTGTCACCAAATTTTAATAAAGAAGATAGCAAAATTTGAGTTTGAATTACAAAATTCCTCATTCAAATACAATTCGCCTATCTTCATTTATTTCTACAAGTGACAAGTTGCTTCCTTAAGAATAAAGTATTTCTTCAGAAACTGTTGCTCACTTCATTGGGAAATAATAATGTAGCTCTAGGTCCCTCAGGTTGGAAAGTTTTTTTTTTTTTCTTTTTCTTTTTTTCTCCCTCTGAGAGTCTCCTTCTCTATCTGCTGCTTTGGTTCAATGAAAGAGAATTCTTGATTGCTCAGACAAAAACTATACTTCTTTTAGATTCTGCTCACAGTTCTTGGTAGCTGGTGGTGTTACCAGTTTTAACTTTCCAATGTACACTGAACTCATCACTTGTAAGAAAAATATAGCTGGGTTTCTCTAGTCTGATTTTATTTCAACTTTGTCTTTAATTGCAAGCTTGAGGAGCTTATAAAAAGTTTGTTGGTTGGTTAAGCCATAGCAAAACGAGAATGAATCAGTAAAAGGCAAGAGTTTGAGAACTCAGTTGTCACCCTGTTTATATTTGCCTCATTTCAGTGGGGGTCTTACCTCTGCCTCTAGCTATGTCCTTCGGCCCCATAACCACGGATAACAAATATTATACCCATTTAGCTAGATGCTTTCTACCATTGCTAGAATTTGGAGGCAAAATGGTCCCCTCCTATGTGTATTTAATCCTTTTTTGCTAAGGCTTTCTTAGGACAATTCTTTTTTTTTTCCGAGACAGAGTCTCACTCTGTCACCAGGCACCAGGCTGGAGTGCAGTGGCACAACCTCGGCTCACTGCAACTTCTGTCTCCCAGGTTCAAGCAATTCTCCTACCTCAGCCTCCCGAGTAGCTGGGACACCAGGCGCACACCACCACACCCAGCTAATTTTTGTATTTTTAGTAGAGACGGGGTTTCACCATGTTGGCCAGGATGGTCTTGATCTCTTGACCTCGTGATCCGCCCACCTCAGCCTCCCAAAGTGCTGGGATTACAGGCATCAGCCACTGTGCCCAGCCTCTTAGCACAATTCTAGTGGTTCTTGGTCCATAAGATTTCTTCTGAAAAAAGAAGCAATATGACTAGTATTTAAAACATGGACACATTGAAGGCACACCTTTTGTTGGCTTCTAATTCTTTATATACTTTCCCTGATTCAGGGTTTTTTAGAAAAAGTATATTTATGGTCCCATAATTTATTTTCATTATGTTCTTTTATTCTGTCCTCTCTGCCTCTTTAACTCCAAGATAAGGGTAAATATTCTATGATCTAGATTCTTTAGCATAATTAATACAAAAATAAATGCTTTTCATGATAAATATCCTTTTAGAAATTATTTCTAATGCCTTATCCCCAGATGCATATTTCACTTCACGTGGATGATGTCTGCCTCCTGGGGATGGGTGAGTGGGCTCAGTATGGAAAATATCGGGCAAGACTTAATGCCAAGAAGTGATAGCATATTTCTTCATTTTAATGCCAGTCCATTTTGACCGGTGTTTTCACCTTCCTGGAATCAATTTTTGAATCACTATGAATGTACCTGCACACATGTACTTTCTAAATCCTCTGAACTACTGTAGCAATGAAATAAATATTAAAAGGACTAACCAATATTCACCATCTCCAAAACTTTTCATACTACATTGTATTCAGGTTTTCTCTTCCTTTCATTTCATTCTGAACTTCAGTCAAAAAGCCTGAACAAATAGGCCTTCTTTTACTATGCCCTTAAGGTGAACAAAGTTGGACTTTGTCAAACTAATAGGAAAAACTAAAGTTAGTTCACTTAAGTGCTATTCCTTTGAGGGGTTGCGTTTATTAACCTCTAATCTGAAATCAGATACCTAAAATGAGACAAAGCTTAGTTAATTTCAAACTTTAGTGAGATAAGACTGATTTCTCTGAATTAAAACCATGCATTTCCATTTACCTATGTAACAAAGCTGCACATCCTGCACATGTACCCTGGAACTTAAAATTTAAATTTAAATAAAGACTGCATTTCATGATATCCACAGCTAATCAAGTATATTTAACAGTGTTATCAGAAGAAGTTTATTGCCACCTTTCAAAGGGCTTCTAGCCTTGCTTATGAGATAGTAAGCTCCTAAGGAGGGAAACAGTTTTCCAGTTGCCACATATTTTTAATTGGTCCCATAATTTACTTCCCATACTAAAGTATCAGTGTGGAAAAATAAAATGAAATGAAGCTTCAAAATCAATAGGAAAAGAAACGGTAAGAAAACTTGGGAAAATTGGGTGAAAATAACCATCTTAAAACTTTGAGGTTAATATTTATACTGTACTGTACGGATTTATTTGGCCCAAGTTTTACCACCCCCAGCTAACAGGATTATGGAAAAGGGGAAATAAACTATGCAAGAGGAAGCTATTACATTCATCCTTTAGCTATTAATTTCCTTCTATCACAATATGAAAAAACTAATTGTGTTGAATACAATGTGAGCAAAAGAAACAATATTTTTTTTCATTAAAATCATAGAAGGCACAGATGAGCAGGCTGCTATTACAATTTAATCATAGGAATATTCCCTAAAAATACAAATGTCCAAATAGCTACATTAACTACCTTTCATAGGAATGACTTTGTCCACTCACCTTTATCCAGGGCTTTAAATTGTAATCACATTTGAAGATTTGTATGATGAAATGTGAATATAGTATTTTTTTTTTACTAATTTGATTGGCAGGAAATAAGAAGCAAAACATTACAAGCACAGCTTTTTAATAATTTATCATTACTTACATGAATCTACTAAGTTTGGGCACACAATTATATGACTAATTATGTTGAAAATCCGAGTGGATGCTTAAATAGATGACCATGCCCTGAGGCCCTTCCAGTTGTTTCTGCTGTCTCATTTAACCATGCAAATGTTATTAAGCATTCCTGGCTAAAAATTTTCAAGCATGTGCAAGTGTAATTGCATGGGTAATTATGCATAATACTGCCACTTACTATATCTAACATAGGAATTTTTCTTTCTTAAAAAACTTTAGCTTTCTACTGGATAGAGTTCTCAGTACAAATATAATTTATAAAAGATAAGTAGACAAAAACCAGCCTATTGCTTTTCTTCAGGGTCTCTTCCAGACTCTCTTTTGCACATCAGTGTGAAGGAAAAGGGAAAAAGATTAAGCCATAGACAGGCATACTTTGGAGATATTGTGGGTTCAGTTTCAGATCATTGCAATAAAGCAAGTCACACAAATTATTTGGTTTCCCAGTACATATAAAAGTTATGCTTATGCTACTCTTTAGTCTATTAAGTGTGCAATAGCATTTGTCTAAAAAAGGTACATACCTTTATTAAGAATACTTTATTACTAAAATGGCTAATTATTATCTGAGCCTACAACAAGTCATTATCCTTGATGTTAATCGCTGTTGATTAATCAGGGTGGTGGTTGCTGAAGATTTGGATGGCTCTGGTAATTTCTTAAAATAAGACAATAATGCAATTTGTCACAATGATTGACTCTTGCTTTCGCAAAAGATTTCTCTGTGGAACACAATGCTGTTCGATAGCATTTTACCCACTGTAGAACTTCTCTTAAAATTGGAGTCAAACCTCTCAAACTCTACCACTGTTTTATCAACTATATTTATGTAATATTCCCTGTTGTTTCAACAATGTTCACAACATCTTCATCAGGTGTAGATTACATCTCAAGAAACCACTTTATTTGCTCATCCATAGGGAGCAACTCCTCAGTTATTAGAGTTTGATTATGAGATTGCAGCAATTCACTCACATCTTCAGGCTCCACTTCTAATTCTAGTTATCTTGCTATTTCCTCCATACCTGCAGTCACTTTCTCCACTGAAATCTCAAACCTCTCAAAGTCATCTGTGAGAGTTGAAATCAACTTCATCCAAATTCCCGTAACTATTGATATATTTTGACCACCTCCCATTGATCATAAATATTCTTAATGGCATCTAGAGTAATGAATCCTTTCTAGAACATTTTCCATTTACCTTTACCATATCCATCAGAAGAATCAACTACCTATGGAAACTAAAGCCTTACAAAATGTATTTCTTAAATACTAAGACTTCAAAGTCAAAACTTCTTCTTGACCCATGGGTTACAGAATGGACATTGTGTTAGTAGGCGTAAAAACAACATTAATCTCTTTGTACATTTCTATCAGAGCAATCATAGGTGACTAGATGCATTGTCAATGAACAATAATACTTGGAGAATATCTTTTTTTTCTGAGTAGTAGGTCTCAGCAGTGGGCTTTACCTATTAAGTAAATCATGCTACAATAGATATGACACTATCCAGGCTTTGCTGTACCATTTATAGAGCACAGGTGGGGTAGATTTAGCATAATTCTTAAGGACTCTGATTTTCAGAATGGTAAATGAGTGCTGATTTCAGCGTCAAAGTCACCAGCTGCAGTAGCTACTAATAAGAGTTAGCCTGTCGTTCAAAGCCAGGCATTGACTTCTCCTCTCTAGCTATGAAAGCCCGAGGTGGCATCTTCTTCCAATGAAAGGCTGTTTTATCTACATGGAAAATATGGCATTTAGTGTAGCCACCTTCATCAATTATCTTAGCTAGATCTTCTGGATAACTTTCTGCAGTTTCTCCATTAGCATTTGTTGTTTCACTTTGCACTTCTATGTTATGAAGATGACTTCTTTTCTTAAACCTCATAAACCAATCTCTGCTAGCTTCAAACTTTTCTTCTTAAGCTTCCTCACCTCTCTCAGCCTTTGCAGAATTGAAGAGAGTTTGGAGCTTGCTCTGGATAATGACTTTTGCTTAAGGGAATGTTGTGGCTTGTGATATTTTATCCCCACCACTAAAACTTTCTCCATATCAGCAATACAGCTGTTTTGCTTTCTTTTCATGTGTTCACTGGAGTAGCACTTTCAATTTCTTTCAAGAACTTTCTTTTCTCTTGTATTCACAACATCTCAGCTTTCAACATGCCTTCCTCACTAAGCATTGTAATCATTTCTAGCTTTTGATTTAAAGTGAGCGATATGCAATGCTTCCTTTCACTTGAACACTTAGAGGCCATTGTGGGATTATTAGTTGGCCCTATTTCTATATTGTTGTGTCTCAGGGAATAGGGAGGCCCAAGGAGAGGGAGAGACAGGGGAATGGCTGGTCAGTGGAGCAGTCAGATCACACGCAACATTCACCAATTAAATCCACTGTCTTATATGGGTGCAATACATGGCATCTCAAAACAATTACAGTAGTAACATCAAAGATCACTGATCACAGATCACCATAACAGATATAATAATAATAAGTTTGAAATGCTGAATTACCAAATGTAACACAGAGGAACTGAGTACATGCTATTGGAAAAATTGTGCCGATAGACTTACTTGAAGCAGGGTTGCCATACATCTTCAATGTGTAAAAAACGCAACATCTGTGAAGTGCAATAAAGCAAAGCACAATAAAACAGTGCATGCTTGTACTACAATTAAAGGAAATTTGAAATACTTATAAATGGAACAATCTACATTCACAAATATACCCAATTGAGAATATAATTCAACCATTATACTTATGAAAGTAATAATCATACTTTCATGAACTTTGGGCCATATAAATATTTATACAAACTTGATAACAAATATACAAAAGAAGTAGCCACCCTGTTCTAGGAGTGAAGCTATGAGCTGCAAAATTTTTAGGTTTGCATATACTAAGGCTACCTAACGACAAAAAATCTCCAGAAATTTTTTTTACCAGTGCATACATGTTAGTGGGTGAATTTCTTGTTGTGAGAACTATTAAGGAAGCTTTACAATACTGAACCCTGCCTCGTGCCATCCCTTGCTAAGTTGGATTCTGCACAGCCTTGCTTAGCAAGTCCCCAGCTTCTGATGCAAAGTTTAGTGTGGTCAGGAAGGATACTCACTTCCTGAAGTTGGAGGTGAGTATCTGGCTTTTCAACACCTACAGTCAGAACAGGTCTCAACTTTCCACCTACATTTATAAAGTAGGAAATTACTTAAGCATAGGAATGGATTTAGATGCTGGTGGGCATCTAAATTAATTTCTATTAATAATGGTAAGTGCTAAGATAAAAATAATAAAGGAGGCATGAAACTAGAAAGTGATTGGGTTTGGTGAGGGCTGTTTTAAATAGAAGGCTTTGAGGAGTTTGAAGAGAAGCCTAATTAAAATGAGGGAGCAAGGCATGTGAATATGTAGAAAGGTGGGGAGAAGATATCCAGATAGAGCTAGGCTTGTTTCACCTGGGTAGAAGACCAATACAGCTGGAACAAATGGAGTGAGAGGGAGAGGAGTAAGAATTGAGGTTTGAGGGCGGCCAGTTAATTCAGGCCTTGTAAGCCATGGTGACTTTAGATTTTATTCCAGTTGTTACTGAAAATTATCACTGAGGTCTGAGAAGAGAACTCTAACTTTTCAAAAAGATCACTTTGGCTGCTGTGTGAAGAATAGCTTGTGAAGCAGTGGCCTCTTTTATTAAAATCTGTAGTAAAAAAATATTTTACCTTGTGACATAGAATACGTAATTGAATAAACAGTTTGACAAATCAGTACTTATCACCTGTGAAGTACTCTATCTTTCTGTTGTAGTCTAGCCTAGCCTATTACATATTGTAATAATTTCAAAGAAACTAGAAGTAGATGATTTTTAAGAGGAAAAAATGACATTGAAGTAAAAAATGTTCAGTGGTGACAAGACATTCTGTTGCATTTCCAATATGGACAAGCATTTTAAGATACCCTGTGGAAAATTAAACTTCACAATAAGCCTTAGGCGGTTTCTCAAGGTGCAACCCAAGGACCACTTGCATCAAAATTATGAGGGGTAGGTGGTGTTGAGTTGTTAAAAATGTATGTTCTAGGGTCCTATCTTGGAATTACTGAATCGGAATCTCTAATGAAGGGGCTTAAGAACCTGCTTTTAACAAGCTCACCAGGAGATTCTTATATGCAGGAACTGTTTTTAAGTTTCTTAAATTTTTCAGTATTTTAAGGTGATAATGCAAGGTTAGCTTTTCCTCATGAATACATGATAGTTCACTAATACATGTAAACCCAGTTAGTGAGTCTTAAGATAATATTTCCTTATCCCTAAACTCATCCAGCTGTATACATTAAACATGTACAGCGCATTATGTGTCAATCATACCTCAACAAAGTGTATTTTTAAAGGATAACATTTCTTGGTAGTATTAGTACTGCAGAACCTTATTATAAATTCACGGATGGAATATGGAAAGCACTACAAATCAGTGCTTTTACTCAGTGCATCTATCCCTACCACCACCTTTAGATATCGATTTTAAAATCAGTTCAAAAGTTCCTTGAACTCTTTTCGTCTCTAATCCCAACTCTGTATCAATACTCGTCACTTCACATAATTTATCAAAAATAATCTACTTTTCTCTGATTTCCTTTCCTTTCCCCTTCCAAAAGTTTCTGAAGTTTTACTCCCCTAAGAAACCTACCTTTCCTTGTTGCAATGTGACTAAATGCCACATATTCACAACTTTACAATTCTAAGTGGCATATGACAGCATCATTTTTCCATACCTTTATATGTCATTGATTTTCACTAAATATTATGCTCCGCTGTGACACAGGTGGAATTTTCTCAGTGTGTCATTCTATTTAGATACATTCTAGATACTACAAATTAAATGGTCTTTCTAAAAAGCGTTTTCAAAATATCATTAAAGGATGTGGGAAGTTTTCCTTTACTTGGTTTTAAAATGAAACACGGGAAACCCCAGACAGTGGCTATATTATGAATCATATGCATGTAAGATCACGCTCTAATCTGGCACGTTTGATGTTTGTGAAAAATGGGGCATAAGACCTGATGTTATAAAATCATTTTGTAAAATGTTTTCCAATGTCATCTTCACTTTTACTATGGAGAGAATAATGTCCCCTATATTAGTGATATCCCTATAGCAAAGCCTGTCACAGGGGCATTCTCCCCATCTCTTAGCCATAGCAAAATATTCTGACATATGACTGTATGTCAAAGGAATATCTCTCATCAATTCAGCTTCAGAAACAAAAAAGGGACAGAAGTCTTATGCGTTCATGGGAAAACATGGGGTTAAAGTGGACTGCATTCCAGGAAGTGTTCAGTTGACTTGCTATGTGGTGAAAGGCTGTGCAGTCCTAGCTAATGACTTGTAGGTACTGAATCCTCAGGTCTCTCAGGTGGTTTCAGTCGATCAGTTTCAGCAGAATGATGAAAAGGTTGAGATAAAATAAACTGACAGTTGCTACTCATCGTAGGCAGCATGCTGTACCCAGGCAGCTGAGACCCTGGGAGCCCTCTTTCTTAAACAAAGGCTTTCACTGCAGTGAGCAATGAACTCCAAATAAAAAAAAAAATGGGGGCAGATTGGCAGCTGGTGACCGACAGGAGGAGGCTAAGGAGGGAAACTGGGAAACACAGCAATTGTTGGCTAATTAGAAGCCATTCCCACCTACTTAATACCAACCCATTAAGCAGAAAACACTTTTCATCTTTCTCTCCTGCTACATATGACATTATACTCCAATCAATACCCTCTCACTGGCTGCCTCAGTGCCCACAAATGAATGTGCTGCAAGTTTAAGAATGCAGGAATTGACTTGGGACGGTGAAACTGCAGCTTTCACAGAAGATTTTCTGAAGACACTAGGCTAGTGATGCTTAGATAAAGTGATCATACCTTTAAACTGGCAGCTGTCAAAAACTGGCAAACATAGGAGAAAACCTAAGCACGCTAGACTTATTTGAGTCTTAATAGCAAACAATTGTGTAAATCAATTTCCCCACTCTGGAGGGAACAACTCACATATTTGGCTTTCACAACTGCTACCATTTCAACACACGCACACACACACAATTTTAAAGAAGATATATGGAAAGTATAATAGATATATATCAAATTATGTTGTATTACCTGTTGAGCATGATATTTAAGTAGAATTCTTTCATTAGTCCCACTCTTAACTTTGTAATAATTTCTCTTAACAACCCAGATAAACTACTAAAAGTGTTCATGCAATATGACGCTATTCATGTACCATCACCTTCATATTATTTTGAACAATTTTTCATCCTTACTAGATGAGTTCCATGGCTCTCAAAAACAGATTTTATCCCAAATAATATTTACATGAAAACAATATATATCGAAAATGTTATTTTGGTTAGTTTCAGTTCTGTGACTTTAAATGTACTCCCGGGCTCAAGTAATCCTCCAGCCCCCAGCCTCCCAAGTAGCTGAGATTACAGGTGCATGCCACCACACCCAGCTGATTTTTTGTTTTTGTTTTGATTTTTGTGGAGGTGAGGTTTCACAATGTTACCTAGCCTGCTCTCAAACACCTGACCTCAAACAATCCCCCTGCTTTGGCCTCCCAAAGAACTGGGATTACTGGTATGAGTCACCATACCCAGCTTTAGTTCAGTGACTTTTATAAAGGTTAGTTTTTTTTTTCCTTGGGCTAAATACTAGCTTCTAAAATTTATACAGAATTTCCAAATGATATGTGGTCTCTTCTTTGCATTCTTAGGCACTATTTCTGGGACTTTTATCACAATACTAGTCAGCTTTTTGAATAGGGAACAGAAAGGAAAACAAAATATTCCCCCAAACTATGTAAAAATAACTAGGAAAGAGTTGTGGAACCAGTTGAGATTTTAGAATCTAAAGTTTAAATTCATTGTACAGAAGGTTGCTCTATGAGACTGCCTTGAGGTTTCAGAGTAGAACCTGCAGTAGGGGAGAATATCTGAAAATCATGCTGGTCAAAAAGGTAAGGGCATGGTGCTATGATTTCATCTGTGTGCATAAAACACATGACATGACATCCAAATTATCTTTTAATAAGTGTGAGTAGGGTGGATTAAATTTTACAAGTTGATTCAACTGTGTTATTTTAAATCATGTATTTCAAACACAGGCATGATTATTACCCAAAGTGCTGCCTGGCATTGCCAGACTTTTAGAGAACCAACAGCCACTTGTGCATTATACCTGACAGACATCTGCAAGGTAAGGGGGACCTCTAAAGATGGTGCACTGGAGGAAGAGAGGAAGAGGGAGAGCCTTCTTGCTTTAAAATTATGGCTTGATTTCAGAAAACAAGTCCATTCATAAGTTTTATTTCTCAGCAAGCATATACACTACTGGTAACAAGCCTCGTAGGTAATTCATAAGAATATTCTTCTGGTATCCCAAACCAACCAAGTTTATTATTTCAGTTGTAGGGGGTGTGTGTGTGTGTGCGCACGCGCGTGCACGTGTGTGTGTGTGCATATACACTGTAGATGTGTGCATATATATATATATATATTCTTTAATAACCCAATTCTAATACAAAGAATATAGTTTCCTTATTGCTGATTTAGTGACCATTAGTTAAATGTTCAAAGCCTCTTATTTCAGTTTAACCATAAGTAAAATGCAAATAATATCAAAACTGTTAGCATTATTTTAAGAAATAATAACAGAAATGTTAATAGAAATGTCATCTTTTATTATTAGACTACAATGTTGGTTTTGAAACCAGACAGCTCAAAAAACATGTAAAAGAATGGAAAGGGATTTGCAGAATTATGATGAAAAAGTTTAATCATTTGGAAAATGAGTCACATGAGTAAAGGTTGAGATTTTTTAGACTAGGGATAAAAAAGGTTATCTAAGGACCCAATAGCTGTCTTCAAGTAGGTGTTATTAGGGAGAGGAATCTTTAACAGCTGTCCTCCATCTCCTCAGAGGATAGAACAGAAGAAAATGTGTTAACAATTACAGCACAAGAGATTTATTTTGAGTTCTCTATTGATTAGTGTAGAACTATTTCACTTATTCATCAGTCAAACTTTGATGACTCCAACAAGCCAAACATTTTTGTTGCTGCCATTTCAAGCAATTGCAACCTACTTCATAGACTAATGTATTTATCCCTCAATAAGTATTAAAAATTAGGCACAAGTTATAAACAGACAGTGATGGCATCAATAAACAATAGCTGAAAATGTATTTTTAAAAGGTTCGAGTGTGCATGCTCTCTCTCTCTCTCTCTCTTTCTCACACAAAACCAGTCAAACAAACATGCAGCAATGCAGCAGTCAGGGGCCATTTTGCTTAGGAACCAAAGAATCTTACAAACTCAATAGCCGCTTATTATATCACATAATTAATTTTTCTATTGATGATCTCCAGCCACCTAGAGAAGATTAAGTTATAGTCATTTTAGTCTGTTAAAGAATGCAGGGAAATTTTAAAGAAATATTATTCGATAGACCTTAATGATCAAAAAGACCCCAAACTTCTAGTTCATCCTTCATTTTCTCAGATAAAGAAACTTAACTTTACAGAAGGTGAAGTGTACTATTGTCTTAGTCCATTCAGGCTGCTATAACAAAATACTATTAACTGGGTAACTTATAAACAGCAGAAATGTGTTTCTCATGGTTCTGGAGGCTGGGAAGTCTAAGATCAAGGCAGATTCAATACATGCTGAGGCCTCAACTGCTTGCTGTGTTCTCACGTGGTCAAAGGTACAAATGAGCCCTCTTGGGTCTTTTTTATAAGGGCACTAATCCCATTTATGAGGACTCTGCCTTCATGACCTGATCACCTCCCAAAGGCCACACCTCCTAATACCATCACTTTGTGGGGGGTTAGGATTTCAACATAGGAATTTTAAGGGGACACAAACATTCAGACCATAGCACCTACCAAAGGCCACACAGAGTAGGTGAAAGGGTCAGAACTTGAAGACATGTCTTCACAAACCATATATGACACTCTTTCCACTTTGCTATGTTGTCCCCAACAATTTTACTATTTTTAATGTTTTATTTTTGTCATTTATTGGAGTAAGTTATCTAAAGAGTTTACCATTTGCCTTCTCAAAAGATGTTTAAAAAGTCAGTAAATACAGTATCCTCCTATTATATAGTTTATGGTATAGTAAATATAGTATACATTTTATAGATATAGTAAATTTAGTGTGTATATACATATATATATATATATATATATATATACTATACTATACTATACTATGCTATACTATACCTGAGACTCAGCTCCTTTCTCAGTTAAGAAAACTAGTTCAAGCTACTGAGTTAATTCTCAAGAATCTGCTTCATAAGTCTTTAGAAAGGTTAGAGATGGAAACAAGTCTTAGATTTCCAGTTAGCCATACCATTTGGGAGTAGAGTCCTGGTTAATTTGTCTATTAAACCTTCATTAATCTATGGATCCCATAGTTTTCTCTTTATATTCAAAGAATAATTAACATAACATTTGTTAAGTTAGTCAGTCTATCCTTAAATAATATTTAACACAAATATAGAAGACAAGTTTCTGAGATGCTCCTGTAATGTAAAAAGTAAGAGGCTACCTCTTCCCACTTTAGAAATTGTAGTCAGTAGTCTACCTTCACTTGAGACTTAGCTCCTTTCTCAGTTGAGAAATAGCAAAAATATGATGAACTGTTAAAATATTATTTCTTCTATGAATGCACATTTTATATGGCTGCCTCTGTCAGGAACAGATGTTAGTGAACTTACATTAAGGCATCGCAGATTATTTTAGACTTATATCTTCTAATAATACATTTTCCTATGATGAATCAAAATGTATTCACATGTGAGTGTTTATAGCTTCCTTCACACCTGCTCCATTTTCCTTCTCCTAACCCCCAAAGGAACAGTATTTTCATTGGCTGAGAAAGAGGCTAAGTTGATTTACACAGAGGCTAAGTTTTCTTGCATACAAAAAATGAAGAAGAGGGTGTATGGGAACAGAGACTAGGAAGCTAAACAAGAGAAAGATGAGAAAGGAGATTTGTGGGTAGTGTGCGGGTTGTGGAGAGTGAAAAGGAATTTGATAATAAAGAAAATGGGATGTGAAGTAACAAATATGTTAACTAGCTTGACGTAGCCATTCTACAATGTATACATATATCAAAACATCATGTTGTACACCATAAATATACACAAATTATTATTTGTGGATTTAAATGAGTAAAAAAGAAAATGGGAGATTATGGTGTAGTATGTTGAATTTTTATATCTGAAAAATTCAAGTAAAGAATTTGAGTTCAACTGCCTTTGTTGTTGAACTGCTTTCTCTCCTGTGACAGAACTCTGAGACTGGTCCACATGGGTTTCTGAATTTACAAGGTTCTGTTTATTTTCTAATGCTTATTTGATGATTAAAACTTTGATCAACTTAAAGAAAACAATATGCCTTGTCTTTGGGCTTTTATATTCTATTCTAAATAATAGTCAATAGTAAAGTAATAATTAAGGAATAAGTTGTTTGGATTGATCATTTTCTACTCCTGTATGTATTTCCCTGTATTACAGGTAGTTTTTAAAACAACAAGACACTATAATAGACAGCATTTTACATCATGGAATAGATTACATTCATATATGAAAAGCATTTTCATCATTAGTCACTATTATCTACTTCTTACTAAACAAAAACAATTAGCTAGTTATTGAATTGACTGTGGTATTCCCTAACTTATTTCTTTGTAAGTTTCTCTGACAGAGTAATGTCAGAAAACTTGCTACAAGATAAACATTTCACTTCTTAAGTAACTTTACAGGAATATAATTAACAATAATTTTATCTTGCTATTCAATTTCCTTTTATTCTTCTCTTGATAATGCATTTTGATAATCCATTAATTTTAAATAGTATTATTTTTCATATAAATGGCCAAGAGATATTTAATATATATAAAATAGTACACTAAATAACTTATTTTTAAAGTGGCAGTTTCTGCACAAAGTTATCAGAAGAGGGACTAGTAGAAGACAAGATAAAATTACTGAGAAAAAAGAGTGAAAATATATACTACAATGAGTAGAAGCTTAAGTGTTTTCTGTATGTATTAAATCAGAAGGCCAGAAATCAATTTCTCAAAATAAAAATAAATATAGAATTTGTAATAGATTGTTGCGCCTCTAGACTCAAAGAATGTCATGTTTTCATTGGCTAAATAGCATGTTTTATAGTTGGTATTCATTTTTTTTTCATTTATTTGCTTCAATTTCTTATTAGATAGAAGTTGGTCTTGATATTTGCTTGTGATTGTCATTTTAGATTTTTTGTTCATTAAAAATTGAAAGTGAAGGTTTTCTCTTGGCTATCAGAATCCCCATCTAGTTTACCCTATCACTGATTTCTTTCATACTCCATGAATGCATAAATATACTTTCGTAGGTAGGCACTCCATGTGCACAGCTAGGTGGGGTTCATTTTCTCAAGATAGCAAAGTGAAAACACTTCAAAGCACTACTGTGTTTTACTGTGATAAAATTTCATTTTCTGGTAGTCCTACACTAGAGGTAAATATTCATAACTTGAGATAAGGCAGTATTGGAATAGCATGTTAGTGAGCCTTACTTGTAATGAAGTTCTACTCAGCTCAACATAGAGTGAGTTGGTTTTATATAATGCTCACTTTTATTGAGCACATCTTTCATAATACATTTCTTTACACGGTTCTGAGCAAACCTTATAGTCTACTGATTTGGCATGTACATCTCAAGGTTTTAAACTATAAAATTATATGTATTTTCACCCATTATTTGTTTGGAGATATTGGAGTTGGGCTATATTTTCACAGTGATTTCAAAATCTCAGTTTCAGGAGCCTTAAAAGAAAGAAAGCTTCCATTCAGAGATCGAATCTCTTAATCTCTTTTCTAGAGGTTAATATGACAGTTAACTCATTTCTATATGATACAATCTAAATATTTATATCAGATATATATCTTTTGATTGGGAAATATGTCAAGCTCTATAATACTCTATTATTCAATCTAACAATTATTATATTCATGTATCATTATAGACTTTATTGTGTTTCCCTTTTGTTCCAGACACTATATTGACAGGTGTATTTCTGAATATATGCTTATTTCAAAAGGGGAGGATGTATTTTTATAACAAAGCTTGTCTGATGATGCCATTTTCTTTTCCATTACAATGATCTGTAATGGAAAAAGGAGTGAAGAAGTATAATACAATTACCTTTCTTGTGTACTTTATATTACACATGCACATCTAACTAGCAAAGTAAAATTTATCTAACCATTTTAATCTTCAAGTTCAAGACTGTCAGAATATTTTTATGTTTGTGAGACTCCTGTAGATCCACAAGTTCCAATTCCCTGGGAAGGAAACGAGACACTATCTATAGTGAGACACAAGAGATGTGGATTGTAATATCAATCCAGCCTTCATTTACTATCTGATTCTCCATCTTCTAATTTGTTATATTAGGAAATCATTCCAAGTTTACAGACTGTTGAAATAATAGTATGAAAAAAACTGGCACAGTTATATCTGTGTGTGTGTGTGTGTGTGTGTGTGTACATATATATATATGTATGTATTCAGCAGTTTAAGAGATGAACTGGAGAGAAGGCAAATCTAGAGTTATGAGAAGCTGGAACTAGCCTAAGGAGGAGCACTTAATCATAGAGAAGAAATTCCTACAGATATTCTCCACTATATACATACCGGAATCCTGAATGTCTTATCTCATTTGCCTAAACAGGACACATGATCCTTGAAAGAGACATGTAAATTGATGGCCTCAAAAGATAATGCCATGCAACATGCTTCTTTGTATTCTTCTGCTTGTGAAATAATTTGAGCATTTTTAAAAATAAGAACATTTAAAATGCAGAGAGTGAAAGTTCTTATGAAATCTATACATACACACATACACATATCAAGTTAGAAAGATTCATTCAGAAAATGATTCATTTGATGATCCTATACTCATTAAGATGCCCAATCCTGTGCACTTCAGAGATGACTGGAGCATTGTGGTCTCTACCCATACATGCTGCCCCATAAGCACTTTGAAAATAAGTACTCCACTTAGTTCAATTTGGGGGAAGCAAATAGATTTTAGCAGATTTAGAAGAATATATGAATTCGGGAACTGTATAAGCTCTTTCACAACTTTTTAAATTCAATTAAAATGCCTTTAAAGTTCTACTACAATGTATAATATCACTTTTTTTTTCAAATTGGAAGATTTTAGGAGGAAGTAGGTAACTTTATGCTTAAAACATCATTTCCCTTTCATCTCTCATACTGAAAACTGATGTGCACTTAAATGTTTTTTGCTTTCTCTTAAAGCCAAAGGTTTTAGTTAGAATTGTGTTTACTATACTTTACATTTCAAAGAAAGATAAAAATATTAAAAATACTTTAAAATTATAAAATATTCCAGTTTTTGAGAATCTCTGCAGATCTAGAAACTCAAGTAGCTGTAAATGCCATTTCTAAGATTGGGTAAAGGTGAAATGTAACAAGTTAGCCAAAACAAAAACTTTATTTGAATGTAGCATTGAATTTAAGATTCACTTTCTAGCTTCGGCCAACTAGTTAATAAGAGGTTTTAAAAGCAGTGGAAATAGCAGGTGGGTCCAAGCTATATGAAAACCTATAAATTCAACCTTATTTTGACTAGCTTCCAGGTTAGTCTTCCATTAAGTGGAGATTCAGAACCAATGTAAAGGAAGTAAAATGAGCCCTTGGCAGTTTCACCAGGAGTTGAGAGCCAAAGACTGTGGGGTAAGTGTTGTGATGCCCAGACTCAGTCAGATAGAGCCTAATCTAATCTAATTCTAGCCTGCTCGAAAATCTCAGACCATAATAGCCTATCATGACAAAAATTAAAATAGAGAATTATATCATCTACTCTTTTACCCAAAATATTTAGTTACTTAATTCATGAGAGAGAAATTAAAGTTACCAGTAGATTTCAATTATTTTTACCAATGGAACTGATTTAAGAATGTGCCACATATCTCAGTTGAATTCAATTTATAATATTACTTGAATGTTTTTTCTAAGCTATAGGAAATTACTTTAAAAATATACTGCTCCTATTTTTTTATGCACTCATGCTATACCTAGACATTGGGACTGTTAGACGTTATTTAGAAAAAATTGAAAATTAATTGGAAGGAATCAAATTATAAAGGAAATGGGAGTGGAAGTTGCTCTTTAATGTGTATACATGTGTAGTTGTAACCAGGATGTATTAATTGAGGATGTCAAAAAATAACTATTATAAAATATTTTTTAAAGTTCTCACACAATAATTCTGGAATATGACATTCTTATATTTACAAAATATTTTTAAGGAAATTCTAACCAGGCTACATTGGGACCAAGTTTACTTCAGATTTAAGTTTCTCTTCTCATTGTTGAAAGCAGTTGTTGTCTAGCCGATAAGTCTTACAACAACATTTCTGTTTTTTTCTTTTTCTTTTTTTTTTTTTTTTAACAGATTTAGGAGTACAAGTGCAATTTTGTTACATGGATATATTGTCTAGCAGTAAAGTCTGGGCTTTTAGTGTAGTGTACCTGTCATCCAAATAGTGAACAATGGAGGCAATAGGTAATTTTTCAACCCTCTCTCCCGTCACACCCTTCTTCCTTTTAGACTCCAGGGTCTATTCTCTGAATGTCCATGTGTACCTGTTGTTTAGCGCCCACTTACAACAACAGGATTTCAAAACTGCTTTTCACAAAGTTGCTCTTAGTCTCTCATAATTTCTAGAAAGTAAATATGCAGTCTATTTCTTTCCTGATGTAGAAATGTGCACTCACAGATGTACATATGCAAACACAGGATGTGTAAGCACCCAAATGTTGGGATGGAAGCTGCTGTTTGATGTGTATATATGCATAGTTGCTTCTCTGCAACAGAAAATCTATAAGAAAGTAAGCATGTGAAATACAGAATGCAGAGTAGAAATGAGATTTTTTCAACTCAATTTCTACCCAAAAAATTGAATACAAAAAAGAGTAAATGAAATACTAAAGTTCTGTCCTCCTGAAAATTTGGCTAGCATCAGAGTGGTAGTATAGATGTGGTGATAAAGAGAAGCAGACAGACTTGAGATATATTTTTGTGTAGAACCAACAAGACTTGTTGATACATTACATTCAGGGATGAGAAAAAGAGAGAAATAAAGGATGATTTCTAAATTTGGAATTTGAGCAGAGATGATTTTGTTTGGAAAGTAGCACACTGGATGGAAAAAAGTAAGGAACCTCTTTTGGACATATTATGCTTTAGATGGTTCAGATGTTTATCAGATCTTTTGTGAAGCATTTCAAGCATGGGTTGAGTATGTAAGCCTGGAACTCGGAAGGAAAGACTGGGCTGTAGATACATATTTGAGAGTTATAGCTTACATATAGTATTGAAGCAGTGGTATTTCATGAAATAACTTTAAAAGAATACAAGAAAGAAAAATGGCCAAGGTTTGAGAACTAGGGCCTTCAACAAGTAAAAGTTGGGTTCTAGAGGAGAAGCTAGTTCCCCAGCAATGGTTCCTAACCTGAAAGGACTGAAATGACAGAAATAGAATTCAGAATATGTGCCTAGTTTCAAAGCCTTTCAATGTATTAAAGCAAAGGTGACAGAATAAACATGGAGAAATTTCAAATCTACCATCATAAGAGATTTTCACATACTTCTTGGTAGTTGATGGGTTCACCAAACTTAAGTATCTGCAAAAATAAAAATGACTTGAACAATCAAATTTGAAAATGTGATGTACTTAATACAAGTAAAACTATATTTAGCAATAGAAAAATATATATTATTTTTACTTACATGTGAGACATTTTAAAAAATTGACGTCCATGAAGCAATCCTTGATAGAATCTATAGGACTGATATCATACAGACAATGTTCTCCATCCACAGTGCAATTAAGTTAATTTAAACAAAAATTTGTTTTAAAAAATTATTTTAAAAAAGCAAACAAATAGGCTCTTCAAAAAAATCAAAAGTGAAATTAGATAATTCTTAGTATTAAATAGCTATGAAAATATTAAAATTTCAAAATTAATAAAATAGAGCTAAAGTAGTTCTTAAAGGGGAATTTATAACCTTAAATAGTTATATTAGAAAAATAAAGTGTATGAATTAATGGACTAAATATATAAATTAAGAAGTTACAATAACAGAAGTAACTTGAAGGAAGTAAAGAGGAAATAAATAAAAGAATATAAATAAATAAAATAGAGCACAAAGATAAAACACTATAACTAATAACTCCCAAACTTAACGTGTCCACCAAGATATTCCATGAATTCCAGTTCATTGTGGCAACACTTGACATCTCCATTGAGATATTCGGTAGCCATCTGATACCCAACATGAGCTCCTGATTTTCACTCCATTTTTTTTTACCCCAATTCACCCATCCTGTTACCCCTAGACTTGCTCATTGAGCAATCTTCTCTTGGTCCAATAGTAAATCAATTTTTCCAGTTTCTCCAGGTAAAACCCTTGAAGTCATCTTCATTTCTCCTTTCTCACACACCACATCCAGTTGGTGAGCAAATCCTATTGCTTTTTTACCAATTTGTTAACTCAAGGACTTTAAAGTAGAGAAATCCCACAAGCATTCTGTTACAAATCTTGATATAATTTTAGTCATGCCAGGGTTGGCATGAAATATCAAAGGCACCATATACTTGAGTTATAGTGCTAAGAATCTAGGTAGACAAAAGAAAATTTAGAGGCTTAGAACACTGCAGCTGGAGAAGAAAGGACTGGCAAAGTATAGATAAATGAATAGTAAATAGTAATATGAAGGAAGTAGCAACATTATGTGAGAATTTCTTCTATGCTTCTAAAATGCCATCTTAGTTAGAACACATAGTTATTAAACTATAGTTATTAGAACATAGTTATTAAAACATCTTAGTTATTAGAACATTTTTGTCTAATAAATAAATATCCAGAACACACAAAAATGATAAAAATTCCTCTCTCCTAATTAAAAAAAAAAGGTCAATGTAATATATAAAAAACAGTTGGGGTCTAGTCCTGACTCTGGCACCTTGCAGATGAGTTGGCAAAGGCAATACAACTCTTTGTGCTTTGATTTCCTTTTCTTTAAAGAGGAAGGCAGACTTTCTGTGATCACAAAAGTATTAGGTTGGCGCAGAAGTAACAGCGGATTTTCCCATTACTTGTGCTCGAAACTAATATCTTCTGCCTCAGAGAGCCATGATTGCAGGAGATAGGATACCCAACTACACTACTACTGTGATGTGAACACAACTACCTGTCCCCACCCCTGTGTGCAAGAGCACTTCCACTGCTGGTGTGAACATGACAAAGAAACTGGTAACCCTACCTCTCCCTGCACCACCACTGCCACCAGTGTAAATGCATGCACAAACACCAGTGGCCCTGCTTCCCTGTTCCAGTTCTGTCACCAGCACAAACATGGAGGCTGGCAGTCCCACACCATCCAGCACCCTATTCCCACTGCTGCTAGCACAAATGTGAGCACAAACACTGGCAACTTGCTCCTGCCTGTGCCCCCTGCCAGAACGAGCACACAGAACACCGCCACCCTGCTTCCATTGATACTCCACTTTAGCCAATGTGTGTGCACCCTGCTGTGCTAGCGTACTCTAGCAGGCACAGATCCCATGGCCCCAGTGAAGTACTTTTGCTACTACAGCCCATCAGAGTGCTGTAGCTAGCAGACCAGGAGCACCTTCGCACCTCCAGTACAGCAGATTCCTAACCTCCATAGTCAGAGAATAAAGTTGGGAGCCCAGTACCAGCTCCCCATAGTTGGAACATGCAGACTAGGAGGGCTGAGCTAAACCTTGGCCCCCTAAATCTTCCAGAAGCAAACACCATCAATTGAACCCAACTGATACTAAAATCAAACCCCCAAAGTCATCAAAGAAGATAAAAGCAAAAAAATTAATCCAAAAGACAGAAACTTCAAAGATCAAAGGAACATCAACCCACACAGATGAGAAAGAACCAAAGCAAGAACTCTGGCAACTCAGAAAGCCAGAGTGTCTTCTTACCACTAGTTCCCCAGCAATGGTTTCTAAGCAGGCTGAAAGGGTTGAAATGACAGAAATAAAATTCAGAATATAGATAGGAGTGAAGATCATCTACATCTAGGAGAAAGCTGAAACCCAATCCAAGGAATCTAAGGAATACAATGAGTCAATACAGAAAATAAGATATGAAATGGCAATTTTAAAAAGAAACAAATTTATCTGATAGAGCTGAAGAATTCACTTCAAAAATTTCAGAATGCAATTGCAAATATTAAAAAGCAGAATTGACCAAGCTGAGGAAAGAATCTCAGAGCTCGAAGACTGGCTCTTCAAAATAACTCAGTCACACAGAAATAAAGAAAAAAGCAATAAAGAAGAATGAAGAATGAATTTCTCAAAGGGTAATATGAGATTATGTCAAGACCATTTGAGAAATAAGGGATTATGTAAAGAGACCAAATTAATGATTTATATGTATCCCAAAAGAGACGGGAAGAAAGCAACTTCAGGATTTCATTCATGGAAATTTCCCAACCTTACCAGAGAGGCCAACATTCAAATTCAGGAAGTGCAGAGAACCCCTGCTATATATTATACAAGACAACCATCCTTAAGACACATAGACATTAGATTTTCGAAGGTCAAAATGAAAGAAAAAATGTAAAAGGCAGATAGAGAGAAGGGACAGATCATCTACAAAGAAAACCCCATCAGGCTAACAGCAGACCTTTCAGCAGAAATGCTACAGGTCAGAAGAGATTAGGGGCCTATGTTCAGCATTTAAAAAAAAAAAAAAAAGAAATTTCAACCAAGAATTTCATATCCAGCCAAACTAAGCTTCATAAATAAAGGAAAAATAAGATCCTTTTCACACAAGCAAATGCCAAGGGAATTCATTACCACTAGACCTGCCTTAAAAGAGGTCCTTAAGAAAGTGCTAAATATGAAAAAAATTGTTACCAGTCACCACAAAAACACACTTAATCACATAGACCATTGACACTATAAAGCAACCATACAATCAAGTCTGCATGACAACCAGCCAACAACATGTTTATAGGATCAAATTCACACATATCAATATTAAAATGAATGTAAACAGGATAAATTTCCCAAGCAAAAAAGCAGAGTGGCAAGTTGGATAAAGAAGCAAGACACAATGGTAGGTAGTCTTTAAGAGATCCATTTCATATGCAATTACACCGATAGGCTCAAAGTAAGTCAAGAGATGGAGAAAATCTACTAAGCAAATAAAAAACAGAAAAAAGTAGAGGTTGCTATTCTAATTTCAAACAAAACAGACTTCTTCTCCTCTGCATATGGCACATATTTTAAAATCTACCACACAATAGGCCATCAAACAATCCTTTGCAAATTCATAAAACCAGAAATCAAGCCAAGTACTCTCTCAGAGCAGCAAAATAAAAATACAAATCAAACCGGGCGCGGTGGCTCACGCCTGTAATCCCAGCACTTTGGGAGGCCAAGGCGGGTGGATCACGAGGTCAAGAGATCGAGACCATCCTGGTCAACATGGTGAAACCCCGTCTCTACTAAAACTACAAAACATTAGCTGGGCATGGTGGCGCGTGCCTGTAATCCCAGCTACTCAGGAGGCTGAGGCAGGAGAATTGCCTGAGCCTAGGAGGCGGAGGTTGCGGTGA
The DNA here is from genome assembly GCF_009761245.1 of Sapajus apella. Lineage (NCBI taxonomy): Eukaryota > Metazoa > Chordata > Mammalia > Primates > Cebidae > Sapajus > Sapajus apella. The sequence goes on from NW_022437001.1 coordinate 6,333,140, forward strand.
GCCGAGATCGCGCCATTGCACTCCAGCCTGGGTAACAAGAGTGAAACTCTGTCTCAAAAAAAAAAAAAATACAAATCAATACAAAGAATATTTCCCCAAACCATACAATTACATGGAAATTAAAGAACCTGCTCCTGAATGTCTTCTGAGTAAACAATAAAATTAAGACAAAAATCAAAACATTATTTGAAAATAACAACAACAAAGATGTAACAGAATATCTGGGATGTAGCTAAAGCAGCATTAAGAGATAAGTTTATAGGCTGAACGCCCACATCAAAAAGTTAGAAATATCTCATATTAACAACCTAACATCACATCTAAGGGAACTAAAGAGACAAGAACAAACTAACCCCAAAGCTAGCAGAAAACAAGAAATAACTAAAATCAGAGCTGAACTAAAGGGAATTAAAACATGAAAAAGCATGCAAAAGATCAATGAATCCAGGAGTTGTTTTTCTGAAAGAATAAATGAGATAGACTGCTAGTTAAACTAAGAAAGAAAGAATACCCAAAAGAACACAATCAGATAATGACAAAGGAGAAATGACCTCCAACACCACAGAAATACAGGTAACCATTACAGACGTGAACATCTTTATGCACACAAACTAGAAAGCCCAGAAGAGATAGATGAATTCCTGGAAACATACAAATTCAAAATACTGAAGCAGGAAGAAATTGAATCAATGAACAGACAAATCACAGGTTCCAAAATTAAATCAGTGATAAAAAGCCTGTGAATAAGAAAAAACCCAGGACCAGATGGATTCACCGCTGAATTCTACCAGATGTATAAAGAAGAGCTGGTGCCATTCCTACTGAAAGTATAAAACAAAAAACAAACAAACAAACAAAAAACTGAGGAGGGACTCTTCCCTAACTTATTCTATGAGACCAGCATCATCCTGTACCATAACCAGGCAGAGACACACACAAAAAGAGAAAACTTCAGGCCAATATCCTTTAAAACATAAATGCAAAAATCCACAACAAAATACTAGCAAACCAAACCCAGCAGCACATCAACAAATTAATCTATGATCAAGTAGATTAGAACTTACAGTCAAGCAGTCTCTAAGCTCTGGGATGCAAGATTGGTTCAACACAGACAGATTAATAAATGTGATTCATCACATAAACAGAACTAAAAACAAAAACTTCATGATCATCTCAATAGATACAGAAAAGTCTTCCAATAAAACTCAGTATCTCTTCATATTAAAAACCCCCAACAAACTAGGCATTGAAGGAACATACCTGAAAATAATAAGAGGCATCTGTGACAAACACACAGTCAACATCGTACTGAATGGTCACAAGCTGGAAGCATTCGTTTTGAGAACCAGAACAAGACAAGAATGCCCACTCTCACCACTCCTATTTAACATAGCACTGGAGGCCCTATCCAGAGCAATAGGGCAAGAGAAAGAATTAAAATTTATCCAAATAGGAAGAGAGGAAGCCAAACTCTCTGTTTGCAGACTATATGATACTATACCTAGAAAACCCATAGTCTCTGCCTGAAAGCTTCTAGATGTGATAAACAACTTTAGCAAAGTTTCAGGATATCAAATTAATGTACAGAAATCAGTAGCATTTCTACAGTCCACAAAGTCCAAGCTGAGAGTCAAATCAATAAAGCAGTCTCATTCACAACAACCACAAAAAGAATAAAATACATAGAAATACAGCTAACCAGGGAGGTGAAAGATCACTACAATGAAAATTACAGACCACTGCTCCAAGATATCAGAGGTGACACAAATGAAAAAACATTCCATGCTCATAGATAGGAAAAATCAATATTGTTACAATAGCCATATTGCCCAAAGCAATTTACAGATTCATTGCTGTTCCTATCAAACTGCCAACAACATTCTTCAAAGAACCAAAAAAAAAAAAAAAAAAAAAAAACCAAATTTTAAATTCATAGGGCACAAAAAAGAGTCAAAATAGCCAAGACAATCCTAAGCAAATAGAACAAAGCTGGAGGCATCACATTACCTGACTTCAAACTGTACTACAAAACTATAGTAACCAAAATCACATGGCACTGGTACAAAAAAAAAAGGCACATAGACTAATGAAATAAAATAGAGAGCCCAGGAGTAAGACTGCACACCTACAATCATCTGATCTTTGACAAAAACAAGCACTGTGGGCAGAATTCTCTATTCACTAAATGGTTCTGGGATAACTGGGTAGGCATATGGAGAAGATTGAAACTGGACTCCTTTCTTATAATATACAAAAATCAACTCAAGAAGGATTAAATACTTAAAGATAAAATCTAAAACTTTAAAAACTCTGCAAGATAACTTAGGAAATATTCTGAACATAGGACCTGGCTTTTATGGCAGAACTTTTATGACAAGGGTGCCAAAAGCAATTGCAACAAAAACAAAAATTGACAAATGGAACCTAATTAAACTGAAGAGCTCTGCACAGCAAAAGCAACTATCAACAGAGTAAACAGACAACCTACAGAATGGGAGAATATATTTGCAAACTACGCATCCAACGAAGTTCTGATATCCAGAATCTGTGAGGAACTTAAACACATAACAAGCAGAAAACAAACAACATCATTAACATGTGAGCAAAGGACATGAACAGACACTTTTCAAAAGACATACACACAGCCAACAAGCCTAGGAGAAGATGCTCACCATCACTAATCATAAGAGAAATAGAAATTAAAATCACAATGAGATACCATCTCACACCAATCAGAATGACTATTATTAAAAAGTCAAAAAATAACAGATGCTGGCAAGTTTTTGGAGAAAAGGGAATGCTTATACAGTGCTGGTGGGAATGCAAATGAGTTCAGCCATTATGGAAGGCAGTGTGGTGATTTCTTAAAGAGTTTAAAACAGAGCTACCATTTGACCCAGCAATCCTATTACTCAGTATATATTCAAAGGAATATAAATTGTTCTACCATAGAGACACACACGTACATATGTATGTTCATCGTAGCATTATTCACAACAGTAAAGACATAGAATCAACCTAAATGCCTATCAAATGGTAGACTGGATAAAGAAAACGTGGTATGTTTAACTATGGAATACTACACAACCATGAAAAGGAATGAGATCATGTCTTTTTCAGTAACATAGAGCTGGAGGTCACTATCCTACATGAACTCAGACAGAAATAGAAAACCAAATACTGCATGTTCTTGTTAGCAAGTGGGAGCTAAACATTGAGTACACAGGAACACAAAGAAGGGAACAACAGACACTGGGCCTACTAAAGGGCAGAGAGTGGCAGGAGGGACAGGATTGAAAAACTACCTATCAGATACTATGCTTATTATCTGGTTGACAAAATAGCCTGTACCCTAAAGCCCCATGACACACAATTTGCCAAACCTGCACATGTGCCGCTGAATCTAAAATAAAAGTTAAAACAAAGAAACATCTGCACAACATATAGTCTTAGACTAAAACGTGACCATAAAACTGACAACTAAAGTCCACATGTTTCTTAATAATGAAGGCTTAGCTCTCTGCTTCTGGGCATATTGACATAATGTGCCTGTGAGGTCTTATTCTGTATCAAAAATTATGATGTGTATATTTAATCAATGGCTCCTGTTCTTATTGAGTATTAACATATCCAAACAGTATGTGCTAACTGGACATAATAACAGCTAAAACTTTAACAGGAAATAATGACTAACATTTATTGAGCCCTTGCATGTTAGGTCCTATGCTAAGCAATTTTCGTGCAGTTTCTCATGTATTCTTACACAGATAATATAAGTTGGTTATTGGTAAGCTTCTTGGAAGCAGAAACCTAGGCTATCCTGCTTTCCCCTTAACACTGCCTGGCATCAAGTTGTATTGGGATATATACGGAGTGAGAGAGAGAGAGAGAGAGAGAAAGAGAGAGAGAGAGAGACACTAAACAAAACAGATATTATTGCTTCCACTTTACACATTAGAACTGAAGTTTAGAGATATTAGGGGACACATTGGTAATAGAGCTGGAATCTGAACTCAGGTTTGTTTGATTGCAGAATTCAGAATTCCTGCTTTGAACTACACGATCTTTGCCCTACATGATCACTGACTCTGAGTTTTCTGAATGTGGAGAATGTTATCTCTTATGCGATTATGCTTAATTTTGAACTTCCTGAAGATCAGAATTCAGTTGAGTGTATTGTTGTTAAGCAATTTGGAATTTATTTAAGTCAAAGAAATTACAGGCCAATTCAAGGAATATTTGCCTCCAGTTTCTTAAATATGAAAGCGTTTCTTTTTTAAAAAAAGCAAAAATGAAGAGAGGACACAAACAGATGGAAAAACATTCCATGCTCATGGTTAGAAAGAATCAATATTGTGAAAATGGCCAAATGCTCAAAGTAATTTATAGAATCAATGCTATCCCCATCAAGCTACCATTGACCTTCACAGACCTGGAAAAAAAAAAAAAAACACCTTAAATTTCATATAGAACCAAAAAAGAGCCTGCATAGCGAAGACAATCCTAAGCAAAAAGAACAAAGCTGGGCTGGGCACAGTGGCTCACCCCTGTAATCCCAGCACTTTGGGAGGCCAAGGCAGGCAGATCATGAGGTCAAGAGATGAAGACCATCCTGGCCAACATAGTGAAACCCTGTCTCTACTAAAAATACAAAAAATAGCCAGGCATGGTGGCACGTGCCTGTGATCCCAGCTACTCGGGAGGCTGAGGTGGAAGAATCGCTTGAACCCAGGAGGTGGTGGTTGCAGTGAGCCGAGATTGTGCCACTGCACTCCAGCCTGGTGACAGAGCAAGACTCCGTCTCAAAAAAAAAAAAACATATATATATATATAAACAAAGCTGGAGGCATCACACTACCTGACTCCAAACTATACTACAAGGCTACTGTAATCAAAACAGCATGGTGCTGGTACCAAAACAAATATACAGACCAATGGAAAAGACAAGGCCTCAGAAGTAATGCCACACATCTAAAATCATCTGATCTTTGACAAATCTGACAAAAACAAGCAATGGGGAAAGGATTCCCTGTTTAATAAATGGTGTTGGGAAAACTGGCTAGCCATGTGCAGAAAGCTGAAACTGGACCCCTTTCTTACACCTTACACAAAAGTTAACTCTAGATCATTTACAGATTTAACCATAAGACCCAACACCATAAAAACTCTAGAAGAAAACCTAGGCAATACCATTCAGGACATAGGCATAGGCAAGAACTTCATGACTAAAACACCAAATGCAATGGCAACAAAAGCCAAAATACACAAATGGGACCTAATTAAACTTAAGAGCTTCTGCACGCAGAAGAAACAATCATTAGAGTGAATCAGCAACCAACAGAATGGGAAAAAAATCTCTGCAAGCTACCCATCTGACAAAGGGCTAAGATTCAGAATCTACAAAGAACTAAAGCAGATTTATGAGAAAAAACACACAACCCCATCCAAAACTGGGTGAAAGATATGACCAGACACTTTTCGAAAGAGACATTTATGCAGCCAACAAACTTATGAAAAAATACTCATCATCACTGGTCATTAGAGGAATGCAAATCAAAACCACATTGAGATACCATCTCAAGCCAATTAGAATGGTGATCATTAAAAAACCTGGAGACAACAGATGCTGGAGAGGATGTGGAGAAACAGGAACACTTTTACACTGTTGGTGGGAGTGTAAGTTAGTTCAACCATTGTGGAAGACAGTGTGGCGATTCCTCAAGGATCTGGAAATAGAAATACCATTTGACCCGGCAATCCCATTACTGGGTATATACCCAAAGGATTATACATCGTTCTACTATAAAGACACATGCACACGTATGTTCATTGTGGCACTGTTTACAGTAGCAAAGACCTGGAACCAACCCAAATGCCCATCAATGATCGACTGGACAAAGAAAATATGGCACATATACACCATGGAATACTATGCAGCTATAAAAAAAGATGAGTTCATGTCCTTTGTAGGGACATGGATGAACCTGGAAACAATCATTTTCAGCAAACTGACACAAGAATAGAAAACCAAACACCACATATTCTCACTCCTAGGTGGGTATTGAACAATGAGAACACATGGACACAGGGAGGGGAGCATCACACACTGGGTTGTGTTGGGGGTGGGGAACTAGGGGAGGGATAGTGGGGGGGTGAGGAGGTTGGGGTGGGATAACATTGGAAGAAATGCCTGATGTAGGTGACAGGGGATGGAGGCACAAACCACCATGGCATATGTGTACCTATGCACCAATCCTGCAAGATTTGCACTTGTACTCCAGAACTTAAAGTGTAATTTAAAAAAAAAAGTGAAAATGTTTTCCCATAAAGGTGACAGTTGAAAACTGATGTGAAAAAGGATAAATGATCCTACTACTAAGTGTGATTCCTGGCAATGTGGACTCCCACAAGTCCTTTTTTTTTGAGAAATGCAGAAGCTCAGGCCCACTCAGATCTACTAGAGCATCCTCTGCATTTTACAAAATGCCCAGAGTTCTCTACTCTGGCTGCACTTCAGACTCCACTGTTAGTTTTTTTAAAGTAACTGATGCAGAGACCTCACACCCAGGGATTTGAATTTAAATTGGCATTAATTGAGGGTCGTTCAAACAATTTTTGTTTCTAAAATTCCCAAGTGAGTCTAAGGAACAACTAGGGTTGAGTACCACTAAATTATAAGCCCGAAAAAGATAAAGTCCAGATTATTTTCTCAACACCCCCACTTGCTTGAGCAAATCATCTAGCTTCTCTAGGTCTGCCTTTTAATCTATTTAATAAAGATGATGTTTAGCCTGCGTACTTAAGGGGGGTTGTAACAAACAGACACAAAAGCTTTGAGAAAGTTAAAAGCACCATTGCATAGGATTATTTTTATTGTGCTTAACTACGCTTACAATCTCTAGTGCTCATCATTTGACCATTAGCATTAGACAAGATTGTGCAGTATCATTTTTTAGAAATTTAGAAATTGTGAAGGCAACTGAAGCTGTTCAAGTTCATTAAACCTGCATAAGAAATAACAGAAAAGCATCAGAACTAAACCCAATTGTGGGTCACTGTTGTGCAACACTGATTCTTGGCCCAAAGTATAACAAAAATGATTATCGAGTGGAGGATATACCCACCAAGTGAAGACAGACAACACATCTGTTAGGTATTGCTTAACTTACAGCAGAAACGGGGACTGACTCTTGTTTATAATTGTGTATAAAGTGCTTTTGCATCTACATCTTTCTTCTGGGGCATAAAAAATATATGCCTAATCCCTATTTTAGTATCTGAAAGCTACAATTAACCAATGGTAGATTGTTATACTAACTTTCGCTAGCATATTTTTTGTAGGTATACTTAGTCAAATCCCATAATTAATCAAGTAAGAGAGAAACCGTTTTTTAAAGACTTCCAGAAATCAGGAAAATATTAAGCTTGAATATTACATTTTTGTCAGATACAGTATTTTTATTGCTTATAAGTCAGTGTCTAAAAGGAAAGCCAAAAATATTTGCAATCTCTATAGCAAAAGATTGACATTTTAATGTCTTGTGTACCTTCAGAATTTCAACCACAAATACTGATAGTAAGAATTTTATTCAAAATTCTGAGATTATAGGGCAATAGGTAGTTTTAAGAAAAGAAAGATTCGAAGTGGGGAGAAATGCTTGAAAGCAACCATTTTGTTGCTGAAAGTTAGGCATAGTTAATAGGTTAATTTCTGTTTATTGAATAAGAGAGCCCAATGCTGATTGATATAGTAATTTCAGTGTTAGCTATGGCAAATATTTAGCTCATTATCAGTTTTAATAGCATTTTGCAGAACAAGCCTTTTCTTGACATCTAGAAAATACTATTAAATTTCCCTGCATAGATACATTGTTATGACATGCAATAACTACTTGAATATAAAGGGGATTAATAATTTAAAAGGTGTTAACAAATTAGGGCCATCATTAAAAATAGACTTTGAACCATTTTGTAGCAAAATCAGATTGAGGTAATGCTCTGCTCTTATGATAAAGAATTACTGCATTAATTCTGCAAAGTGAACTTATTGCTCCTATTCGTCTCCAAAACCCTGGAGCATTAAAAGACAGGAAGAATGAAATGATCACTGCATTTTTTTTCAGGCACAACAGCTCTAATATTTCCATCACAGTTTCACAGCTCAGCCAGCCTACTTGTGTTAATGGAGGTGAAAAAAACCTCTTCAAAATTGTCATCTTTTTCTTTAATTTTGCTTTTAGACTGTCTTGTAAATTTGGGCCAGATTTTTTCAGACAGTTTATAGTAATAAAGAGAGAATTATATTTAACTTGAGCAACTTTGGTTTTGACTACACAGCTTAATACTGTTTTGTATCTGACTTTTCAAAATTTAATCCATGAGGATGTTGACGGTCTTATTTCCACATCTGTTACCTCCTGATGGCTGGAGTTAATTTAGCTGATAGGGATAGCTAACTGGCCCCTTCCTCATTTACCGCTTCCATGTACATTCCTCCTAAAACTAAGCGCTTGTCAGTCTACAGGACAACCTCACAGAAATTCTTGCTTGGTCAAGAGAAAATGGTAGCTACACTCTCCAATTTGAATCTTCAAACTTAGTACTCAATTTTCTTTACTTTCTCTTTTTACCTCTAAAAAAAATTACATATCATTTCAACATTTTGAAATGCTATTTTACTGGCTGGCTAGCAAATTTGCTTCACAACTATTGATTTAAACTGGAAAGAAAATGAAAATTGATATAGGAATTGCAGCTATAAGATGTATGTTCACAGAATCATGGAATATTAAAATAAAAATGGACCTAGAAGATCACCTTATCCAACCCTTGAATTTTAAAGGTGAGGAAACTGAAGCCCAGATATGTTAAACCGATGGTCTTAAGACACAAATTTATGAGTGACAGGAGGGACTTCGCCATTTTTATTTTTGCAACATCAGCCATTATTCAGGTCTGAAATTCCCCCATTTTCAATACGACCTTAGCGTTTTATTGATTACAGCTGTGAAGTAGGACAAATACTGGAATAGAGTTAGCTGACCTAGAGTTTGAACCTGAAATTATGCATATATCCTTAAGAAAATTACTTGAGCTCTTGTCAGTGTTAGTTTCCTTATCCGCTAAGTATAGACAATAATATCCTACTTCAGGTATGTCGTGTGAACTAACTGAGATTACATGTGTGCAAAACAGCAACCTATAGATCTTTATACAAATAGAAGTTATTATCATTTAGAGGAAATATGTGCTTCCACTAAATTAAGGCATTTTGTTATCTGGGAGGGGAATTATTAGTTAGCTAACATATTAGTAAGGCCCTGAAGCAATGGGACAAAACAATAAGTTTTCATTTGGAGGAGAAGAAAGGTGGAGAAAGATCTAAGGCATTGGCAATTAGAACAGATCAGTGAGGGACCCAGAGCAGTTGTCAAAAACAGCATTAAAAAAATGGCAGCATTTTACAGTTGAGAAAAGGAAAGCTTGGAAAGGTTAAGTAAGTTGACCCCAGTGAACCAGCCAGAAGATGGTAGAACTAGGACTAAAATCAGGGCTCTCTGATTCTGGCTATCAGATATGATTAACTACAAGATTTCAGGTATCATAAATAGGATGAAATCTTTGCACTAAGATCATAAAAGAACATTCTTTTCTCATGTCAAGTTCTGGAAGTGACGTGTTATGAAGGAAATCTAGGGAAGCTCTAGTGGAATCTGTAATACCAAGTTGCTAAAACAATAGCTAAATGATGAATAAATGTTTCGTCTACAGCATGATTTCATGAATGGTTCTAAAGGAGTTCCAGTTGGAATTTGTCAGTTATCTTTTTTAATCTTAAACAGTTAATTTAAGTACTGAACATTTTCTAAATTTCTAGCTCTAATAATATCAATTGCCCATTACCCGACTACTTCTTCCCAATCCACAGTTCCTGTTGCAACCCCTTCTAACCTGCTTAGGGACTGCATTTTTGGGGGGGGTTATAAATTGATTGAGAAAAATTTATTTAACAATGTATTGAACCTTGTAGCTTTATACTTTGCCAAAGATCTTATAAAACCTAACACTGAAGCACATCTAGGCATAATGTCATTTAATCCAGTTTTGAAAATCACTGCAGTGGAATTTAGCAATAATGAGACTAATAGCTTTATCATAAACCCACTTCTAAAATATACTAATTCAATTTTTTGTTTAATTATTTATCAGACAGGTTGTCCAAATGCAAGAAGTATGTTATTAAACTATTTATTTAGAAATATTTAACCATACCTGAGTAAAGCTGCTCTCACTCATTACTGCTATAAGAATGTCAGAAAGAACTATAAGTTATATTTGAGAGTACCAGTTAATGTAGAAATAGAGAAAAAGAAACAACTATGAAAATCATAACAGATGAAAAGAAAAATTTGTTCTGTGGTACTTGCCAACTCCAAGACCATGTTTACACATAATGATCTCCTGATCAAAAACATCTCTCATGTCAAAACTATTTGCTAACATACATGTTGCTTCTCTGTTTGTGGTTCAATAATTAGGTAGTTCTTTAAGTTAACAAATAGTTTTAAATGCAAACACCTATACAATGGTCATGGCCATTAATACACTGTAATATATTGGCTTGATCTTTCTTTAGCTGAGCACAGCTGAACTAAGATATCGTGAACCCAAGTAAGTAATACTTTGACTCAAGACCTCTCTTCTTCCCAGATTTACTCCATTTCTGAAACTCCTAACTTACCTCTCCTTGACAATCCAGCCACCTGACCTGCATATGTGTTTATGGCAGAGGTCATATATTCTGAGCAGTAGTCCCCTCTAGAGAGTTGAAGCTTTAAAAACATTTCAGTCAATGTTACTGACAGTTGATTTATACCCTTTGAACTTGCATTCCCTGACCAAGCTCCTTAAAAAAAAAAAAAAACATTCAGTTATAGAGATATCATCATCATTTAAAATTGTAAAACCGGGCAAAGGCCCAGGTCTGTCTGTCTTATGAAGGCTGCTTGTCTAATCCGTTCACTCCATTTGGGGCCATATTACATCCCAAATCAAGTGGAAGTGTTAGTGCTTAAGTAGAAACAAGGAATACCTTGTTATTACTGAAGGATCATGTCCTTACTATGCAGACATACTTTCAGGAAGAAATTACAGAAGATATCATATTTTTAAAAAATGTATATTTTATTACATTTTCAGTATTGGGATACATGTGAAGAACATGCAAGATTGTTGCATTGGTACATACATGGCAAGATGTTTTGCTGCCTTTCTCCCCCTCACCTATATCTGACATTTCTCCCCATGTTATCCCTTCCCAACTTCCCACCCCCCCCGCTGTCCCTCCCCGAGTTCCCCTCCACAGACCCCAGTGTGTGATGCTCCCCTTCCTATGTCCATGTGTTCTCATTGTTCAACACCTGCCTATGAGTGAGAACATTCGGTGTTTGATTTTCTGTTCTTGTGTCAGTTTGCTGAGAATGATGGTTTCCAGGTTCATCCATGTCCCTACAAAGGACACGAACTCATCTTTTTTATGGCTGCATAGTATTCCATGGTGTATATGTGCCACATTTTCCCTGTCCAGTCTACCATGATGGGCATTTGGGTTGGTTCCAAGTCTTTGCTATTGTAAACGGTGCTGCAATGAACATTCGTGTGCATGTGTCCTTATAATAGAACAATTTATAACATTTTTGTAGGTCAGATAAAAATTAGGGTTTTAGTTCCAAACTTAGCCCATTAGAAATTAAAACTTGGGGCTGAGTGCATTGGCTCATACCTGTAAACACTTTGGGAGGCCAAAGTGGGTGGATTATTTGAAGTCAGGAGTTTGAGAAATTAAAACCTGGAAAGTCAAATGCATTTTGCTTAAATGATACCTCGTGATTTTTGGTTTCTGTTAAAGAAATGGCTGAGCATTTAAATAATAATTTCACTTTATAAAGAATTACTTTCCATGAAAATTGTTATCTCTTTCATGTGACTTCATCTTAATAACACACCTCTTTTTATGTTGAGGATTTAATGTTCTAAATTTTAAAAATAGCAGAGATTTACATTTTTATCATATCTACATATACATGCCTTTAAGATATACAAGACAAATGATTTTAAAATAAGCCCTAAAATTCTTCCAGACTTTTAATTGCATTTTTTAAATCTATAAATTGATAAGTTAGTACACTGAGGTCTGACATAACTTTAATGAATTTTTTTTGGTAATGCATAGAAATATACATCAATATTGCTTATGGCTAAACTTAAAGTTAACAAGGCTGTACCTGAAATGTGAGGTCATGAAATTAGTAAACTGTGATCATCATGGAAAAGTAAAAGAAAGAGACAAACTCTCTTTGCAGTTGCTGTCACTTTCAGTAGACAATAAGAAAAAACACTAACGTTAGTGGTACCATTAACCTGTTTGAACTGAATTTATTCAATACATTTCTGTTCCTCAGCACCACGTCTCTGAGCATTGCTTTACTCAACATTGTTAAAGCCAAAGTCTGGCAGTGATCCCTTTATTACAGTTTGATCATCTGCAGCTAAAACGTCAAGCACAAGTGATGAAATAGAAGCAAATGATATCTATGTTGGAACAAGTTTTTTTTTTTTTTTTTAAAAAAAAAGGAAAAATTCTTACGTAATTGAAGCTGTGTATGGGTACGCTTCTAAACTGATTCTATTTTAAGGTGTTTTTTCTTTTCTTTTTAAAATAATTATTTTTATTGAAGTACTTATAAACCAATTAACCGGAGAACTGAATGTCAGTAATGCCTTAAGAAATATTACTTATTGAGGTGATAAAGGTTTGGAGTCCTGATAGGATATATAATACTATCTGCCCTTCTCTCTCCTCCCCACCCCCACCATGAGTGGGGTTAAGACTGCATCTCTCTCGAGTAGCCCCTTGAGGTTAGCTTAGAGCAGTGGTTCTGCTTTGGAAGAAGCTGTCAGTTCTCTGGGCTACAGGAATGTGCTATTTTTAATAAGAATCTTGCACAATACAGTAGCTATAAATTGGAGTCTATTTTCTCACCTATACCACTCTTGAAATGGAACGGATCACACAGTGATTGAATACTGAATGCAAAACTAGTTCTGAGTGTTAGAAATGACCACGAATATCAAATCCATCTGTTAAACTTTCAGAAAGTGGTTTGATAAGAGATGTTTTTGGGGGTATATCCTCCACGTTGTGCACTTGAAACATTATGATGTTGCATTGCCATAGCAAGAGGATTAAAATGTGAAAATTGAGTTCAGGTGGCTGCAGTCATTGTGCCCCTCTCTACCTTAGCCATCAAACCAGTTATTTTGTGTGATCTTTTCTCTAGACCAAAGTTTAGAACTTGCGTGGAGTCAGCCTATAAATATTAATGCACCATATCTGCAAAAGGAATAAGATACCGATCGAAAAGAAAAGGCTTTCTGATTCAGTCTATAAGTGTAGCTAGTTTGGAAGTAACTGCATATGACTTCCACTTTCAGAACACACTTTAGAGGGTAACCAAGATAAAAAAAAAGCTGATATCACTTTTACTTCTGTCATCCTACTATGTTCTCGCCCCTGCCTCTGTTATTCAGTAAAAGATTATACCTTTTTTTTTTTTTTTAAAAAAAAGTGGCATTTAACTAAATCTATCTGAGCGTTATTAGATAGGTACACCTGCTCATTGTGTTCCCTTAAGAGCACTAACCTAAATTCAATTGCTCATCAACCTTAAAAAAACAAACAAACAAACAAACAAAAACCTTTCCATCTCACAGTACTTAAGCTTCCAGTCATTTGAATATGGATGAACGTCATGTTCTAGCCTTCCCCTACACTGCATTCTGGTGAAAGAAGGGAAGCCTGAGATCTATAACCACCATGCATTGAGTTGACTTGGAACTGGATTACTATCAACAAAATTTCTTGTACTTAAAAAAGTCAGAAATAAGAGAGAATGGGAAAGTCTGTGGGAATCAGGAAAACTCTTCATTCTTAACTCCAAGAATATATAACTCTTAAACATAAAGTTAATGAAAAGGCTCATCTCTTCCTTACTTTATATTTACTTAATGCAGTCATATTTCAGGGAAGGAAAAAAAAAAAAAGAAAGCATCAGAAGCATAATAGAAGCAGCAAAGAATTGGTTGAACTCAGTGTGGCTAAAGAACCTTGCAAGGCCTAAGAAACTGAAAGCTGGACAATTAAAATAAAGAGAGATGAGAGAAGTTCTGGGTGCCTAATGTCCCGAAGTACTTTAGAATAACCAAACAGGGGAGCAGAACTATTAAACATGCAAAGGAATTGACTGCTATGAAAACTTCCTCCCTAGTGAATTGACTACAAGCCCTAAATACAGAAATAACTTTAGCTAAACAATTGCAGCTCAAAGTTAAGATAACGTAGCTTTGTTTTGGTTGTCAAATTATAGATTTTGGGCATATACTGCTTATATATTTTGCTTAAAAGTGTTGACGGTCTTGAAAATGCACCAGTAATCCAAAAAATAGCAAATTATACTTCAGTTATGCTCCTCAGTAGTAGACAAGCCAGGCAAACTATGAAGTCACTGAGATCTCAAAATGCATTTTATCATTACTTGAATAACATTTTTAGAGAGAAGAGAAAAAGAGCAGATGACCAGGCTAGATAAACAATTCCAAAATCCAGATGCCTCAAAGCAGTGATCCTGTGTTAATTACAGCACCTTGTCTTGAAATCAAAATAGAACATACCATAGTTAATAGAATTACTGTTTCAGTGAACCCTAATTGTATATTTAACAGTTGCCTACTATATACTTTATCCAAGGAGATGATTCTTTGTTGAGTGTAACAGCAGTGGGATCTCAGAAAGAGATAGCCAGCTTTTACAGACACAGACTACATTGCCTTAAGAGACATTGAGACTCGCAGGAAAATAAAAAAAAAGAAAAAAGAAATTACACTGATCCAATAGATATACTGCTGAGAGCTTTCTATTATATTTCTACCTCAGACATTGTACCACCATTAAATTCACACACTCAGGCCCTGGGAATCAGGCCAGCCTGCTCACAAGTTTGGCTGAAATGAATCTACTGTATTAGTTTTTGTGAAAATGATAGAGCTCTGTGGATTCAAGATCGGTTCTATTTTTCAACCAAAGTCCTGTGAAACTAGGCAAAAGAGGCTAAATGAGAGGAAGCCTAGCAGAGATAAAAATGAATAACAAAGGCAAGTAAGACATGATTTCACCCAGAAAACAACACAAGGTCATTGATTTGGCAGTTTTTTGTTTATTTGTTTGTTTAAATCTGCTAACAGGAAATATTTTTTTAAATGCCTTTTAAGAAGAACGTCCATTACAAAGGCATATTTTAATCAGAATTCTTACAACGTTTTCCAAATTCCTAAGGGCATTCAGCTCCACTCAAATTAGTAACTCAGATAAATCATCATTAATTAGCTAATATAAGCCAGCAGGTGGTTTTGAGCCCAGAGACATTCCCTGGTTATTTAAATTATGTATACTACACCACACTAAAAAAGAGTAAGTAGAAGGCAGCAACAGAGACAAGTCTGAAAAAAAAACTATTCTGTTTAGAGAGACTGCTCCAGTAACATCTCCTGCAACCTCCAAATCTTACCCAATGGAATACAAGGCAGCTTTGACCCCCTAACTCAAAAAATATTATTCATGTAACTCAGCTCTTATTTCAACATTGATTATGCATGCAGTGTACAAAATGTGCATTGGAAGCTTACTTGAATATGTTTGTTCTAGAAAGATTACCAATTACTAAAGAATAGGAGGAAAGAATTGTTTTTCATGCGTAACTGGTGACACAAGAGAATCTTTTCATAATTTTTATGCCCTTGTGTTCTTTAATTGACCCATTCTAATTTGTGTAATTGAAGTTTACTTCCTAAACTATCAAAAAGATAAAAAGACTTATGTAGCTGCCTCTTATATAAGATTGTACTTGTGACTGAATGGTGTGGAAAATGGTTAGTTTGTATTTTTTTTCTGTAAGTTACTGGGGTTCAGGTGGTATTTGGTTACATGAATAAGTTCTGTAGTGATGATTTGTGAGATTTTGGTTCACGCATCACCTGAGCAGTATACACTGCACCATATTTCTGGTCTTTTATCCCTCACCCACCCCAACTCTTTCCCCCAAGTCCCCAAAGTCCACTGTATCATTCTTATGCCTTTACATCCTCATAGCTTATCTCCCACTTATGAGTGAGAATATGTATGTTCGATTTTCCATTCCTGAGTTACTTCACTTAAAATAAGTCTCCAATCTCATCCAGGTCACTGCAGATGCTGTTAATTCTTTCCTTTTTATGACTGTGTAGTATTCCATTATATATATAGAGTTTCAGTTTCTTTATCCACTCGTTGATGGATGGTCATTTGGGTTGGTTCCATGATTTTGCTATTGTGAATTGTGCTGCTATAAATGTGGGTGTACAAATATCTTTTTTGAATAATGACTTCTTTTCCTCTGGGTAAATACCCAGTCATGAGATTGTTGGATCAAATGATAGTTCTACTTTTAGTTCTTTAAGGAATCTCCACACAGGTTTTCATAGTGGCTGTACTAATTTACATTTCCACCAGCAGTGTAGAAGTATTCCCTGTTTACCACATCTATGCTAGCATCTACTGTTTTTTTGAGTTTTTCATTGTGCCCATTTTTGCAGGAGTGAGGTGGTATCACATTGTGGTTTTGATTTGCATTTCCCTGATCATTAGTGGTGTTGAGAATTTCTTCATGTTTGTTGACCATTTGTATAAGTTCTTTTGAGAATTGTCCATACATGTCCTTAGCCCACTTTTTGATGGGATTGTTTCTGTTCTTATTGATTTGTTTGAGTTTATTGTAGATTCTGGATATTAGTCCTTTGTCAGATGTATAGATTGTGAAGACTTTCCCAACTCTACAGCTTGTCTGTTTACTCTGCTGCCTGTTCCTTTTGCTATGCAAAAGCTCTTTCGTTTAATTAGATCCCAGCTATTTATCTTTGTTTTTATTGCATTTGCTTTGGGGTTCTTGGTCATGAAATCCTTGCCTCAGCCAATGTCTAGAAGGGATTTTCCAATGTTATTTTCTAGAATTTTTATAGTTTCAGGTCTTAGGTTTAAGTTCTTAATCCATCTTGAGTTGATTTTTGTATAAGATGAAAGATGAGAATCCAGGCTCATTCTCCCACATGTGACTAGCCAATGATCCCAGCACCATTTGTTGAAAAGGGTGTCCTTTCCTCAGTTTGTGTTTTTGTTTGCTTTGTCAAAGATCAGTTGGCTGTAAGTATTTGGGTTTATTTCTGGGTTCTCTATTTTGTTTTGTGGGTCTATGTGCCTATTTTTGTACCCATACCATGCTGTTTTGGCCTTATAGTATAGTTTGAAATCAGTTCGTGTGATGCCTCCAGATTTGTACTTTTTGCTTAGTCTTGCTTTGGCTATGCAGGCTCTTTTTTGGTTTTATATGAATTTTAGAATTGTTTGTTCTAATTCTGCGAAGAATGATGGTGGTATTTTCATGGGGGTTGCATTGAATTTGTAGACTGTTTTTGGCAGTATGGTCATTTTCACAATATTGATTCTACCAATCCATGAGCATGGGCTATGTTGCCATTTGTTTGTGTCATCTATGATTTCTTTCAGCAGTGTTTTGCAGTTTTCCTTGTAGAGGTATTTCTATTCTTTGGTTAGGGGTATTCCTAAGTATTTTTATTTTTTTATTTTTTGCATATATTGTAAAAGGGGTTGAGTTCTTGATTTGATTCTCTGCTTGGTTACTGTTGGTGTATAAAAGAGCTACTGATTTGTGTACCTTAATCTTGTATCCAGAAACTTTGCTGAATTATTTTATCAGTTCTAGGAGCTTTCTGGAGGAGTCCATAGGGTTTTCAAGGTAAACAATCATATTGTCAGCAAACAGTGACAGATTGACTTCCTCTTCACTAATTTAAATGTCCTTTATTTCTTTCTCTTATCTGATTGCTCTGGCTAGGATTTCCGGTACTATGATGAAGAGGAGTGGTGAGAGTGGGCATCCTTTTCTTGTTCCCATTCTCAGAGGGAATGTTTTCACCTTTTCCCCATTCCACGTTATATTGGCTGTGGGTTTGTCATAGATGGCTTTTATTACATTAAGGTATGTCCCTTGTATGCCCATTTTGCTGAATTTTAATTAAAAAGGGATGCTGAATTTTGTCAAATGCTTTTCCTGCATCTATTGAAATGATCATGTGGTTTTCGTTTTCAATTCTGTTTATGTGGTGTATCACATTTATTGACTTGCGTATGTTAAACCATCCCTGCATCCTTGGTATGAAACCCACTTTATTATCATGGTGGATTATCTTTTTGGTATGTTGCTGAATTCAGTTAGCAAGTATTTCATTAAGAATTTTAGCATCTGTATTCACCAAGGATATCAGCCTGTAGTTTTCTTTTTGGTTATGTCCTTTCCTGGTTTTAGTATTAGGATTATGCTGGCTTCATAGAATAAATTAGGGAAAATTTCTTCTTTCTCTATCTTGTAGAATAGTATCAAAAGGATTGGTACCAATTCTTCTTTGAATGTTTGTTGGTAATATTTTAATTACCATTTCAATCTCACTGCTTGTTATTAGTCTGTTCAGGGTATCTAATTCTTCCTGTTTAAGCTAGGAGGGTTGGTTGTATTTTTCAGGAATTTATCCATTTCTTCTAGGTTTTCTAGTTTATGTGTAAAGGTGTTCATAGTAATCTTGAATTATCTTTTGTATTTCAGTGGTGTCAGTTGTAATATCTCCTGTTTCATTTCTTAGTGAGGTTATTTGGATTTTTTGCTCTTCTTGGTTAATCTTGCCAATGGTTTATCAATTTTACCTTTTCAAAGAACCAGCTTTCTGTTTCATTTATCTTTTGTATTATTTTGTTTCAATTTCATTTAGTTCTGCTCTGATCTTGGTTATTTCCTTTCTTCTGCTGGGTTTAGGTTTGGTTTCTTCTTGTTTTCCTAGTTCTGTGAGGTGTGACCTTATAGTGTCAGTTTGTTCTCTTTCAGTCTTTTTGATGTAGGTATTTAGGGCTGTGAACTTTCCTCTTAGCAATTCCTTTGCTGTATCCCAGAGGTTTTAATAGATTGTATCATTATTGTCGTTAAATTTGAAGAATTTTTTAGTTTCCGTCTTGATTTCATTTTTTACCCAATGCTCATTCAGGAGAAGATTATTTAATTTCCATGTATTTGCAAGGTTTTGAAGGTTCATTTTGAAGTTGATTTCCAGTTTTATTCCACTGTGGTCTGAGAGAGTGCTCAATATAATTTCAATTTTCTTAAACTTAGTGAGGCTTATTTTATGACCTATCATGTGGTCTGTCTTGGAGAAAGTTCCATGTGCTACTGAATAGAATGTGTATTCTGCAGTTGTTGAATGAAATCTTCTGTATATATCTATTAAGTCCATTTATTCCAAGGTATAGTTTAAATCCATTATTTCTTTGTTGAATTTCTGTCTTGATGACTTGTCTAGTGCTGTCAGTGGCCACTATTATTGTGTTGCTGTCTATCTCATTTCTTAAGTCTATTAATAATTGTTTTTCAAATTTGGGACCTCCGGTGTTAGGTGCATATATATTTAGAATTGTGATATTTTCCTGTTGGACAAGGCCATTTACCATTATATAATGTCCCTCTTTGTCTCTTTTGACTGATGTCGCTTTAAAGTATGTTTTGTCTGAAATAAGAATAGCTACCACTGCTAGCTTTTGGTGTCCATCTGCATGAAATGCCTTTTTCCACCCCTTTATTTTAAGTTTCTGTGGGTCCATATGTTCTAGGTGAGTCTCCTGAAGGCAGCAAATCATTGGTTTGTGAGTTCTAATACATTTTGTGGTTCTGTATCTTTTAAGTAGAGCATTTAGACTATTTACATTCAATTTTAGCATTGAGATGTGAAGTACCATTACATTCATTGTGCTCTTTGTTGCCTGTATACTTTGTTGTTTGTTGTTTTTGCTTTTTAACTTGTATTTTTGTTTTAGAGGTCTTGACCTATGCTTTAAAGAGGTTCTATTTTGATGTGTTCCCAGGAATTGTTTCAAGATTTAGAGCTCCTTTTAGTAGCTCCTATAGTGGCTTGGTAATGACAAATTATCTCAGCATTTGTTTGTCCGAAAAAGACTGTATCTTTCCTTCATATATGATGCTCAGTTTTGCTGGTTACAAAATTCTTGGATGATAATTCTTTTGTTTAAGGAGGCTGAAGATAGTGCCCCAATAATTTCTAGCTTGTGGAGTTTCTGCTGAGGAATCTGCTATTAATCTGATAGATTTTCCTTTATAAGTTACCTGCTGCTTCTGTCTCACAGCTCTTAAGATTTTTTCCTTTGTCTTAATTTTGGATAACCTAATGACAATGTGTCTAGGTGAAGATTTTTTTGCCATGAATTTCCCAAGTGTTCTTTGTGCTTCTTGTATTTGGATGTCTAGGCCTCTAGCAACAGGCACTGGTATCCATGGCTGAGAGACCCATAGATGGTTCACATCACAGGACTCTGTGCAGACACCCCCCAGTACCAGCCCAGAGCCAGCTAGACTCACTGAGTGGCTCGACCCAGAAGAGAGACAACAGTCACTGCAGTTCAACCCACAGGAAGCCACATCCATAGGAAAAGGAGGAGAGTACTACATCAAAGGAATGCCTCATGGGACAAAAGAATCTGAACAACAGCCTTCAGCCGTAGACCTTCCCCTCTGACAGAACCTACTCAAATGAGGAGGAACCAGAAAACCAACCCTGGTAATATGACAAAACAAGGCTCTTCAACATGCCCCAAAAATTGCACCAGTTCACTAGCAATGGATCCGAACCAAGAAGAAATTCCTGATGTACCTGAAAAAGAATTCAGGAGGTTAGTTATTAAGTTAATCACTGAGGGACCAGAGAAAGGTGAAGCCCAGTGCAAGGAAATCCAAAAAATGATATAAGAAGTGAAGGGAGAAATATTCATCAAAATAGTTTAAAGAAAAACCAATCAAAAAATTCAGGAAACTTTGGACACACTTAGAAATTTGAAATGCTCTGGAAAGTCACAGCAATAGAATCAAACAAGTAGAAGAAAGAAATTCAGAGCTTGAGAACAAGGTCTTGGAACTAACCCAATCCAACAAAGGCAAAAAAAGAGTAAGAAAATCTGAACAAAGCCTCCAAGAAGTCTGGGATAATGTTAAATGACCAAACTGAAGAATAATCAATGTTCCTGTGGAAGAAGAGAATTCTAAAAGCTTGGAAAACATATTTGAGGGAATAATCAAAGAAAACTTCCTCAGGTTAGTTTGTATTGAAAATTAGTTTGTCCATATGGAGGTAATTTGTCTTAATGCTATTAGAGAGCTATGCCTTTACTCTTACTGTCACCCTAAACAGATAGTGAAACTTTCTGAATATTTCACAGAATATTTCTTATAAAAAATTATGTTAGATTCAAGATGCCTAATTTTATTCTGATTTTGGTAATGTTATTCATAGTATTATTTTGAACTTCATGGATGTAATATCTACTTGTTAGGATTTCTAAACCATGAACATAATAAAATAAGTAGGCATTTGAACCTGACTACAGAATTGCTTAAACAAAATCACATGGTCTGATTCTATTTAAACATAAGAGTTGAATTTTAGTAACCTATAATAGGTTGACATACGTGTTTAAGATCAAAAGTCTTTTGGGGTTGCAGCTTCCAGAAATAAATTAGCTTTTAGAATAGGGTAGACTTAGTTTTGGGCCATACTTTGAGCTACCTTTGAATCTGTGATACAGAACCCTCATTTTTTAAAGAATATTTTTAAAATAAGTTTTACTGGGTATATCTAATATACATAACATAATGTTGTGGGAGATAGATAGATAGATAGATAGATAGATAGATAGATAGATAGTAAAAAATTACTATAGTGAAGCAAATTAACATATCCATCATGTCACATTCTTACCTATTTCTTCTTGATTTTGTGGCAAGAGCAGTCAGCCATTTAGCATTGAATCCCATATATAATACAATCTTATTACCTATAGTCCTTATGTGGTACATTAGATCTCTAATTTGTTCATCTTACATATCTGCCACTTTCATCTTCTCATCTACATCTCCCCATTTCCTCACCAGTGCTGCTCCCCACCAAACCACCACCCTTGGCAACCACTCTCTTGTTCTCTATTTCTGGAGTGTTTAATTTAATTTTTTTTAGAGTCCACATATAAATGAGATCATACAAGATTTTTCTTTTTGTGTCTCACTTAGGTCACTTAGCATAATGTCCTCCAGCCCATGCACAGTGGCTCACACCTGTAATCCCAGTACTTCGGGGAGCTAGGATAGGTGGATTGCTTGAGCCCAGTTTGGGACCAGAATGGGAAACATAGTGAAACCCTGTCTTTACAAAATTTGCTGGGCATAGTGGTGCATGCCTGTAGTCCCAGCTACTCAGGGGGCTGAGGTGGGAGCATCGCTTGAGCCTGGGAAGTAGAGGCTTCAGTGAGCTGTGATTGTGTCACTGCCTGCCAGCCTGGGTGACAGAGTAAGACTCTGTCTCAAAAAAAAAAAAAAAAAGAAATTATAATGTCCTCCAGATTCAACCATGTTGTTGGAAATTGCAAGATCCCATTCTTCTTCAGGGACAAATAATGTTTCATTGTATATATGTACCAAAGTTTATCTTTTTGTCCATGCAGGAACACTTAGGTTGCTTTCATGTCTTAACTATTGTGAATAATGATACAATGAACATAGGAGTACAGATATCTTCATGAGGTGATGTTTTCATTTACTTTGGGTACTTGCTCAGAAGAGGGATTGCTGGGTCATATGGTAGTCCTATATTTAATTTCCTTTGAAACCTCTAAAATGTTTCCCATAATTGCTGTAGCAATCTATACTCCCACCAACAGTGTACAAGAGTTCCCTTTTCTCCACACCTTCTCCAACGTTTATCTTTTGATATCTTGATAATAGCCATCCTGAGGAGTGTGAGGTGGTATCTCATAGTGGTTTTAATTTGCCCGATTAATGATGTTTAGCACATTTTCATATAGCTCTTGGGCATTTTTGTGTCTTTTTTGGAGAAAAGTCCATTAAGGTCTTTTGCTCATTTTTAAATTGGGTTGTTTGTTTTTTCCACCATTTAGCTGCATGAATTCTTTACAAATTTTGAATATTAATCCCTCATTAGATATATAATTTGCAAATATTTTTTCCCAATCTGCAGGCTAATGCTTCATTTTGTTGATTGCCTTCTTTGCAATGCACAAGGTTAGTTTTATGTAGTCAAATTTATTTATTTTACTTTTGTATCCTGAGCTTTTGGTGTGATATGTTAAAAATCATTGCCAAAGTCAATGTCCAGGCTTTTCTCCTGTGTTCTCTTCTAAAAGTTTTATAGATTTTGCTCTTACATTTAAATCATTCATTTCGATTTGAATGTTATGTGATATAAGGATACAATTTCATTCATTTGTATGTGAAAATTCACTTGCCCCAGCACCATTTATTGAAGAGACTGTCCTTTTTCTCATTTTGTCCTCTTGGTATCCTTGTCAAAAATTGGTTGGCTGTATATTTTTTGATTTATTTCTGGGCTATTTATTCTGTTCTACAACCATATGTCTGTTTTTATGACATACCATGTTGTTCTGAAAACTGTAGCTTTGTAGTATAATTTTAAATCAGAAAGTGTGATGTTTCCCATTTTTTCTTTCTCAGGATTGTTTTGGCTATTCAGAATATTTCGTGCTTCTACACAAATTTTAAGATTGCTTTTCCTATTTCAGTGAAGAATGTCATTGAAATTTTGATAAGGATTGCATTAAGATTATATATTGTTTAGATAGTATGGACATTTTAACAATATTCATTCCTCTGATCTATGAGGACAGAATATCTTTCCATTTGTGTCTTCTTCAACTTATTTTATTAGTGTTTTATAGTTTTCAATGTCGAGATCTTTCACTCCCTTGGTTAAATTTATTCCTAGGTTTTTTTTTCTATTATAAATGGGATTTTTTAAAATTTCTTTTTCAATTAAGTTGTTTGTGTATGGAAATGCTACCGATCTTTATGTTGATTTTTTATCCTGCAATTTTACTGATTTTATTTATTAGTTCAAACCATTCTTTTGTGGGTTTTTCACATATAAGATCATGTCATCTGCAAACAGAGATCATTTTACCTCTTTCTTTCTGATTTGGGTATATTTCTTTTTCTTTTCTGATTTCTCTTGTTACTGCTTCCAATACTATGTTAAATAGAAGTTGTAACAGTGGGCATCTTGCTTATACTAGATCTTAGTGGAAAAGTTTTCAGTTTTTCCTTCCTTATTATAATGTTACTTGTGGTATTTTAATCAATGGCCTTTATTATGTTGAGGTGCTTTCTTTCTATACATAAACAATTGAGAGTTTTTATCAAGAAAGGATGTTAAGCTTTGTCAAATGCTTTTTCCATGCCAATTGAGATAAGTATATGATTTTAATCTTTCATTCTTTTAATGTGATGTATCATATTGACTGATTTGCATTTGTTAAACCAGCCTTATATGCCAAGAATAAATCCCACATAGTCAGGATATATAATTTTTTGATGTGTTGTTGAATTTGATTTGCTGATATTTTAATTGAAGATTTTTGCATCGATATTCATCAGAAAAATTGCTTGTAGCTTTTTTTTTTTTTCTTGTGAGGTCTTCTTTGGCTTAGGTGTCAAGGTATGCTGTCTTTATAAAATGTGTTTGGAACTCCCTCTAGCACTATTTTTCAGAAGAGCTTAAGAAGTATTGGTATAATTCTTCTTTGCATGTTTGCTAGAATTTATCTGTTATGCTATCTGGGCTTTTATTTGTTTAAAATATATCCAAATCTCTATTCAGGCTTTCTAGTTCTTCCTGACTTAATTTTGGTAGGTTGTATTTTTCTAGCAATTTATCCTTTTAATCTAGGTTATCCAATGTATTGGCATATAATTGTTTGCAATAATCTCTTATGATCCTTTTTATTTCTGAGGGATCTGTTATAATTTCTTGACTTTCATTTTTTGTTTCTTTGCATCTGCTCTTTTTTCTTATACTAGCTGATAGTTTGTCAATTTTGTTTATTTTCTCAAAAAGCAGTTCTTAGTTTTATTAATTCATTTTATGGTTTTTCTGTTCTGCATTTGATGTATTTCTGTTCTGATTTTTATTATTTCCTTTCTTGTCTTTAGTCATTCTTTATCTAGTTCCTTGAGGTATAATGTTAAAATTTGTGAGCTCTTTCATCTTTTTTAATGTAAGTGTTTATTGCTACAAATGTCTCTCTTAGAACTGTTTTGGGTGTATCCCATAGGTTTTGGTTTCCATTGTCATTTGTCTCAAGATATTTTTTAATTACCCTTTAGATTTTCTCTTTGACCCATTTATTGGTCAGGAGAATGTTGTTTAATTTCCAGAATTGTGAGTTTTCCAAGATACCTTGTGTTATTGATTTTTATTTTCATACCGCTGTGGTCTAAAATGATACTAGATATGATTTCAGTCTTCTTAAATTTGTTAAGACTTGTTCTGTGGCCTAATATATGATCTGCCCTGAAGAATGTTTCATGTGCACTAGTGAAAAATGTGTATTTTCTGCTGTTTGGTGGAAAGTTCTATATATGTCTGTAAGTCCATTTAGTCAAAAGTGAAATTCAGGTACCAGTATTTTTATATTAATTTTACGTCTCATTGATTTATCCATTGTTTAACATGTGGTATTGAAATCTGCTGCTATTATTGTGCTGCTATTTGTCTCTTTGTGTTCATTAATATTTGCTTTGTGTATTAAGGTGTTCCAATGCCGGGTACATATGTATTTACAGTGATTATGTCCTCTTGATGAACTGACACCTTTATCAATAAATAGTGATCATCTTGTATCTTGTGACAGTTTTTGACTTGAAGTATATCTTAGCCAATATAAGTGTACTCACTCCTGCTTTTTTATGGTTACCATTTATGTGGGATGTCTTCTTTAATCACATTCAGCCTATATGTGTCTTTAAGCTTAATCAGAGCTTTTGTAGGAAGCAAATATTTAGATGTTGTTTTTATTTCATTTAGCCATTCTGTATCTTTTGATTGGAGAATTTAATCCATTTATATTCAGAGTTATTATTGATAGGTAAAGACTTATCACTGTCATTTTTTTAATTGTTTTCTGATTGTTTTGTGTCTCCTTTGTTCATTTCTTCCTCTCCTGTTGTCTACCTTTGTGATTTGATAGTTTTATGTATTGCTAAGCTTAGATTCCTTTCTCTTTATTGTTTGTGTATCTGCTATAGTTTTTTGTTTTATGATCGCTGTGAAGTTTACGTAAAAAAATTTATAATCTGCTATTTTAAGATGATAATAATTTAGCCTCTGTTGCATACAAAACCTCTAGACTTATGCCTTCCTTCCTCAACAAGTTAGGTTTTTGGTGTCACAATTTACATCATTTTTATATTGTATATTTCTTAACAACGAATTGTAGCTTTGGTTATTTTGGGTCATTTTTATATTTAACCTTCATACTAGAGATGTATTGGTGATTAACATACCACCATTATTGTATAGGGGTATTCTGTATTTGACTATGTATTTATCTCTATTAGTAAATTTTGTTTTCAAATGTATTAATTACAGTAATTATTATCTTTTCCTTTTGGCTTGTAGAACTTTATTAAATATTTGTTAAAGGCAGGTATAGTGGTAATAAATTCCCTCAGTTTTTACTTATCAGAAAAAGACTATTTTTCCTTCGTTATGAAGGATAGCTTCATAAATAGTACAGTGTTCTTGGGTGGCAGTTGTTTTTCTTTCAGCACTTTGAATATATCATTCCATTCTCTCCTGCCCTGCAAGGTTTCTGCTGAAAAATCTGCTGACAGTCTACTGAGGATTTCCTTATATATGACTTGATGTTTTCATCTTGCTGCTTTTAAAATTCTCTGTCTGTGACTTTTGTCAGTTTGAATATAATGTGTCTTGGAGATGACACCTTTGGGCTAAATCTACTTGAGAACCTTTTAGTTTAATGAATCTTGATGTCTTTATCTCTCCCAGGATTTGGGGAGTTTTAGCCATTATTTGATTAAGTACACTTTTTGTCCCTTTCTCTGTCTCTTGTCCACATAATGCAAAAATTATTTTCTTGATTTCATTAGAAATCTTACTGTTTGCTTAAGATTATAATTTTGAATTCTCTTTCAGGTAATTCATAGATTTCTATTTCTTTTTGATCAGTTACTAGAGATTGTTGTGTTTTTTGGTGATGCCATGTTCCTTTATTTTTTCATGTGTCTTGTGTCCTTGTATTGATGTCTGCACATTTGTTCACCTCTTCTAAATTTCACAGAGTAGCTTTTGTAGGGAAAGACTTTTGCCTGCATATGGGCCTCAGACAATGCCAGTTGGGCAGGGTGTGATGACTCTGGTTCCATGTGGGTACCATGATGTAGTCTCCATGTAACTTCTTCAATTGCAATCAATGTTAGTGAGCACTACAGGTGCCTCACTGGTCTAAACTACAAGAGTTTGTGGCAGTGGTGGTGGCTGCATAGGTTATTAGATAAGGGCCTTAGGGATCCTCTTGTTATTGTCACAGTAAGGAGTCTTACCTGAGGTAAGACTTGATATTGGGTCTGACATGGTCGCAGGCAGGCATAGGTGCTGGGTTCCAGGTACAGGTGTTTAGAGTGGCAGTGGAGCCAGGTTCCTGGGCTCAGGGTCTTGTGAAACTACTGTAGCATCTGGAACTTGATATGCAGGCTCACTCTTCAAGGCAAGAGTAGATGCAGTTCTCACATTAAGCCAGGGTCTTGTTCTAAGGCACACCCTAAAAGCTCAGGCCCTAGGCTGGGATGTCAGCTGTGGTTCTGATTCTGAGGGCAGTTCACAGTGCTGGTGCATCTCCAGGGAAGAAGGGATGCTCTGGAGGCACAGCCCCACAGAGCAGGGCATGGCTGCCATTTGGAGTCTGGAAGCAACAGGGCACACTGGCTGCTCAAGATCCAGAAGATGAAGTATCAAACAGTGATGACTCTGGACCCTGGAATGGTGGGACATGGCAGTAACCTAGACTCTGTGAGGCAGATGCAGAGGCAGCAAGGACCCTGCAGTGGCAAGATGCCACTGTGACTTGGACTCCAAGAGGTGGGGAACAGCACAGCAATGACTCCACTCCCCAGAGAGGCAAGGTGCCTCAGCAGCTCAGACTATGGGAAGCTAGTCAAGTTCCAGGTAGGCGGGGTGCTGGGGCCATTTGGCCTGATGACTGGGGTGACGTCATTCAGCCAAGCTTCTAATTTCCTGGGATGTGAGGCAACACATCTTCTTGGCCCCAGAAAGCACAGCTCTGTGAGTCAATGGAGCCTCTGGATCCCTAGAGGTAGGGTGCCACCTCAGATGTTGTGCTGGGTGGTGCAATTGCTCTTGTGTTTTGGAGGCCTGAGGTCCCCAGGGGGCAGGTGCTGCATCAGTTATAGTATTGGGGGCACAACTGCTCCAGTGTGCAGAAGACCTGAAGCTGCCAGTGGGTGGGACACCATGTTTGCTCTGGAGCCAGGAGAATGACTGCTCCAGTAGTTAAAGTCTCCATGCTCCCAGGGGTGGGGCAACTTTACCTTATGTAGAGGGTGCACCAGTGACTCGAATGGATGTGAATGGAGCAACTCTGCGATAGCTTAGCCCCAAGAGGCAGGGCATAGCTACCAGGTTCCTGTGGTGCAGTGGTGACTGAGCCTCAGGGATGGAAGGATGTAATGGCTACTCACCCCTGGAGTTGGACACACTCTAGCAGTGAGCTAGGCTCAGAGCCCTTGAGGATTGCGTGAGTCTCCAGTATCCACGGTGGTGATAGGGGATGCTAGGATCCTCTTGCCTGCCTTTCCTCCATAGGGAGAAGTTTTTTTCTGCTGGTTCTAAGTTGATTACAGCTGAGAAGTTTTTTTCTGCTGGTTCTAAGTTGATTACAGCTGGGGAATGGAGTGGCAGAAGCGACGTTTTCCTTCCCTTCTCAGTGTGGCCATCTCAGGTTTCTGTGCTCTACAGGATTGCTGCTGCTGCTTTGCTGTTTTCTAGCACTATCTTTTAATTATTTTGGTCAAATGTAGTTGTTTATTCATTGTTTTGGGGTTTTTCGTTGTTGTTGGAAGGGAAGAGTACTATGAGTTTTTAGTCAGCCATCTTACTGACTTATATAACTGTCCCAGAACCCTAAATTTATATCTCATTGATGCTTGTATGGGGCAAAAACTAGACCAACCTAAAAACTGGAGAAGTGAGGAAATGTTCCCTGCAAAATTTCTCTAAAAACATTCTCTTTAATCTGGCTGATCAGGGGAGGGGGCAAATTCCTCATACACACAATAAAAATTACCTGAAAATAGTATTTTTGTCTAAATTAAAGTTATCTGGAAAACACTTGTAAACCAATATTTTACTATGTTTGCATATATGCCACAGGATCAAACTAAACAGAAAATGATGACTATTTTAATTTCCTGAATTTAAGGATCACCATCAAACTGCATAATTTCTTCACAAATACAAATACCTAACATCATAATGTTGAGCAGGTTGGAAAGTCAGTACTAAGCATATTTGGAATTTGTGATATTTTTAGCATCTCTAATTCTTAATACAACTCTCCATTCTTTGTTGAGCATCCTAACGAGTCCTACACAGTGTTGTAGCCCTAGATAGTTCAGAGAAGCAAGTGCTGACTTGTTGCTCACTTCATGTAACCATGCCCTTTGATATCATTTTTTTAAGTTTGTAATAATACTGTGACTACTGCTGTTCACAAATATTTTATTTATAAAATCTATCCTCCCCTAGGGCTGGTACAGAGGATCTACAAGCTGAAGGCTAGTCTATAAACTCCACTCACCCTAGGAGACTGAGCTTCTTTCTCAACATCAATCGCTGAACTGGGAGTTTAGACAGAGTAAACTAGCTGCACCCCCCAATTGCAATATAGAAAGCAAAGTATCTCTTTGCAAATAGGTTTTCCTGTTGTGGCATTCTTTAGACAGAAAGAGAAATACATTGTGAGGTAACAATGCCCATTCTTTCCGTGTTAGCACTAGAAGCCAGTACTAAAGGCAAAAGGAAAATTTTTAATCTATTCCCATTTTTAGCTTAACACTTGAAAAATAAACCTTATATAATACAATTAATAATATTGAGTAGCCTTTATGTATTCCACACAATTGACAATGACTATGCTATTATATGAATTATTGAAAACAGCATGAAAGTCAATGTGGTGTGGTCAGAAGAGCACCTCAGTGTGTATCAGAAGACCCGAGGTTGCTAAAGACACAAAATTGTTGCTATCAGCGATAGTTTAAGCAACTGTCCACCTATCGAGTATTAAGCTTGGCTATAGTTAATAGCTAAACAAGTCTAACCTTTGTTCAGATTTTAGCTCAGTTTTATTTAATGCCTAAAACGGGGAGGAAATTGCATTCTTTATTCCTCTCTTTTGCTCAGCCAAACTTTACTTACTACACCCCACAGAGAACCGACAGAGAACGCTGCCATGGCTAATCAATCTGAAGTTCTCTCTCTCAAAGCCCGGAATCATGTGCCAGCTTCAGCTCCATGACTAGCGGTTCTCCATCTGACTGCCAGCATTTCATTTTCCCCTTCTAGTTTCAGAAGGCTCTGGTTCTTGCCAATACATCTCTTCTACTTTCTGTCACTTGGCCAGTGTTTTAATCATCTGAGCCAAAGACCCTGTGCCCTTTTCTCTAGGCTCTTGCTCCACTCCTGCTTTACTTATCGGTCCACCAACTTCTGGAGCCCTCTCAAATCTGCCACTGTCTTTCTTAGACTCTTTGTCCAATATCCCCAACTGTGAACATGGCATGTGCTTGATAGAAATTGGTGGTAGTCTAATACCCATACCAGGCATCTGGGTGTTGATGTTCAGAATTATTTGTTCTCTGAATCTTGGTTAAGTGGGCTATTGATGATGAATGACAGGGATTTTTCTCCACATTCCCCATAAATTCTCAGATTTTTATTCCTAAGATATTGGAGGATGAGGGAACAACTCTCTCTCTCCACCTCTAATACAATTCACACATCTTATTAGGGGAGCTACATAACATATTAACTATTCATTCATCAAAAATGACTTGAATAGAAGCTGTAAGCCAGACATCCTCTAGGGCCTAAATATATAAAACGAAAATATAAATACAATCTCTGCCCTCAAAGAGCTCATACACAGACAAGGAAGCAGCTGACGACATACTTTGATAGTTGGTGAAAGAGGCATATACAACACCTGTGGGCCCACAGAGAGGCTGCCACCCATTGTACTCAGCAGAAAGATTTCTGTCACTCTATACTGTGCCGATGCAGTAATTCAATTATGGTGCTACCCCCTTCGTAGAACTAGAATGTATGGCAGAAGATGGCTTGGAAAATGCAGGCATTTACTAAATGAATCATTTTTTGTCCTGGAAGATCCATATTCAAGGAGCCTGTAGCTTCTGTCTCTGCTACTGTTTACCTATTCACTCTCCATCTTTCTTCTCTGCCTCCCGCCCCCCTTCTTCTTTCCTCCTCCTCTTCCTCCTCCTCCTTCTCCTTTCTCTCTCTCTCTCTCTCTCTCTCTCTCTCTCTCTCTCTCTCTCTCTCAGAGACAGGGGTATCACTGTGTTGCCCAGGCTGATCGTTAACTCCTGGTCTTTTAAGTGTTGCTCCCTCCTCAGCCTCCCAAAGTGCTGGGATGACAGGCATGAGCCATGGTGCCTGGCATCTCTTTTCTTTCTCCTAAATGTACATACCCTAAGCACATGTTTCAACATGGGAGACCACTAACAAAAGCCTTCTTTATTTAGAGTGAAAACTGAATAAAACCCAGATACACTGGAATATTATCTGTACAGATATAGGAGTATTTCAGAGGATATCAATTCTCTTTCCTTTCCCTCTTTCCCATCTCCAGATCATTCCGGCCTCAACCCTCCTTCTTTACCAATAAATCATGTCTGGGTGATGTAGGTTTGCTGGCATTTGCTCCTTAGATTGAATGAATGCTTCAAATATTCCCATTATGGGGCTGTATTCATTCCTTTGTTTTTTGTTTTGTTTTGTTTTTAATGAAAGAAAGAAAGAGAGAGAGAAAGGGGGAGAGAGAACAGGAGTCTTGCTCTATTGCCTAGGCGGGAATGAAATCTAAAAATAGGTATTAAAAACCTCTTTTATGCTAATAATTGTACTTAACAGCAGAGACAGGAAGGAATAAGGGAAGAAAATAACGAAAATCATTCATTTGATCAATCGCTCTATTAATTAGAGGGAATTTGTGAGGGAAGATCCCACTAGCCCCAGTTTGTAAATATTTTCCTGAGATCAACCCCAGATGTAAAGGGTTCATACATTGCTGATGGAGCAATTCAATAACTATGCAATAGCCTCTTGATGGGACAACGTAGATGAAATGCTCTGTCAATTTAAAGTGCCATACAAATTTTGTATTTTCTAAAACTAGATAAAAAGCAGAATTCTCAGCAGAAGGAAATCAAAGCAGAACTAAATGCATTCACCCTTGAATTTGGCATTTGAAGGACACTGCTGTGCTAAATACATAAGAGTGGAGTTGGACTAAATATTTCTGGGAGTGCCATAAAACCAAAGAGTGTCTTACATTTCATGCTTTGTTGTCTTTAAAACATAAAAGAAAAACAAAGAGCAGTCTGGCTGTGCTGCTTGTTCACTTTTGAACTCTCTAAACCATCCACCTCTAATTCAAGCTGACACTGCTAATTTTGGCATTAGAGTTTGAAACGAAAATCAATATCTGTTTTGAGCTTGAAAACAGAGTGACTGTACCTTGGGTAGAGCATAGCCAGGCACTTATTTTCAGTTATCTGTAAGGGAAGAAATAGAAATTTCCCAAGTTAGAACATCTAAAATACGTATTCAAACAAAATCTGTCCTAATGAAATTATATACTGCATTCACCCACCCTCCCAAGGTCAATTATAAAATGTTTTCCAAGATTTCTTAGCCAGGCGTGGTGGCTCACGCCTGTAATCCCAGCACTTTGGGAGGCCGAGGCAGGCAGATCACGAGGTCAAGAGATCGAGACCATCCTGGCCAACATGGCGAAACCCCATGTCTACTAAAAATACAAAAATTAGGTGTGGTGGCATGTGCCTGTGGTCCCAGCTACTCGGGAGGCTGAGGCAGAAAGAAGAATCACTTGAACCCAGAAGGCGGAGGTTGCAGTGAGCCGAGATTGTGCCACTGCACTCCAGCCTATCGACAGAGCAAGACTCCATCTCAAAATAAATAAATAATGAAATAAAATAAAAATAAAAATAATAAAAATAAATTTAAAAAAAAGATTTCTTGTAGATTTTCTTTAAAAAAAAAAAAAAGCCCATGTCCCCAAGAATGTTTTCTACATGAAATTTAAAGTCTTTTCCTGGCCCTTCCTGACAGGACAAGAGGCCTTTGACTAATGCTGATGAAGAGCAAAGGCCCGGAGCCTCAAAGGCCCGGAGCCTAAGGACTGATTTCTTTTCTGATGTCAGGCAATAAGTTAAGGGATGCTTTTACTTGAAAAGGTTCTATCTGAGGAATTTTCTTTACATTGTGTTATTGTGTTTTCTGTTGCCTTAGTTTGTTTCATATTTCCATTGAAATCTCTTCTGAAAAGCAGATTATAGTTTTTAAATGTTTTATATACATAGCCTGATCTAATCTAACCTTTACTTCATTCTAATACAGAGATCAACTATTTTGGTTTAAAGGAAAGGAAAGTAGAGGAGAGGGTAGGGGAGGGGAGGGGAAGGGATGATGGAGGAGTGGAAGAGAGAAGGAAGGCAGGCAGGCAGGCAGGAAGGAAGGAAGGAAGGAAGGGAAGTGGGAGAGGGAGAGATGAAGGAAGATTATACTGATGTGCATACAATTTTTTTCAATGATTTGAACTATTATTTTTAATTATTAGACATATTTGCTAGACAAACTGATAGCTACACCATCTCAGCTCTAAAAGATGCAGTGAGTCTTCCCTTGCAGAGAGAATGAGAAGAATTCTCACCTGTTTCTCTAGAGTTCTTTGTTAACCCCACGATACAGTTCTTTTGCTACGTCAAAAGTGCCACAGAGAAATGCTTGTGGTTGGCTTGCAGCAGAGTCTGGTGTCACAAAATGTGCACCTGCTCATAATATGGAAGTCAGACTATGACCTGCCAAAAGCCACATGTCCAGTTATGCCTGTAGGCAATTCAGCTACCCCATAACCCTCGCTGGGCTTCCTAACCCCAGACAGGACTAAGTAGCCTTAAGGTCTTGGCGTTTTCTAAAACAAATATTAAAGACATTGTTTTTTCACTAGTAAAATAGAAAAAAAAAAAGCTTTTCAGTACAACCTGGTTGCTCAGGTATCCCAGGCTGAGTTTGGAAAAGAAAGGAAGAAGTGAGGGGAGAAGACTCCAT
The DNA here is from genome assembly GCF_009761245.1 of Sapajus apella. Classification (NCBI taxonomy): domain Eukaryota; kingdom Metazoa; phylum Chordata; class Mammalia; order Primates; family Cebidae; genus Sapajus; species Sapajus apella. The sequence continues at coordinate 6,367,634 of NW_022437001.1, forward strand.
GGAGTCAGGTTCGTTCAGCAAAAGTAGCAGTGATGCAAAGTGCCAACTCTGGGGTCAGACAGCCTAGCTTCAAATCATGGCCTCATCATTTACCAACTGTGCCACTTAGACACTGTGGCCCTCTGCATATGCTTCTGTAATATGGGGATAATAATATTATCCCGATTAGTTAAATGAGATAATACGTATGAAAACACTAGGTTCCCACAATGCTAACTCCCATTATGATAAGCTTCCTTGACTGAAGGAACTGACCACCTATTTGAATCTGATAAGTTCTAAAATCAAAATATGCAGTGCCACAAAAAGCAAAGGAGAAGCACCTAACTTAGGGGAAGCTTCCTGTGGAAATGCTTTTAAGTTGTGATGGAAGTAAAGTAGGAATTCACCCAGTAGCTGGAAAGAGAAGATAATCCAGAAAGGGCAAAGGCTTATGAGAAAACATGTTGTGTTTTAGGTATTGCAGTTGTACAGACAGCTAGAACATGTTGGGAATACGGCCAGGGATTCTCAGCAATGGGAAAATGTAGAGGAGGAGCTGGGGATAAGAGAGACCAGAAGCAAAGAGCCCAGTTAACAGGTTATTGCAATAATCCAGGGAAGAGATGACGACCTGAACGAGGGCAGTGTTCAATGGACTGGAGAAAAGGGGTAAATAAAGTAAGCAATAAAGTTCTTCAGTTTTTATTCCAGCATAAAAATACTTGTGTGTAGCCATCTAAAAGTTTCACACCCTGGATCTAAAATATTATGTGTCATGTGTTTGCACTAAAATGTTCTTCTCAAAATGTCAAAACAAAGATTCTTCTATTTCTAAAGCAGAGTAAGGTTCATGCTACTGGGTGACTTTTCCAGGCCAGAAAGATCAATTCAGACTTCAACTCTAACATCATTAAAGTAGAGGCTTGTTCAGCGATGCTCGGTGGCTCGTGCCTTTTAGTTATCCCAGCTCCTAAGGAGGCTGGCATGGGGGGTTGTTTGAGCCCAGGAGTTTGAACCAGCACATAAGACCTCGTCTCTAAAATATTTTTTAACAATTAGCCAGGCATGGTAGTGCACATGCCTGTAGTTCCAGCTGCTCGGGAGGCTGAGGCAGGAGGATCACCTGAGCCCAGAAGTTCAAGGCTGCTGTGAACTATGACCACGCACTCAGCCAGGTGCAGTGCAGCGGCTTGAGTGAGACTCCATCTCTAAAAAATAAGCAATAAAAAAAATTATTTAAAAAAGATGTGAGTTGGTTTTATATCTAAATTTTCCCTAATGAACTATAAGTCTGGCCCTTTGAATACCCTTCTCAGTAAAAATGAAGACTTTGTGTCTATCACATTTATTTATCTAAATACCCAGTTGTTCACTGAAAACCGTTTCTGCCTGAGCTAGGTGCTAAGACAGTGGTGAGCAAAACATACACAACACAAAGATTATTTTCAACCCACTCTGTCATCTATTTTTCATGGTAATAGATCAGCTCCCTGGATTCCTTCAACATCCTCTTCGTTACTCCTGAGATACAATAAAAGCATGGCCATGCTAGTGATTCAAATGTATACCCATTTATGATTGTTCAGTAGTGAGCTGTGGGTCCTCCATCAACCCAAATGTGTTCATCAACTCTGCAGTATTTAAAACCAAAGATATTAGTCACTAACATCTAAATTAGTCACTCTCATAATCCATTTTAGTAAAGGTTCCTGATGATACCCATCTGCAAAACAGAACAATTCCTCCATATTATACCCTCTGGTTTGAATGGTTCCCTGGTTTCTCCCTTCCCCCACGTTAACTACCTTCTTGGTAACCAACCACAGGTCTCAGAGGTACCTTCTGTTGTCCCTGCATCATTTTGTCTTTAGTGGGGCAGCTTTGAGCCCAGACGCCTGAGCTCAGACTAAAATCTCAGCTCAGTCTAGCATTAAGGTCCAACCCAGCATTCTCTTTTAATATCATTTTAGCTATTACAGGTAACAATAACCAATTGAATTGAATATTTTGCTTTTTTCTTATTAGTTTGCATTTCCTTATGCATCCACTGAACCAACTCCTTAGGAGTTAGATCCACCTCTAAATTCCAATAATAACTTTTACCTTTAGTGACTGATCTCAACACATAGTTTAGTACCCAATATTATATATATATATATATGTACACATATACACATTTTAGTACCCAATATTATATATAAGTATCCAATATTTTATATATATAAGTACCCAATATTTATATATATTTAGTACCCAATATTTTATATATACATATATATATAGAGAGAGAGTAGTAGTAGTAAAAGTAAAATGTGATATTAAAATAAATAAATAAAAAAATTTTCCTCATTCCATCATTCTCTATCCCTGTATAAATGGGGCAATTTTATTTCAGATGGAATGAGTGGAAAAGACCTTTTGGATGAGGTGATATTTCAGGAGAGAACTGGATAAAGGAAGGGAGTGAACCATATGATTATCTTGGGTGGAACAGTTCAGGCTGAAGGGCAAGCAAATTTAAAAGCCTTTCATATGTGTAGGGGTTGATTTTCAGTATTAAAAAAGATTGCAAACAAATGTTCAACAGGATACTTAGTGACTGGTTAAATTACGCTACATTCCTATGTGGAATCTTTTTTTCTTTTTTTTTTTTTTTTTTTTTTGAGATGGAGTCTCACTCTGTCATCCAAGCTGGAATGCAACAGCGCTATCTAGGGTCACTGCAACTTTTGCCTCCAAGGTTCAAGCAATTCTCCTGCCTCAGCTTCCTGAGTAGCTAGGATTATAGGCGCCCGCCACTTCACTGGGCTAATTTTTGTATTTTTAGTAGAGACGGGATTTTGCCATGTCGGCCAGCTGGTCTCGAACTCCTGATCTCAGGTTATTCACCCACCTCAGCCTCCCAAAGAGCTGGGATTATACGCGTGAGCCACCGTACCTGGCCCTATGTGGAATCTTATTCCAGTTACCAATGAATGAAGCAACTCCATATGTACTAAAAAGGAATTATCAAGAGAATGAGAAGACAAGCTTGACAGCTTCTTATAAAATTAAATGTGCTCTTGCCATATGATTCAATAATTATGCTCCTTGGTATTTATGCAACTGAGTTAAAAACATGTCTACCTGCCCACTAATTTTATAGCAGCTTTATTAATAATTGCCAAAACTTGGAAGCAGCCAAAGTGTTCCTCAGTAGGTGAATTAATAAAGAGTGGTACATCTAGACAATCGAATAGTATTCAGCATTAAAAAGAAATCAGTTAACAGCCTATAAAAAGATATGGAGGAATCATAAATGCATATTACTAAGTGAAAGAAGCCAATCTGAAAAGGCTATATCATATGATTCCAACTCTAGGGCATTCTAGAGAAAGGCAAAACCATGGAAACTTTAAAAAGTCAGTGGTTGCAGGAAGGGAAAGATGAATTGGCAAAGCACAAAGGATATTTAGAGCAGTGAAACTATTTTATGATTTTATCGTGGTGAGTTTATGTCATTATGTATTTTTCAAAACCCAAAGAATGTATAACACCAAAAGTGAACCCTAATGTAAATTATGGATTTGGTGTGATAACAATTTGTCAAGTAGGTTCTTCCATTGTAATAAGTGCGCCACTCTAGCGCCAGATGTCAAAGCGGGGGAGACTGTGCATGGTACATGGGAGCTCTGCACTTTCTGCTCAATTTTGCTGTAAACCAAAACTACTCTAAAAAATAAAGTATGTAAAAAAAGAGAGAGAATAATATCTAATATATACTGCTTCTTTAAAAGTACAGAAACATGGGCATAGTATGGTGACAGTCATATAAATATAAAACATAAATTTATGTTATATATTTTATATAAATATATAACATAAATTTGTATTATATATTTTATATAAATATATATGTTATTTTATCTTTTTAAAAGTATGTGGAATGTATCTGAAAGAGAAACAGTAACAGTGGTTGCCTCTAGAGGAGAGGAAATAAGTGGGATCAAGGATTGGAAACATATTTTTCACTGTCTACTCTTTTAAAAAAAATGTACCTCATGCAGGTATCATCTATGCAAAAATGTTTAATTTTTAAAGTAAGGAATGTTATCTACAGAGAGTAATTACAGGATTCTTAGGGCCTATTATTATCTTTACTCTTTCACAAAGATTTAATAAATTTCTTCTATAATAAAGTCAATGCAAAGGAACTGTTCTCTTCAGGTACTTTTCCAAGTTCAAACCCTTATATGAGTAACAGTTTATATTTTATAATTTAGTAAAGGTGGCCTCACAGTCATCAGTAATATGCATAAAGCAGTAGATTCCCTTTCACATCATTCCAAACATGTTGTCTGTATACCATCTTCGTGAAAAATACCACAAAACCCTGAGCAAGATAACAAACATCAAAAGAAAAGGGTAATTTTATGACAATATTTGAAAAAGAAAACAGACCACTCTGAGTAAGAGATAAATGAGTAGGAGATGTGAAGATAGATAACTGAGTCAAATAATTCTTTTTTTTTTTTTGAGACAGAGTCTCACCGTATTGCCCAGACTGGAGTGCAGTGGTGTGCAGAGAACTGCCTCCCAGGTTCAAGCAGTTCTCCCTCCTCTGCCTTCTGAGTAGCGGGGATTACAGGTGTGCATTACCACACCTGACTACTTTTTGTATTTTTCGTAAAGACAGGATTTCACCATGTTGTCCAAATTGGTCTGAAACTCTTGGCCTCAAGTGATCCACCCGCCTCAGCTTCCCAAAGTGCTCAGCCAAAATTTTGTTATAGATGGTTTAGACCTGGCGTGATGGCGTACACCTGTAATCCCAAACACTTTGGGAAGTCAAGGCAGGAAAACTACTAGAGAACAGGAATTTGAGACCAGCTTGGACAATACAGCGAGGCCCCTGTCTCTACAATAAAAAATAAAAATTAGCCAAGTTTGATGGTACACATTACTAGAGCTAATTATTTGGGAGACTGAGACAAGAGGATCACTTGAGTCCAGGAGTTGCAGGCTGCAGTGGTCTATAATTGCACCACTGCACTCCAACCTGGGCAACAGAGTGAGACCCTGACTCTAAAAAATAATAAATAGGTGTATAGGTGTAAGGGAGTCTATTCAAGTTGATGTGTAATTTACGTAGCTTTCCCAATAGATGGAATGAAATTCTTTACAATATTGGAGCAAATCAGCAGTTTAAATGATTCAGGGTATTTTTTTTTTATTCTCAGTTTCTTAGACCAGAAGATGGCAAGAATGATGCAGGCAAACACCTTGATGAAAGATGGATAGATGGGCAGACAGATATAATGGACAGATAGACAGACACAAAAGAGGCTTTTCAGTGATAAGACAATATAAAGTTTTCTTCAACCTAATTTAGTCACATGGAATTAGCCATAAAAGTAGTCTTTTTCCAGTAATTTTTTTTTTTAGAAAAAAGGTCTCACTCTGTCACATAGGCTGGAGTGCAGTGGTGAGATCTCTGTTCACTGCAGCCTTGACCTCGCCGGGCTCAAGCGATCTTCCTACCTCAGCCTCCCAAGTAGCTGGGAATATAGGCATGCTTCACCACATTTGGCTGATTTTTTAAAAATTTTTGTTGAGACAAAGTCTTACTATGTTGCCCAGGCTGGTCTGGAATTCTTGTTTCCAACCAATCCTCCCACCTCAGACTCCCAAAGTGCTGGGATTACAGGTGTGATCTACCTGTCAGGACTTTCCAGTAATCTTTATCACCTGAATAAGTATTGTCATATCTTTTAATAGCATCTCATTCACTGCCTTATATAATGCCTTTCCAGGAAAAATATGTTTGGTTTTAAGATACAATACTTTTTTGTCCCAACCACAGTGCAATAGAAATAAAGAAGTTAATTTGAAGGAGGCAGATTATTTGAGTAGAAAGGATAAGCAATCTTCCAACGCTAGTATTCCTTCTCTCTTCTCCCCTTTATGCCCATATATACTCCAGTTACATTGATTGCAATGAGGAAAGGTGACTCAATACCTGTAAACTGCTTAAAAACCACTGAATCCATAAAAATTAACCTAAGTTGTATAACTGAAATCTTACTTCATTAAGAAAGGAAGGAAAAACCAATATGTCTTTCTTTGAACTTAAAGAATTATTTTAAATTATTTTAAGAAGTTGATGGCCAGATATGGTGGCATGTAATCCTAGCACTTTGAGAGGCTGAGGCAGGCGGATCACCTGAGGCTGGGAATTTGAGACCAGCCTGGCCAACGTGGTGAAACCCCATCCCTACTAAAAATCTTAAAATTAGCCAGGCATAGTAGCAGATGCCTGTAATCCCAGCTACCCTGGAGGCTGAGGCAGGAGTATCGCTTGAACCCAGGAGGTGGAGGTTGCAGCGAGCCAAGATCCTGCTGCCACATTCCAGCATGGGTGACAGAGTGAGACTCTGTTAAAGAAAAAAAAATTGAACATAAAAATCTCATTTCTTCTCTAATGCATTTTAGAAATTGTGACCAAAAGTTTAGACTCCTACTTGTAAGATGAGCAAATAATATATTCAAGAGGAAAATCAGCTCTTAAAATTATTTCTTTTTTATAATTTCAACTTTTATTTTAGATTCAGGGGGCACACCTGCAGGTTGTTACTTGGATGTATTCTGAGGTTTGCAGTAAATGGATCCCATCACCCAAATAGCGAGCATAGCACCCAAAAGCTACTTTTTCAATCTTAGCCTCCTTTCTACCTCCCTGCTTAGTGGGCCCCAGTGTCTATTTTTGCTGTCTTTATGTCTGTAAGTAGCCAACTGTTTAACTCCTACTTATAAGTGAGAACATGTAGTATTTGGTTTTCTGTTCCTGCATTAATTTTCTTAGGATAATCGCCTCCAGCTGCATCCATTTTGCTGCAAAGGACATGATTTCATTCTTTTTTATGACTACATAGTGTTCCATGGTGTATATGTGTACCTTTTCTTTATTCAATCCACCATTGATGGGCACCTAGGTTGACTCCATGTCTTTGGTATTCTGAACAGAGCTACAATAAACTTGTGAGTGCATTTGTCTTTTGGTATAGCAATTTACACTCTTTTGGATATTTACCCAGTAATGGGATTTCTTGGTTGACTGGTAGTTGTCTTTTAAGTTCTTCAAGGTCTATCCAAACTGCTTTCCACAGTGGCTGAACTAATTTACATTCCCATCAAAGTGCATAAGCATTCCCTTTTCTCCACAGCCTCACCAGTATCTGTTGTTTTTTCACTTCTGAATAATAGCTATTATGACTGGTGTGAGATGGTATCTCATTGTGGTTTTGATTTGCATTTCTCTGATGATTAGTTATGTGGAGCATTTTCTCATATGTTTGTTGGCTGTTTGTATGTCTTCTTATGAGAAGTGTCTTTTCACATGATTTGCCTCCTTTTTAATGGGGTTATTTGTCTTTTGCTCATGGAATTGAGTTCCTTATGGATTCTGGACATTAAATCTTCATCAGATGCCTAGTTTGTGAATATTTTCTCCCATTTGTAGATTGTCTGTTTATTCTGTTGATAGTTTATTTTTCTGTACAGAAGCTCTTTGGTTTAATTAGGTCCCACACGTCAAATTTTGTTTTTGCTGCAATTGTTCTGAAAACTTTAGTCATAAAGTATTTCCCAAGGCCCATGTCCAAAATGGTATTTCCTAAGTTATCAACTAGGATTCTTATACCTGTAGTTTGAGGTCTTACATTTAAATCTTTAATTCAGGCCAGGCGTGGTGGCTCATGCCTGTAACCCCAGCACTTTGGGAGGCTGAGGTGGGTGGATCGCTTGAGCTCAGGAGTTCAAGACCAGCCTGAGCAACATGGCAAAACCCTGTATCTACTAAAAATACAAAAATTAGCTGGGTATGGTGGTGTATACCTGTAATCCTAGCTACTGAGGTGGCTGAGGAAGGAGAATTTCTTGAACATATCCAGGAGGCAGAGGCTGCAGTAAGCCGAGATTGTGCCACTGAACTGCAGTCTGGCCAACAGAGTGAGGCCCTGTATCAGTTTTTGTATATTGTAAAAGGTAGGGGTCCAATTTTTTTCTTCTGAATATGGCTAGGCAGCTATTCTAGCACCATTTATTGAATAGAGAATCTTTTCTCCATTGCTTATTTTTGTTGACTTTGTCAAAAATCAGATGGCTGTCGGTGTGCAGCTTTATTTTTGGGTTCTCCATTCTGTTCCATTGATCTCTGTGTCTGTTTTTGTACCAGTATGATGCTGTGTTGGTTACTGTGGCCTTATGCTGCAGTTTGAAGTTGGGTGGTGTTGGACCTCTGGTTTTGTTCATTTTCCTTAGAATTGCTCTGGCTATTTGGGCTCCTTTTGGTTCCATACAATTTTTAGAATTGTTTTTTATCATTCGGTGAAAAATGATGTTGGTAGCTTGATAGGAACAGCATTGAATCTGTAGATTAATTTGGAAATTATGGCCATTTCAACAATATTTATTCTTCCAATCCATGAACATGGAATGTTTTTCCATTGGTTTGTGTCATCTGTGATTTCTTTGAGCAGCGTTTTGCAGTTCTTCTAGAAATCATTCAGCTCCTTGGTTAGATGTATTCCTAGGTAAGTGTGTGTGTGTGTGTGTGTGTGTGTGTACATCTATTGTGAATGGGACTGTGTTCTTAATTTGGCTCTCAGCTTGAATGTTATTGTTGTATAGAAATGCAACTGATTTTTTTACATTGAGTTTGTACCTGAAACTTTACTAAAGTTGTTTATCAGTTCTGGAAGCCTTTTGGCAGAGTCTTTAGGGTCTTCTAGGTATAGAATCCTACCATCAACAAAGAGAGATCATTTTATGAGTTCTTTTCCTATCTAGATGCTTTCTATTTTTTTCTCTTTCCTGATTGCTCTGGGTAGGACTTCCTTACATAACTATTTTTTATGTACTCATTACAGAGTTGTCCATAGATCCTGCTGTTGAATTTTTTTTTAATCTGGAATTTCAAACCCACAGCTTTCTCTTTACTATATGTCTTTTGTACCCTCATATAAACTTTTAAGAGTAGATGTATTCACTCACTCCGTCTTTCAATAGACATTTAATAGACACCTTCTCTGTGCCAACCAACATTTTATTTTGTCACATTTTTTAAGTAAATCATTAGCTGCAAAGTGTTTACTCAGAAAACACTATGTTTGTACTAGCTCTAAGACATCATGCAAGGTACCACAGATACAGGGACAAATATATTAGTTTTCAAAAGAGATAAGTTTATTATCTGAAGATTACAAGGAAATGGCGATTATGTACTTAAATTCTAACCACAAGAGGGCCTCCAAAAACGACTTCTGCTTATTTGTCAGTCAAAATGTATACACAGTTGTATTGTATGCACGTTGAGTGTTGAGAAAACATGCTCTAACACAGAGATGCTCTGCTTTTCTGTGTCTTTTCATATTTGACCCACCAATTATGCTGTTAAAGAACCTGAGCTCTACCATGGAAACCCAGAAGTTTATTTTTCTTGGGACGAGCATTTAAATGCATTTAATTGTATTCTTTTAAAGTCAGTATTTGTCTTGAAACTCTTTGACCTCCTGCTAAATTAATTGTTTGAAGAAGTTGTACATAAAAACCTATTTCTTCTCTGAGGGTCATGTGCTAATTCAGAGGGTTATGCCATGATCGCAAATTGAACTTCCCAAGCCCTTCCTCAGCCACGTGCCTCTAAATCTATCTAATTTTAACACAGTTACAAACTGCACCCAAGCACCAATTCCACAAATGTGTGATTTTCACTTGGGTACTCAATGAATATCTTTTGAGTGTATGACAAATGAAGAGAGATTACCATTTATGACAGACACAATGTATATTCAACATTAACCATATTACTACCAGAAAAGCAGTTTTAAACTTGCGTCATTTTGAGAGTGGAGTAGCATGAATCTCTGTCTTATTCATTATTACACAAGCAAAATCAAAAATATGCTTAGTCAAAAGAGTGTCTACTTGGTTTGCTATTGAGTTCTACAAAACATATGACATAATGGACCAGAGCCAGTTTAAGTGGCATTTCAGGAGTCTTTGAATATGATTTTTGAATATGAACTGATAGCCTTTCCATGTGATATCTTGGCTTTTAGGAGTGTTGCTTTATCTATTTTTTATGACTTAATCTTAAACTCGTTAAGTATAATTTTTGCTTTATGTAACATAAAAAAAAAATCTGTGATACGGTGCTCCATGAATTAACAAGAGTGGCTGGACCAAAGACAAGAAATCTTTTAAAAATGAATGTTCACATTAAATATCTTGTATAGGTAGGCCTTCTGGGGATTTTTCTTTAATGCAAGAAAAATACACCATTTCTGTTTTCAGAAATAGTTTCTTTTAGGTTTATACTGAGCTCGTCTAAAGTCATATTACATAAGTAAGGGCTTAGTTTGTACATTAGTATTTTACATCTTGGAGTCTTTCTAAATCCTTTTTGATCAACCTGATATTGAACAGATCTGTATTGATTTCTTCTACACATGTTTATGGTATTTATTTTGATATATCTAGGATTGAATGCCAAATTAACAAGTGTAATCAATTTTCTTAGTGATAAAGAAAAGTATTCTAGTATTCTAAGATACGTTCATCTAGGGACAAAATCTTAAGTGGAGATGTTGTAATAAATGTATCGATTTATTCAGTCACTGGGTATGAAAACATTAGCCCTGGGAAAGCATTTACTTCTAAGTGCTTTAGCTACTGAGTTTCACTTACATGACACCAAATGATTTGCATTTTTAGAGAAATTTCATGTCTGCAGTGAGCTCCAATGAAAACATGAATAAATTGCTTTTTTTTTTTCTTTTTCTGACTTTATGAAGCTGAATCTATTAGGGGTTTAATCAAAGTATAATGAAATAAAGAAAACAACTTACATGATGGAAACCCTAGATTTGGTTTCTCACTCGTCCAAGCTCAGTTGTCATGGCCTACATGTCAGGTTAGTGGTTTTCAGAAAGATTTGTGGAGTATGTGGCTGTTTTCTTAACTGCTGCATTAGAAATGGTGTCTAAAAAACAAAAAAGTAAATAGACAAACAACTATTAAGAACTAAATAGATTTTCACCAGTAGTTCTTGCCACAAAATCAAATAAATCAATCTTTCCAAGCCTAATGCTCTACATTTGCCTTAAGAGACTTTCTTAAGACTCAGCTTCCTTTTGAATTCACTAAAGTGAGAATGAGCACAGACTCTATGTGAATGAATTCAAGATCCAAATTAACCAGGGTTTGGATCTCCAATGAAACAGTTATCAGCTGTGTGAGATTGAGTTAATCTCTCCAACCTTTTGTTTCCTTGTCTATATAACAGGAATAATAATACCTAAGGCATAGGGTGGTTCAGAGATTCAATGTCATTTTTCATAAATAGAAAAGACAATCCTAAAATTTATATGGAACCACACAGACACACACACACACACGCACCAATAGCCAAGGCAATGTTGAGCAAAAAGAGCAAATCTGGAGGCATCACACTACCTGACTTCAAAATATACTACAAAGTGACAATAATTAAAACAGCATGATACTGACATTAAAAATAGAGTTATTGACCAATAGAACAGAGAGCCCATAAACGAACCCACACATGTATGGTCAATTGATTTTCAACAAAAGTGCCAAGAATACATAATAGAAAAAGAACAGTCTCTTTAATAAATTGTGCTGAGAAAACTGGATATGTGTATGCAGAATGAAATTTGATCCTTAACTCACGCCATATGCAAAATCAATTCAAAATGGGTTAAAGACTTAAACATAAGATCTGACACTGTAATGCTACTAGAAGAAAACATAAGGGGAAAACTATGTGCCATTGGTCTGGGCAGTAAGTTTTTAGATTTGACCCCAATGTGTAGCAACAAAAGCAAAACCAGACAAATGGGATTACATCAAAATTAAAAGTTTCTGCACAAAAAAAAGAAAACGACAGAGTGAAGAGAAAAACCTATGGATTGGGAGGAAATATTTGCAAACCATACATCCGATAAGGGATTAATAACCAACATATAAAAAACTCAAAAACTCTATAGAAAGAAAACAAATGGTCCAGTTTTAAAATGGGCTAGGGACTTGAATAGACATCTCTAAAAAGAAAAAGAGATATAAATGGTGAACAGATATACAGAAAAATGCTGAACATCATTAATCACTAGTAAACCAAAATCACAATGAGATTTCAATTCACATCTGTTAGAGCAGCTGTTATCAAAAAGATGAAAGATGAGTGTTGGCAAGGAGGTGGAGAAAAGGGAACCCTTGTACACTGTTGATGGGGCTATAAATCAGTACAATCATTACAGAAATCTGTATGGAGGTGTCTCAAAAAACTAAAAATAAAATTACCATTAATACAGCAATCCTACTTCTGGGTATTTGCCCAAATATTTGAAATCAGCATGTCAGATATCTGCACTCCCATGTTCATTGCAGCACTATTCAAAATAGCCAAGTCATCAGATCAGCCTAAGTGTCCATCAACCAATGAATGGATAAAGAAAATGTGGTATATATACACAATGAAGTATTATTCTGCCTTAAAAAATGAGAAATCCTGTCATTTGCAACATCGTAGATGAAATTGGAGAATATTATGCTAAATGAAATAAGCCAGGCTTGGAAAGGCATTTTATAAGATGTTCTCATTTACATGTGGAATCTAAAATAATCTAACTCAAAGAAGCAGAGAGCAGAAGGATGGTTATCAGAGGATAGGAGTGATAAGGGAAATGGGAAGATAATGGTCAAAAAGTACAAAGACTCAATTAGACAAAAGGAATAAGGTTCTTTCAGATATATTGCACATCATGGTAAATATAGTGAGTATTAATGTATTGTACATTTCAGAATCTCTAAGACAGTAATTCTCAAATGCTCTCACCATAAAAAATGATACGTATTTGAAGTGTTGGACACGGTAACTAGCTTGATTTAACTATTTTGCATTGTATACGTAGATTATAACATCACTTTGTGCCCCATACATATATATAATTATAATTTGTCAATTTATAATTAAAACTAAATAATAAAGTGCTGCCTGGGTGTGGTGGCTCACACTTATAATCCCAGCACTTTGGGAGACCAAGGTGGGCAGATCACCTGTCAGGAGCTCGAGACCAGCCTGGCCAACACAGCGAAATCTCGTCTCTACTAAAAATGCAAAAATTAGCCAGGTATGATGGCAGGCACCTGTAATCTCAGCTACTTGGGAGGCTGAGGCAGGAGAATCGCTTGAACCTGGGAGGCGGAGGTTGCAGTGAGCCAAGATTGAGCCACTGCACTTCAGCCTAGGTGACAGAGTGAGATTCTGTCTCGAAATAATAACAATAATAATAAAGTGCTGACCATATTCCCTAGTATGAACTATGTTCTCAATCCATGGGAAAAATTTTGTTTTTACTTGTCTAAATGTTACAGCTGAAGAACAGACAAGCAGCTACTACAACTCCTTTACCAACATGCTATTAATATTTTACTCCTACTCTAAATAGTTCAATATAAATAGGAGTGAGTTTCCATAAAGTAACGATTCTCAAACTTTAATGAGCAAATGAATCACCCTGGGATCCTATTAAAAGGCAGATTCTTTGTAGGTCTGGAGTGGGGCCTACATTTCTGTATTTCTAACAAGCTCCAGGTAACGTTAATGCTGCTGGCTTGGAGCCCACACTTTGAGTAGCAGACATACAGATCACCTGGAAAGTGGTGACTTATTTCAAAATGTATTTCTCATTGCCATTGTTTTAAATAGACCAGTTCATTCTTATGAAAGTTTAAGAGGAAGAGTATCTTAGCTGGTATGTACAAGGTTTTAATTTTTTAATTTTGGTGAGGGAATTGTTTGGGTTTTTCAGAGATGTTATTTCCAGGAACTACTTTGCTGCTGACCAGGTATATATCTACTCATCTTATAATACTATATTTTGGCTGAATGTTGTATATCTACAGCATCTCTTCTTTGGAAATCTTAACATACATTAGAAAATTCAATTTTTACATGAGGCCAACAAACATATGAAAAAATGCTCATCATCACTGGTCATCAGAGAAATGCAAATCTAAACAACATTGCGATACCATCTCACGCCAGTTAGAATGGCAATCATTAAAAAATCTGGAGACAACAGATGCTGGAGAAGATGTGGAGAAATAGGAACACTTTTGCACTGTTGGTGGGAGTGTAAATTAGTTCAACCATAGTGGAAGACAGTGTGGCAATTCCTCAAGGACCTAGAAATAGAAATTCCATTTGACCCAGCAATCCCATTACTGGGTATATATCCAAAGGATTACAAATCGTTCTATTATAACGACACGTGCACACAAATGTTCATTGCAGCACTGTCTACAATAGCAAAGACCTGGAACCAACCCAAATGCCCATCGACGATAGACTGGATAGGGAAAATGTGACACATATACACCGTGGAATATTATGCAGCCATCAAAAACGATGAGTTTGGGTCCTTTGTAGGGACATGGATGAACCTGGAAACCATCATTCTCAGCAAACTGACAGAAGAGCAGAAGATCAAACACCGCATGTTCTCACTCATAGG
>NW_022437001.1:6382291-6446889 GCF_009761245.1 Sapajus apella
CTGACAGAAGAGCAGAAGATCAAACACCGCATGTTCTCACTCATAGGTGGGTGTTGAACAATGAGAACACATGGGCACAGGGAGGGGAGCACTACACCCTGGGATCAGTTGGGGGGAAATAGGGGAGGGACAGTGGGGGTGGGAAGCTGGGGAGAGATAGCAAGGGGAGAAATGCCAGATGTAGGTGATGGGGAGGAAGGCAGCAAGTCACACTGCCACATGTGTACCTATGCAACAATTTTGCACGTTCTTTACATGTACCCCAAAACCTAAAATGCAATAAAATAAATAAATGGGGGGGAAAAAAAAGAAAGAAAATTCAATTTTTACAAAAACATTTATTTTCACATCTCTGGATTATTCATTAAAAATATCATCCCCTGGATGATGGATGTGTTTACAGCATAGAGTTTGAGTGGTTTCACAGACATATATTTACCTCCAAACCCATCAAGTTTTGTAAATTAAATATGTACAGATTTTATTATGTCAATCATACCTCAATAAGGTGTTACAAAAAATTATCTCATATAATTTTCTGTTCTAAAGTAGCATGAAAAGAACATGAAAATGGAGCTTGTATATTTTCCAAACTGTTACTCTGAAGTAACCAGAAAAAGGAACCAGAAAAAAATTCAAATCTATCTATCTATCAGCATTTAGTTTTATATTATATGTATTACACTGCACATAATTTGGTCAAGAAAATTAAACTTTGGGAGTGATAATGAAATAGTTATTTCTTTGAATTAGTTAGCTCATCTTGGCTTATCTTCAAGCCTCAGATCAGGGAAATATATGAGAAGCATAAGTTTCTGAATTAATGTTTAAATTAGAGATAGATCTGCTTTCTTATTTTCAGATTCGAGGAATGTTGATTTTTTCAAAACTTATTTTTTTCCCAACCAGAATATTTAAATGAAAAGGATAAACTAAAACATAAAAACAAAAATAATGATTAGTGTATGTCTTTAACTTTTCACAACCTACCTTCAAGTGACATTAGACCATTTAACACATAGTATAAAAATTTTTTCCCTTTTATTTTTAGTTGACACATTATAATTGTAGATATTTATGGAATACAGGGTGATATTTTGATACGTGTTTACAATGTGTAATAATCAAATCAGGGTAATTAGCATAGCCATCACCTCAAACATTTATCACTTCTTTGTGTTGTGAACATTCAGAATTCTCTCTTCTAGCTTTTTGAAAATAGTCAATAAATTATAGTTAACCATATTCACCCTGCAATGCTGCAGAACACAGACTTCATTCCACCTATCTAGCTGTAATTTTGTATCTATTAACCAACATCTCTCCCACCTTCTCCCATCCCCCGACCCTTCCCAGCCTCTAGTACCCACTATTCTATTCTCTACTTCCATGAGCTGGAATTATTTTAGCTCCTACATGTGAGTGAGAACATGCAGTATTTATTTTTCTATGCCTGCCTTATTTCACTGAATTTAATGTTCTCCAGGCTAATTCATGTGGCTGCAAATGACAGGATTGCATTCTGTTTTGTAGCTGAGTAGTATTCTATTGTGTATATACACCACATTTGCTTTATCCATTTGTCTGTTAGTGGACACTTAGGTTGATTCCATATCTTAGCTATTGTAAATAGCGCTGCAATACATATGGAGGTGCAGGTATCCCTTTAATGTGTTATTTTGTTTCCTTTGGATAAATACCCAGCAGTGGGATTGCTGGATTGCATGATAGTTCTGTTTTTATAGATTTTTTTAGAAACCTTCATAATAGCTATACTAATTTACATTCTCACCAACAGTAATACGTAATGTAAGAATCCTATAGGCCATGCATGGTAGCTCATTCCTGTCATCCCAACATTTTGGGACACCAAGACTGAAGGATTGCTTGAGGACAGGAATTCAAGACCAGAGTAGGCAATGAAACAAGATCCCATCTCTACAAGAGTTTTTTTTTTTTAATTACCCAGATGTGGTGGCATATGCCTATAGTCCCAGCTACTTGGGAGGCTGAGGAGGCAGGAGGATTGCTTGAGCCTGAGAGGTCAAGACTGCAGTAAGCGAGACCCTGTCTCAAATGAAAATTTAAAAAAAGAAGTTTGCAATTACATCCTTCCATTTCTTCCCTTCTCCCCTTTGTACAATGTTGTCAAACACATTGTACTTAACTCTGATGCTCTTCATTTCTTTACATAGATCCAGATTGCCATGTGGTATTTTTTTCTGCCTAAGGACTCGTAGTGCAAATATGCTGCTAATTAATTGCTTCAGCTTTTGTTCTATCTGAAAAGTCTTTATTTTTGCCTTCATTTTTTAAAGATATTTTCAGTGGGTATGGCATTATACGTTTGATAGGTTTTTTCTTTTTCTTTTTGTACTTTTAAGTTTCTTAAGCTTGGGGTCTGTTGAGCTTCTTGGATCTGTGGGTTTATAGGATTTATCAATTTTAGAAGGTTCTCAGCCATAATTTCTTAAACTATTTTTCAATTCTTTCTCCATCTTCTTTTTAGAATGCCAGTCAGTGTCTATTAGGCTGCTTGAAGCTGTCCTATAGTTCACTGATAGCATATTCATCTTTTTTACTGTTTTTCTTTCTTCGTTTTGTGGTTTCTACTACTCTGTCTTCAAGTTTATTAATGTTTTATTTTCCATGTCTCTACTTAAGATTTTAAATGTCTAAAATACAGTTACAGTAACTGTTTTTGTTCCTAATTCAAATCATTATGCCAATTCTGATTCCGTTTTGATTGAATTTTCTCCTCATTGTGCCTTTTTGCATGTTTTGTACTCAAAACATATTTCCTGTCTTTCAGAAATCGCTGGCCTTTGTTGTCTGATTTCCAGTGCCTTCAAAATCATTGTTTCATATATTTTGTTCAGGTTTTTTTGGGGTAGGGAGGAGTGTTTTAGGAAAGAAGTTAATCTGATTTCTGTTACTCTGTCTTGGCTAGAAAAAAACTGCAGGATTTATAATGTAGCAACAATCAGAGAAATAAAAAGAACTGTATGAAGACATTAACACACTATTTATCTTAAGAAAGTATTTAGTGTCTGGACAGATTAATAGACCTGAATCAGATATTCTCATTAAAAGTTTAGACACCCAGAAAAAGAAATTCAATATCAATCTCTGTCAATATGGTATCTTCAATGCTTCATCCAGGCCTAGTTCCATTCCATTTGTTCAAAAAATGGTGCATAAAGTAAAAAATAAAAAAGAACCTGTAATTTTGAATTGGAATATACTCCTGATCTTTGCATAAATTTTAATTGCTTGAATATTAATAAAAGCTCTTGGCAAGGGAATTATATACTAGATCCTGTAATGTGAAAGAACACATGTCAGTTTTTGACACTTAAAACATTATATCCAAACCTGAAAGATGCCTCCTGCCTTAAAAGTTTCCATCTTGATTATTATACTCATCAGATATAGAATTACCACATTGTCATTTCTACTTCAAAACACAGGTAAGACAGATTAACTTTTTGTTTTCTTAACAGCAAAATGTAGAAAAATATTACCTAAAAAAATCACATATTTTTGAAACAGGGAGATTAACTCTATAATCTCAGGCTTTGATTCATAAATTTTTACAAGACTGTAAGATGAGACAGCCATGAATGACAAACCAATATTATAGAATGAGGAGGAGGAGAAGAAAGAGGAAAAGGAAAAAGAAACACCCAATCATATGCCAACGTTAAATATGTTGTTTCCCAAACCACACTTCACATGACTAAATTTTTGCTAAAGGAAAACATTTGCATTTTATGGTTATTCTATGCTACTTGTTTTCCTTCCCCTACCCCTTACACACACACACACACACACACACACACACACACACACACACACACACAATTCTCCCACCTCCTCTGCTCTGTGTCTCAGGAGACTGGCTTCAGACCGCATCACACAGGCTGACTTGCCTTCTGGCTTCCTCATATGGATTTGGCCAAAGGGAGTCATCAGCAGATGAGCAGTTAGAAAGATGGAGAGTTACAATATTATTCCTCTGCCCCTCACTTCAGCTCCTTTCTGACAACTGTGACACTTTACAACTGCTACTTCTAGATTTAGAAAAGGGACCACCTTTTCTAAATCCCTCCTCTCACTCAAAGTTCAATGGCATCATCCTCTCTCTTTACCCGAATTTAGACCCAGAGATGATAATGGCATGGCACCCTCTTTTGCAAGTCCCTGGGTGCCTCAATATCCCTTATTAGCTCCTTAGCCCTTCCCTCAGCTCTTAATAGTCTCTTCATTAAAGTCTCTTCAAAATCCCAGTTGTATGTGCCATCTGTTTCCTCCTGACTGATACCCACTCATCTATTGTGAGTATCAAGTGAGTAGCTAAAAGCAAGCAAGTACAAGAAATATTAGGGAACCTCCACCTGCTGAAAAGTTCAATTGATTAAGAGAACAGTGCTAATGAGGCCAAAATTAGTTTCTGGCTGTATTCCAGGATCACAGCCTGCATCCCTGACCAGCCGTTTTACAAACCATCAGTTACAAGGAAGACCATGCCAAAGAGCACACTCGAGTCTATGCCAATTCATCATCACTCCTGGGAACACAGTTCAGGGACTTAGCTGTTCAACTGAGATAGCGTCAAAATCATCTTTGTTCCCAAAGGACAGCTTTTGTAATATGATTCTAACGACAAAAGTTATATGTTATTTTAAATAATAAAGTCATAATTGTCAATATCTTTTTCAAAGATGAACTCTCATTTCATTACTTATTTGTGGCTAATTCATAATAAAATAGCTTAAAAGCCAAGCTTATCTAAGTATGCCTTTTATTGGTAATGGGATTCTGGGTTTATAATAAACAGATTCATAGACCTGAATCAGATATTCTCATTGTGATTAAATGAGTGAACCTATGCAACCATCATCTGAAGAATGAACAGTTAAATATTTAATTTATTTATTTATTTATTGGAAGGGATTTTCTGATTTTCCAGTGTGATTGACAAATTTTCAGTTCGTATACACATTTCCCCAAAACAAAATTTTGTTCTCTTTAGTACAGTAGCCTTGTAAAATCATATTGTAGATAGGCCATTGTAGATGTGCCATTATATTAACATTGATATACTGGCTTACTTCCAGGGTAATTATATATGGTTTACATGGTAGGGAAGGGAGACTTCTGTTCCTTTTTCAGAAATCAGTTTCTGAGACTCTCTACTATCAGTGAGAGAGAAGTACTGTTTCTACTAAAATTGAATCTATGACTATCAGTAAAATCTGCTGAAATACAAAAACAAAATATCTCATTGTTAATAACAGCATAATAGTAAGATCACCCATAAGATAGAAGCATAGTTTATACGCAGTATTTATTCTTAATCATTTTCATAAAACATAATCTGAGTTTTATTTTTTAGCAAAAGCTTTTGAGTCATTTTGATAAGGTCCACAGAAAGCACAGTCTTTTAACATTAGGTGATCAACTTTTTGACAATGGCAGGACCAGCATAGCTAATGGAATAATAGCCTGCAGGGTCCAGCTAAATATGATATACGAATGTAATCAACCTCTGTGATGACTATTCAAAAGTAATCCCTTTAGCTTTGAACTGCAACATATATTTCAACAAGGCGAAAACCATATGAAGAAATTCTCTGCAGACCACACTGATACAATACAGCCTTCATATCATACTTTCTGTGTTTGCTGCTTATAGTGAGTTTTAAATTTAAGGTAATGACTACTGTATATTCATGTGAGCATGCAACAATACTTTTGATTTGTTGTAGAAAGGTTGAATCCATTACCAGGGGTCTAGCCTATAAACTCTGACACAACCTTTATGAATGAGTTATTTACCCTTTTTTAGAGTAAGGCCACTACAAATGTTTAGCATGCCAAAATTATAAAAATTCATTACCTTTCCAGTCACCAAACTACCAGGTAATGTCATCTCCATTTCAATTCATACTTCTCAGCAGATAACATTTTTAAATCTTATTTATATATAATACTGTATCATATAAATATTATATTCCAATGTTTCCAAAAAAAGGATGCAATTTAGCATTTACTAGCTTATTCTATTGCTTTTGTAACATATAGGCTAAGTGGTGGTATAAATGAGATCTTTTTGTTGCCCACTTGAATCTACCATTTCAGAGTCTTTACTGTTAGCAACAAAGAAGTGCCAATTTCTGCTGAAATGTAGATCGTATGAGCAAATATCACACTGCAATGTGCTGCTGCTCCTGGTCTCCCTTACTAAAGTGTTATTGGTCCCAGTCTTCCAGCTCCCTTGAAGTCCTATAGATCAAACATCTCAAGTAACACCTTAAGTCAGACCCACAGCGCAAAACCTAGGTTATAATCAAAATGAGTGTTTTTGCAGTGATGAAACCAAGAGTCAACAATCCTGTGGTGAGTGAATATCTAATGTCTAACACTCAGACCCAGAAGAAATATCCAGTCATGCACTGCATAAGGACATTTCTGTCAACAATATATGCCATACACTGTGGTGGTCCTAAAAGATTATAATGGAGCTGAAAGATTCCTATGCCTTAGTGACATTGTAGCCATCATAACACTGTGGGGCAATGTATTACCTTTACTATGTTTATCTGTACAAATACTCATTATAGTGTTACAGGTCCTATAATATTTAGTATAGTAATGTGCCAAACAGATTTGTAGCCCAGAAGCAATACACTATACCATATAGCCTAGGTATGTAGTAGGCTATGCCATCTAGATTTGTGTAAGTACACTCTATGATGTTCATAAAACATCACCTAATGGCTCATTTCTCAGAATGTATCCCTGTCATTAAGTGACATATGACTGTGTATCACTTTGCTTATGTTCACTGGTGAGAACTTAAGTCACTTGGCTTTAGCTAAATAGTTCTCTACTGATAGGGACGATCTAATAGAGAGGAAGAGCACTGATGAGGGGGAAGCAGAAGGAAGGACTGATGCCATGTCTTGTGTAGACAAGAGGACATGAGATCTAGTAAAGAAGTAGAGAGACAGGCCTTAGACTGTTCATTGATACTAACAGAAGGGAAAATAGAGTATATACAGGTATTGATCGACTTACGACCTATGCAACTTACAACCATTCGACTTTACGACCACAATCGCTAGCCACGATTGCTCCGCATCCAGCAGCGCAAACGTTGCCCAGCTGGGCGTACGACAGTGTGGACCAGCTTCCAGTAGCACTACCATCTCCGCGTGCATATAGCCTACTCAACTTACGATCAAATCGTGTTACTACCGGTCTGTCGGAACCAATCGTGGTCGTAAGTCGAGCACTAGCTGTAGAACAGAAGCAGTAGGTGATTAACTCTTGCCACAGAGCTTGTGGAAAATTTTTCCTACTGTCTTTTATTTCCTCTGTGAAGCCAAAAAATAAATCATCAGCTGAGAAAAGTGGAGGGTGGGAGGTTTGAGAAAAACAGAAGTTAGTAATCCAGGGGATTGAAAGAATGAATGGACCAGGAATGTTTCATAGAATGGCCTAGGGTCTACTTAATGTTTGTGGCCATGAATTTAAGATGAGGCATCTCAGGCCAATCGTGTATTTTCTCCAGCCATATTGAACTATCAGTGCCGAAGAGTAATAGGCAGAGAATGGGGTTTAACTGAGGTTATACTTTTGCCAAGTGAAGAGGAGAAATTGAGAGGTTATGCAAGGAAGTGAATAACCATGGAATTTAAATTATATGAGGAAGGAAGAAGAAACAGAAAAATGAGGAGACACAATGAAAAGGTGGTAGGATTGGAGGTTCCAATGAAGTAGAAGAATTGCTGGGGTCAGGGAGTGATCTGCAAACACAAAAGGAAGCAGTCAAGTAATTAAATGCAGGAAAATGAGCTAGATGGGGTTCATAGTTACTGGTAATGACAAGGTCTAAGTATGACCAGGGAAATCAATGGCTGTGGTATTGTAAAGGACAAGATGTAAAAGAACAAGAGGTCAAAGAATTGAGACTTAGGGTGGAATAATTTTCTGCCTCTACACTGAAATTACTAAATTAAGAAAGTAGTAGTACAGTGACATTGAGGGAATGATAACATCAATTGGGAATGATTCCACTTGTAGATAGATCACAATAGTGGCAAATGGGTAACTGTATAATCTAATGACATGAGTGTTAGAAAGGGAAAGAGGAAGGGCAAATGTCCTGCAAGAACAGGGAGAAAGAAGGACATCAACCCATCTCCAGGTCCAGTAGTGAGAAGACCGAGAAAAACAAAAAAACATCAGGTTTCTGGACCAATAGTCTCTTGAGTGAAGAGCCAGATTTCTGTTAAAGCAAGAAAGTAAAGGGAATTTCAGAAAATAGGGTATTTTGCTGAAATAATGGACCAAATATTCCAAAAAACAAAATGGAACTCTTTCAGGAATTGCAGTGGGTGGGAGATGGGGACAGAATAAGAAAGGTTCTAAAAAATGGAATACAGAAAATGGGGATGATGGGACCTGAAAACTGGGGCCTATCATAGACAGGAATAAACAGCATCTTATTAGATTAATCCCAGTTAATTCAAATCAAAAGTAAAAGGGCAGATATGAAAGTTAAAATTAAGTAACAAATTAACATGGTGCACTCTCTCTCTCTCTATGTATATATCATATATATATATGATAAATTAAGTCACTTATACGTATATATCTACAGATATATAAACTTCCCATATTTGACTTCATTATTATGATATTATGATAATGAAGTCAAATATGGGAAGTTTTTATATATGTATGTTTATATATACAAGTTATATATATGTCTATATATATGTAAACATACATATATAAAATATATATGTATATATATAGATATATACACACACACACACACACATACATGTAGATAGATATATAAACTTCCATATTTGACTTCATTATTTGGGTACTTTATATTGCTCCCTAAATTAATTTTCCTTTTGTGTATTATTTTTAAAAGTCATCTTACCCAACAAAAGGTGGCCTTTTCAGTAGCCATTTTATTATATCACCAGAATTCTGTGGATTAGGAATTCAGGCAGTGCTCGGCTGGACATTAATTGAAGTCACTAAGTGGTATTCAGCTGACAGATGGGCTGGTTTGAAGGGTCAAAGACAGCTTCACTCACAGACTGGAGGCTTAGCCAAGATGGCTGCAAGGCTGGACTCGGCTGGGACCATCTGCTAGAACATATACACATGGCCATTCCAGCATGGCAGTCTCAGGGTATGAGGACTTATGTGGTGACTTGCTTCCTCCAAAAATGTATCCTAAGATAAAGTATAGGCTGCATAGCCTTTTTGAACCTAGCCTCAGAACTCATTTTTGTCACTTCCTCCACATTCAGTTGATCACAAAAGAGTCTTAAGGGTAACTCAATTTCAAGAGGAAAACTAGATTCTGCTTCTTCATGAAGAATTGACAAGATTGTGCTGTACAGGGACATGTGGAATGGGAGAGATTGTTGCTGCCATCTTCGAACAAAACAATCTGCCCTGATGATACATATACCCTTATCTTATAGATGATAAGGACAGATATCCCTGAAAAGGGATACCCAGGTTCAATATCAAAATAACTATAAGCTGTGTTCATAATAAACCATTAACTTTATATATCTTTTTTTTTTTTAGAAGAGTTTAGAGGATCCACAGTGGAAGGTGTATCTCAAAACTCAGAACATTTGGAAGAACTCAACAGGTATGATAAGTAAAAAGTTTCTGTTAAGTACCCACTTTGCACAGTATACTAAGTATAATCTCATTCTCCAAACACAAGAAGAGTAGTTTAATCCAGCACTTGATAAGCTTAATACTGAAACACTGCTTTAAAAAGAATCACATATTTATTTTCAAATATTATATAAGATTAAGTATTTTTAATTTTTTAAGCCACATCTGAAAATTACAGAAAGCAAAATATTTTTCAAAATAAATGTTCTTTGCTTTCTAGCCCAGCATAAAAGTTAAATTTATAATTTGTTTTATTTCAGATTTCCAGGTGATCAAAAAAATCAAACTTAAAGCAGCTTTTCACTTAACATCAAAGCAAGAAGAAATCCCTCATGTCACCTGAGACTTCGATACTTGTAATAGGAGCATGTTACAAATAATATAGAGTTATGATAAAACTGACTATGACTGTTTTCATTAGATTTTGTATTGCAGTATATTATTATAAATTTAGTCCAAAATATCTAAATCCATGAAAATAAAATATATCCCAGTTCTCAGAAATATCAGCAATTATCCATGAAATAAATTATTTTTCCTCTTATCAACTATTCCACAAGAAATAGTGATACCATAAAACCAAAATGAGAAAATATTTTCTAATGAGAAAATAATTACAAGCTTAAGAAAATCTTTCATGCTGAATTAATGTAGGATAATATTTACTAAAATTCTAGGAGTATAAGAATTAAGACTATCCTATTGATAAGTACTGTTTGAAACAGTTTGCTTTACCTGTGCAAAAGTATATTTTATGATACTTTTAGCTGATAGCACATAATCAAACTTATCCAGGTCAACTTTAAAAGTTTAAGCCCTTCAATCTTACAAACCTTACCTAATGTGTCTTGCAAATGAAAGAACACAGCTGAGATGGTTACATGTATAATTTCAGGAGATCTGAAGATCACCTGCAGCCAACTGATCTTTGACAAAGTCAACAATAATAAGCAGTGGGGAAGGGACGTCCTACTCAATGCTGAGACAACTGGCTGGTCATATGCAAAAGAATGAAACCAGACCCATATATAACCTATTTTTTACCATATATAAAAAGTAATCAAGTTGGATTAAAGATTTAAAGTAAAACCTCAAACTATAAGAATCCTAAAAGAAAACTTAGGAAACACCATTCTGGCCATTGGCTATGGGAAAGAACTTATGACCAGGTCCTCAAAAGCAACTGCAACAAAACCAATAATTGATAAGTGAGATTTACTTAAAGTAAAGAGCTTCTGTACAACAGAAGAAACTATTAACAAAGTAAATAGACAACCTACAGAATGGAAAAATGTATCCACAAACAGTGCATCTGACAAAGGAACAAAAGAAACTATTAACAGAGTAAATAGACAACCTACAGAATGGAAGAAAATATCCACAAACAGTGCATCTGACAAAGGTCTAATATCCAGGAACTTAAACAATGTAACAAGCAAAAAAATCAGGTAACCCCATTTTTTAAAAATGGGCAAAAGATATGAACAGACACTTTTCAAATGAAGACATACATGCATCTAATAAATATATGAAAAAATGTTTCACATCACTAATCATCAGAGAAATGCAAATTAAAACCACAATGGGATTTGGGATTGCATTCACACCAGCCAAATGCTTATCATTAAAAAGTCAAAAAACAGATGCTGGCAAGGCCATGGAGAAAAGCTAATTTTTATACACTGTTGGTAGGAATGTAAGTTAGTTCAGATACTGTGGAAAGCATCTTGGAGATTTCTCAAAGAACTTAAAACAGAGCTATCATTTAACCTGGCAATCTCATCACTGGATATGTGTCCAAAAGGAAATAAATTATTCCACCAAAAAGACATATGCACTTAGATATTCATCACAGCACTCTTCACGATAGCAAAAATATGAAATCAACCTAGGAGCCCATCAACATTAGATTCAATAAAGAAAATGTGGTACATATACACCATGAAATACTATGTAGCCATAATAAAGAATGAAACCATGTTCTTTGCAGTAACATAAATGCAGTTGGAGGGAGGACATTATCCTAAGTGAATTAACATAGGAACAGAAAACCAAATAACATATGATTTTACTTATAAGTGGGAGCTAAATATTGGGTACATATGGACATAAAGATGGGAACAGTAGACGCTGGCAACTACTAGAGGAGGGAGAGAAGGGGCAAGTGTTGAAATTACCTGTTGGATGCTATGCTCACTATTTTAGTGACAGGATCAATTGTACCTCAAACATCAGCATCACACAATATACCCATGTAACCAACCTGCACATATACTCCCTGAATCTAAAGTAAAGGTTGAAATTATTTTTTAAAAAATTAGGTTCCCAAGAGCCTAGATCTACAATGAGATCACTAAGCTGATGAATCAACTCTGGGGGTGCCTACCTGCTGAATTCCTGTTATATACCCTAATTAAATACTTTATTTGCTCAAAAAAAACAAAATTAGGTTCCTTTGAATGCTCCATGATTGAAGAATAGGGACTCACCTTGGAGTACTGCAGTGTGTGAAATCATTCTACTTTCTACATAATTTTGAAATTTTAGCACTCTGCTTAAGAAAATTATTCAGTGTATCGGTGGAATGAACATGATTCAATGCGAATATCAAAAAATAGTTCAAAAGGTATATGGGTGAAAAAGTGTTTTCTTATGTTGTTTATTTAATCAGTAAAACCAATTTTTACATTATCTCTGATTCATGAATGATCTTTTGTAGTGCCCACAGATTTCCATGGGTTTTGCCCTAGAATTAAAATTAAGGCCTGTTTCTCTCTTTAAAACGACTGCAGATATCTACCTTTAGACTTACAAAATATTGAGACAGAAATAAGGTGGTTAAGGATGGTATCTGAGAATACACCTTTTATAGTGATCACTACCAAGTTCCTTTTTCCCAGAAATTTCCTGCTTTTGCTAGGAAGAGTCATTTAAAAAAGTGATGCTGGCCAGGGACAAATAGATAAATGAAACAGAAAAGAGCATTCGGAAATAGTCTAAATTATATGTAAAATTTAGTATATGATAAAATTGGCATTTCAAAACAATGAGAGAAGGATACACTCTACAAGGAATGTTCTGAGAACATTCATTATCTCTACAGAAGCAAAATCCATAATGTGTTCATTATCTCACATTATTAAATCAAACTGAACTATAAATATATCATTATTCAATGCTGGGAAATGTTTTTCTAATGTTGGGTTGGGGAACACCTTCCTAAGCAAAACAATCAGCGTCAGGTGCAGAATAGACAATCTCTACAGCATACTAGAGTACATTGAAAAGATCTATACAGTGAAAAGTCATTGAACAAAGTTATAAGACCAATGACAAAGCAAAAGAACTTGCAACAAAAAACCCTAATGCTCATAAAATACAGATAGTTTATTTAAAATAAATTAGTAAAGAAGAAGAGAAGGAAAAACAGAAGGGAAAAATAATTTGGTATTCAAAAGCACAAAGTATACAAGTTGGCAATTCAGAAAAGAAAAAATACCAATGATTAATACACACAATAAAAGTTAACCAAGATGGAACACTTGCACATTGCTGGTGAGAATCTAAAATGGTAAAAACACAATGGAAAAACAATATATAAGCTCCTCAAAAGGCTAAAAGTAAAATCACTATATATGATATTACAGCAACTCTAACCTAACTCATAAGGTATTATTTTCCACCAATTGAATTAACAAAAATTTAAAAGATTGAAAATATCCAGTGTGGCTGGATCTCCCATGACCTAAACATGTGAACTTTGGGAGACATATTCAAGCCACAGTGGAATGTCCTTCATCCCCTAAATTTCACCTGTTGGAAATTAATCCCCAAGGCAACAGGTGTGGGAGATGAGAACTAATGGAGGGACTATTGAGGACTAATGTTTAGGTCATAAGAGCTCCATTCTCATGAATGGATTAACGCTGATTATAAAATGGCTATAGGTTCAATCTCTTGCACTCTCTCACTCTCTCTTTGCCCTTCTGCCATGAGATGAGACCACAAGGCTTTTACCAGATAGCAGCCCCTGAATTTTGTACTTGCCAGCCTCCAGAACTGTGAGCCAATAAATTTTTGTTCGTTATAAACTACCCAGCCTGTGGTAGTCTGTTATAGCACACAAAATGGACTAAGGCACATTCCCATATGTAATTAATAGGAATAAAAACTGATAAAATTTTTATGAAGTCAAAGTATTTGGCAGTACTTATAAAAATGTAAAAGAAAAATAAATGTCCTATGAGCTAACATTTCTATTCTAGAAATATTTTCTTCAAAACTATTCAGACAACTGCACAAATATTTACATATAAGGATGTACAAGTCAGATCATCTGTAACATTGGGGAATTGGAACCATCTTAAACATTCATTAACTTGGGAATGATTAAATTATGATATATCCATACAACAACATAATATGTGATCATTAAAAAGTTGAGGCAGCAATTAAGAGCTTACCACCCAAAAAAAGCCCAGGTCCAGATGGGTTCACAGCCGAATTCTACCAGACATACAAAGAGGAGCTGGTACCATTCCTTCTGAAACTATTCCAAACAATACAAAAAGAGGGAATTCTTCCCAAATCATTTTATGAGACCAACATCATCCTGATTCCAAAACCCGGCAGAGACTCAACAAGAAAAGAAAACTTCAGGCCAATATCCATGATGAACATGGATGCAAAAATCTTCAATAAAATACTGACAAGCGATTGCAACAGCACATCAAAAAGCTTATCCACCATGATCAAGTAGGCTTCATCCCGGGGATGCAAGGCTGGTTCAACATACGCAAGTCTATAAACATAATTCACCACATAAACAGAACCAAAGACAAAAACCACATGATTATCTCAATTGATGCAGAGAAGGCCTTTGACAAAATTCAACAGCCCTTTATGCTAAAAAAACCCTCAATAAGCTAGGTATTGATGAAACATATCTCAAAATAATAAAAGCTATTTATGACAAACCAACAGCCAATATCATACTGAATGGGCAAAAACTGGAAGCATTCCCCTTGAAATGTGGCACCAGACAAGGATGCCCTCTCTAACCACTGCTATTCAATATAGTATTAGAAGTTCTAGCCAGAGCAATCAGGCAAGAAAAAGAAATAAAGGGCATTCAAATAGGAAAGGAGGAAGTCAAATTGTCTCTATTTGCAGGCGACATGATTGTATATCTAGCAGATCCCATCGTCTCAGCCCCAAACCTCCTGAAACTCATAAGCAAGTTCAGCAAAGTCTCAGGATACAAAATCAATGTGCAAAAATCACATGCATTCCTATACACCAATAACAGACTTAAAGAGAGCCAAATCAAGAACAAACCTCCATTCACAATTGCCACAAAGAGAATAAAATACCTAAGAATACAACTAACAAGGAATGTAAAGGACCTCTTCAAGGAGAACTACAAGCCACTGCTCAACGAAATAAGAGAGGACACAAACAGATGGAGAAACATTCCATGTTCATGGTTAGGAAGAATCAATATCGTGAAAATGGCCATACTGCCCAAAGTAATTTACAGATTCAATGCTATCCCCATCAAGCTACCAATGACCTTCTTTGCAGAACTGGAAAAAACCACCTTAAACTTCATATGGAACAAAAAGAGAGCCCGCATAGCCAAGTCAATTCTAAGCAAAAAGAACAAAGCAGGAGGCATCACACTACCAGACTTCAAACTATACTACAAGCCACAGTAATCCAAACAGCATGGTACTGGTACCAAAACAGAAATATAGACCAATGGAACAGAACAGAGGTCTCGGAGGCAACACAACATATCTACAACCATCTGATCTTTGACAAACCAGACAAAAACAAGCAATGGGGAAAGGATTCCTTGTTCAATAAATGGTGTTGGGAAAGCTGGCTAGCCATGTGCAGAAAGCAGAAACTGGATCCCTTCCTGATACCTTACACTAAAATTAACTCCAGATGGATTAAAGACTTAAACATAAGACCTAACACCATAAAAACCCTAGAAGAAAATCTAGGCAAAACCATTCAGGACATAGGTGTAGGCAAGGACTTCATGACCAAAACACCAAAAGCATTGACAACAAAAGCCAAAATAGACAAATGGGACCTAATCAAACTCCACAGCTTCTCCACAGCAAAAGAAACAGTCAATAGAGTGAATCGGCAACCAACAGAATGGGAAAAAATTTTTGCAGTTTACCCATCTGACAAAGGGCTGATATCCAGAATTTACAAAGAACTAAAACAGATTTACAAGAAAAAAACTAACAAGCCCATTCAAAAGTGGGCAAAGGATATGATCAGACACTTTACAAAAGAAGACATACATGAGGCCAACAAACATATGAAAAAATGCTCATCATCACTGGTCATCAGAGAAATGCAAATCAAAACTACATTGAGATACCATATCACACCAGTTAGAATGGCGATCATTAAAAAATCTGGAGACAGGCCGGGCGCGGTGGCTCAAGCCTGTAATCCCAGCACTTTGGGAGGCCGAGGTGGGTGGATCACAGGGTCAAGAGATCAAGACCATCCTGGTCAACATGGTGAAACCCCGTCTCTACTAAAACTACAAAAAATTAGCTGGGCATGGTGGCGCGTGCCTGTAATCCCAGCTACTCAGGAGGCTGAGGCAGGAGAATTGCCTGAACTCAGGAGGCGGAGGTTGCGGTGAGCCGAGATCGCGCCATTGCACTCCAGCCTGGGTAACAAGAGCGAAACTCCGTCTCAAAAAAAAAAAAAAAAAAGA
The DNA here is from genome assembly GCF_009761245.1 of Sapajus apella. Taxonomy (NCBI): domain Eukaryota; kingdom Metazoa; phylum Chordata; class Mammalia; order Primates; family Cebidae; genus Sapajus; species Sapajus apella. The sequence continues at coordinate 6,398,772 of NW_022437001.1, forward strand.
AAAAAATCTGGAGACAACAGATGCTGGAGAGGATGTGGAGAAATAGGAACACTTTTGCACTGTTGGTGGGAGTGTAAATTAGTTCAACCATTGTGGAAGACAGTGTGGCGATTCCTCAAGGACCTAGACATAGAAATTCCATTTGACCCAGCAATCCCATTACTGGGTATATATCCAAAGGATTACAAATTGTTCTACTATAAGGACACGTGCACACGAATGTTCATTGCAGCACTGTTTACAATAGCAAAGACCTGGAACCAACCCAAATGCCCATCGACGATAGACTGGATAGGGAAAATGTGGCACATATACACCATGGAATATTATGCAGCCATCAGAAACGATGAGTTTGGGTCCTTTGTAGGGACATGGATGAACCTGGAAACCATCATTCTCAGCAAACTTACAGAAGAGCAGAAGATCAAACACTGCATGTTCTCACTCATAGGTGGGTGTTGAACAATGAGAACACATGGGCACAGGGAGGGGAGCACTACACACTGGGGTCAGTTGGGGGGAAATAGGGGAGGGACAGTGGGGGTGGGGAGCTGGGGAGAGATAGCAAGGGGAGAAATGCCAGATGTAGGTGATGGGGAGGAAGGCAGCAAATCACACTGCCACGTGTGTACCTATGCAAAAATATTGCATGTTCTTCACATGTACCCCAAAACCTAAAATGCAATAAAATAAATAAATGGGGGAAAAAATGTGAAGTTTAATGTCCTAACATGGAATGATGTCTGTGGTATACTGTCCAGATAAAATCAAGTCATAGCCATGGACTTAAATGTAAGACCTAAAACTACAAAACTTCTAAAAGAAAACATTGGAGAAAACTTTTGTGAACTTAAGCAAAGATATCTTAGGAGACAAAATGCACAAACCATAAAAGAAAAATTTATATAACATATTTCATCAAAAGTAAAATTTCTGCATTTAAAAAATGTTAAAATAAAAAGACAAGTTCTCAGACTGGTAGAAAATATTTGCAAAATACCTATCTGGTAAAGTATTTGTATTGAAAACATGTAAAGAACTTTTACAGCTCAATAGTAAGACAAAGAATGCAAATTTAGAAATAGACAAAATATTTGAACAGGCTTGTCATCAAAGAAGAGTCACATACGGCAAATAAACACATGAAAAGATCCTCAGCATCACTGGTCATTAGAGAAATGCAAATTAAAACCACAATGAGATATTATTACACATCTACTAGAATGGCTAAACTGTTAAAAATCTGACACTACCAAGGGCTGACAAGGACTTGAAGAAACTGGAACTCTCAAAATTACTAATGGGAATGCAAAATTGTACAGCTGCTTTAGAAACTGTCCGGCAGTTCCATATAAACTTAAATACACACCACATGACCCACTCATAGTTATTTACCCAAGAGAAATAAAAACATCCACACAAAGGCCCGTATATAAATATTTATAGTCATTTTATTCATAATAGTCAAAACCAGAAATAACCCAAAGTTCATTAATTGATGAATGGATAAACAAATTGTGGTACATTCATAGAATGAAATACAATTGAACAATGTAGTAGAAGCAACTGCTAATAAATGTAACAAAAATGAACCTCAAAAGCATATGCCAAGTACAAGAAGCCAATCACAGAATTTCTATTTATATAACATTCTGAAAAAGAATTTCTATGGAACAGCAATTAGATCCAGTGGCTACAAAGAGCTGGGGTTGGAATAATTGTGCATGTTTGTGGTTATGTATATGTTTACATGTGTATAAAAAAAGTCTTAAGTGATCTAAACCCAAATGAACTGTGATTATCTCTAGGGAATGGGGGTGAGGACAATTTCACTTTTTATTCTATATAAATCTGTGTTGTTCCACATACATGAATATATGTATGTTTTTTAATATTAAATACTAAATTTAATATTAAATACTAAAGATAATATTAAATACTAAAGATTCTCCTACTTTGTTTTTTTTTTTTTGGTTTTGTTTTGTTTGTTTCTTGAGTCTCACTCTGTCCCCCAGGCTGGAGTGCAATGGTGGGATCTCAGCTCACTGCAACCTCTAACTCCCAGGTTCAAGCAATTCTCATGTTTCAGCCTTCTGAGTAGCTAGGATCACAGGCATGCACCACCAAGGCAAGTTAATTTTTGTATTTTTAGTAGAAATGGGATTTCACCATGTTGGCCAGGCTGGTCTCGAATTCCCGACCTCAGATGATCTGTCTGCCTTGGTCCCCCAAAGTGCTGGGATTACAGGTGTGAGCCACTGCACCAGGCTCTTACTTTGTTACATAATGTTTCTTTAACCATAATCATTTACATTACAAATACCCCATCTCATCTCACTCTATCTAAAAAATAGATTAACAATGAGAAAACTTTATTTCCTTTTATAAGAACAATTCTAGCTTTGAAGTTCAATTTCAAATAACAAATACTTATTTTTTTCTCTGTAATAACTGCTTTTTACTATAGTGTCTTCTTAAATTAGCTTTAAGATTCCTTAAAAAGATGTCTGGAAAGTTTTGTGAGAATACTTTTAATCAAAATGCCTACATCTTTGAAAACACTTCAGAAAATTAGATATATCAAACATAAACCTGTCAGCAAGGTCAACAGAAACTGGAATTTACAACCAAATGCTAAATAGCCACAGTGCTATCCCTCTGATAGATTTAATCAAAAGGGTTTCTTTGGAGCTTTCTCCTCAAATTTCAATTTGAGTCATTTTTATTTGTGAAACTGAAAACAAAATCAAGGTTTTATGGATGATAGATGCGAATCACAGTTGCATCAAATGCTAGTTCTTATCTGTAAAAGATCCTTCCATAAATAATGCAACCGGGACCACTCACTGAGAACATGTAAGTATTCACAATGTCCCTAATTCCATTTTTATCAAAATGACAGTGCCTAAAATACAACATTCTATAATATACTATAATTACTTTAGCTTCAACTTCTCCTTTTAAAAATTGCTAAGACATCATTCCTTTTCTGATTTTCATGCTATGTCTAATAAGAGTCCCTAAAGGTGGTGGTTGGGGGAGCATCTCAGGTTATAGGCAACAAACATGGGTCAGGCACAGTGGCTCACGCCAACGTTTTGGAAGACCAAGGAGGGAGGATCATTTGAGCCCAGGAATTCAAGGCCAGCTTGGGCAACATAGGGAGACCTCGCCTTTACTAAAAATAAAAATAAAAATTAGCCAGGCATAGCTATGCATGCCTGTAGTTTTAGCTACTCGGGAGGCTCAAACAGAAGGATTGCTTGAGCCCAGCGTTTGAGGCTGCAGTGAGCTCTGATCATAGCACTACACTCCAGCCTGGGTGATGGAGTGATACTTCGCCTCATAAAAACAAAAGCATGTTTGTGGTCCCACACTTTATATAACACTAAAAAAAACCTTGGACAATATATTTGATCTAATTGTTAAGGCCCTTGTATTTTTCTTCCATCCCCCAGTTCTTCCCTTCTACGGGGCCTTCCTTTCCTCTCCCAGGATAGTGATATGTATTTCTACATAGGGTTGATGATATATGTCAAAATATAGAAGATATTTGGTTAACTTTCAAGATCCACATTTAAAAGTGAAATATAGGAATTCTTTAGAAAAAGTAATGAACATAACTTCTATTAAAGCAAAAAGCTTTAATGTCTCCTTTCCAGTGTTACTTTACCCAGACATTTTAAAGAAATGTATTGTATTACCACTATTACTATTGATATTTATCTTCTCTCAGCCTCCCATACACACACCCTATAGATTAGTATACCCTAGACAGTAATGTGAGCATGTAATCATTATGCGATTTTTAAAAATTATCTGAATTCACTAAACATTAAAGAAAAAAAGGCACAAATAATGTAGATTTAATTAGTACTTCACTAAAAGTTGCTTTATACTTACAAACATCTTGCCTTAGTATCTAACTTCTCAAGCCCTAAATCAAATAACACTTCTTTGTAGAACTACAGCTATACATTTTATGATATTGCAATTGATTTAAGTAATTCTCCCCAAAATTTTGAGTATATAAAAACTACCTCAGTTTGTTGTTGTTGTTGTTGTTGTTTGGAGATAGGATCTTGCTCTGCTTTCCAGGCTGAGTGCAGAGTCATGATCATAGCTCATTGAACTCCTGGTCTCCAGGGATCCTCCTGAATCAGTTCCTCCTAAGTAGCTGGGACTACCAACACCATGACCAGCTAATTTTTTTTTTTTTTTTGGTAGTAATGGGGTCTCACTATGTTGCCCAAGCTGGTATTGAACTCCTAGCCTCAAGCAATCCTCCTGCTCAGCCTCCCAAAGTACTGGGATTACATACGTGAGCCATTGTACTTGGCTCAATATAAAAAACAAACAAAAAAACTTTTCACTAGTTACTTGCTTAAACAATTCTAGAATTTACCAGCCTGAATAAATATGGCCTTACAGAACAAAAGTTTATAATTCTATAATCCCTAAACTTTTAAACATGTTGTACAGCCCATGGCTTTGAAAAAAATGGATGTTAAAACAGCACTGTAACACTAATCTTTTACCTATCATTTCATCAGAAGTTACAAAAGATAACTGGTGTTACAATGGTGCATTTAAAAAAAGAGATGGCAATGTAAATTGTAAAAAAAAAAAAAAAAAAAATCAGAAAACAATTTGACAATATGCACCAAAAGCCTTTAAAAACAGTTTAACTGTGCTATTTCCTTTCTAAGAATTTATCTCAGGAGATAATGAAACAAATGAGGAATATTAAAGGTAAAATGCTGTTCATTGAAGTTTCTTTCTTCTGCTAGAATAAGAACAAATAAAACAGATAAAACTTAGATTCCGCCTAAATATCGGATATTAAGTAATTGGTCAAATCAGCTATAGTACCTTCCTAGCAGGTGCATTTGTTTTCTATTGTTGCTGTAACAAATTACTACAAACTTAGTGGCTTAATACAATACCCATTTATTATCTCATCGTTCTGTTAGTCAAAAGACCAAGGAGGCTTGACTAGATTTTCTGCTTAGGTCTTCCAGGGCCAAAATGAAGGTATCTGTCAAGCCGGATTCTTATTTGACAAATGTGGGGAAGACTCTGCTTCCCAGTTCATTCAGGTTCTTGGAAGAATTCAGTTCCTCACAATTACTGAGGTCCCTATTTCTTTTGCTGCCTGTCAGCCAGGGTCCACCCTCACCAACTTGAGGCCACCGTATTCCTTCACATAGCCCCTTCTGTCTTAGAAGCAACAGTGCTACATGGCTCAGGTTTAAAAGCTCTCTTACTTCCTCTTTTGGAACAAGCCAGAAAAAGTTCTCTGCTTTTCAGGACTCGTGTGATTAGATCAGGCCCACCCAATACCCTCCCCATCTCAGAGTCAACCATGTCATATACCAGAATACAATCATTGATATCTCCTCATATTCACAAGTTACGGGGATTTCGGTGGGACAATTTGGGTGCTATAAGTCTCTCTACTACATCATGAAACAAAATACAATAACTAAAATCATGATAACAGGGTTGATATTTGGATTGCCTTTCCAAAAATATAAATTAGTTATTAAATATTGAAATACTTCTGTAGCATTTGTCAACAAGCTAATGCCTTGGTCTCCACCTTCTACCCGGTACCTGGATATTCTCCCAGCCCCTCCACTAGGAAGACCATGGTCAATCTTTTGATCTAGCCATTAAGGGACTGATGCCTCCTACAGCAGTAAACCCCCAAGCCACAGTCTGTCCTTCTAATTGTTTGGTGGCTTTGAAGTAGTAATGACTAAATACTTGTAATATTATCCCTGGATTTGGCACTATACTTAATGGCAGAAAAAAGAATATTATAATGCGATTAAATGATGGGAAATATATGTTTATTTAAAATGATGAGAGAGAGACAAATAAACACATAGATTTGTATTATATTAGTGAATATGTCTAGGAGCAATTCCTGGAATTTCTACTGGCTTATTTATATTACTGAATATGCGTGGAAACAATTCTTAAAAAATACACACAAAACATTAATTGATTATTTCTAAAACATAGAATTTTAAGTATTATTAATATTAGTTTAATTTTAAAATTTTCTGTGTTTTTAATGAACAAATATTACTGGAAATATAAAAATAATATATAATAAAGACAAAATAATTCCTGGACTTTTCTCTCCATTGACCATCTATGGCCTTGGGGGAGAAAGTTTCTCATTTCTGAACTTCTGTTTTACTGTTACTTAACCAGTAAAATGAACTACATGATATTTTTTATCCTTTCCAACTCCAGAAGTTTCTAAGTCTGCCACTCAACAATATATACAGGCTCAATCTGGGCTTTTTAAAAAATGAAGGAAGGCAGGAAACCATCAAAGCCACATTAAGTCTTCATTTTGTGCACTTTACACATTGTAGAAAGCTATAATTTCCTTTTAAGGTGACACAATTCATTAAGATCAAAGTTCCCAATGTAATTATTTATTCACCTTTCCTAATTGTCAAAATGCTATAAGCTTATTCTGGCTTTTAAATTACATATTCTGAACTATCATTATTCAATGAGAATAATGATAGCAATGCAGTACCTGGCACTGAGAATACTGTAAATTACAGTGAAAAAAACAAAGAGCCCACATCCATGGAGCCAACATTCAAGATATGAACAATGTCTTAACAATAGGTAAATAAACAAGACAGATTGTCATAAAAACTTAAAGGAAATAAAGGAGCTGTGATAGATAAAAATGGAAAAGGGATAACTTTACATAGGTTCACCAGGGAAGGTCTCTCTGAAGAAGTAACTTTGAGCTGAGACCTGCAAGATGAGAAGAAGATAGCAGTATGAAAAGCCAAAAGGAAGTATTCTAGCAGAGAGAACAGCAATGTCTAAGGCAAGAAAGAGTTTGAGTTGTCTATGGAATATAAGAAGGATAGTGTAATTGCAATAAATGAGTGGGAGAAAATGGCACCAGATGAAATTAAGGAAACAGGCAGATATCAGATTGCTATGGTTCAAACATGTCCCCCCAAAATTAATGTGTTAGAAATTTTGCCATTTTAACAGTATTAACAAGTGGAGCCTTTAAGAGGGAATTAATGCTGTTATCATAAGGGTGAGCGCACCTCGCTCTTGTGGACTCTTTTGCATGTGCTTACTTGCCCTTCCACATTTCTGCCATGGTATGACACAGTACAAAAGTTCTTGCCTGAAGCTGCTGTCATGACCCTGAACTTTTCAGCCTCCAGAATCATAAGCTAAATACACTTCTTTTCTTTATAAATTACCCAGTCTGTGGTATTATGTTACAGCAACAGAAATGGACTAAGATACATACCATGTAAGTGTCATTACACCAGAGTAAAGAATTCAGATTTTATCCTAAATACCAATGAGAAGACATTCAAAACTTTTGTACCTAGAAGAGATGTGAACTTTGAAAGATAACTTTGGCTGTTGTGTATGAAGGAGATTATAGGCGGGTAAAAGTGGAACGTTGAAGACAAGTTAGAAGGCTACCGTAGAAGTCCAAGCAAGTAGTCACTAAGAATAAAAGGAGTATCAGTGAAGACGGACAAAAGCAAATGGTTTAAAAGATATTTTAAGCAACAATCTGTAAGCTTGCTGATGGGATCATGGTAAAAGAAAGGGGAAGATCAGCAGAATAGATCCTAAAGATTTTTCTCAAGCAATTTAGTGATTTGTAGTATGATTAGTAGTATTATTTACTAAGATGTGAAAAACTACAAGAAGATCAGACTTTGAGGGTGAAATCAGAGCTCTATGTTAGACACAAGTTTAAAATGTTGATTAAACTTCCTGCAGGAGAGGCTAAACAGACAATTAGACATAAAAGTTTAGAAATTCAGAATAGAGATCAGGCTAGAGATAATAATTTCTAAGTCAACAGAATATGGATAGTAGTTAAAGAATAAAAGCCAAAATGGAGATAGATGATTCAAAATGTAAGTACAATAAGTTTGAGTATAGGAAAACAAAATGATTTTTGTTAATATATCTTAAAGCATACCAGTACCAAAAGGAAGAAATTATAGATTCATGATTCAAGAAGAAATACACGTTATAAATGCATATATTTGAAACTAGAATTTAGAACCTGAAATTACTTATTAACAATCAGAAAAAAAATCATTCTCTGAGAGAAATATTCATCTTAGATAGCTAATTTCTTACCATAAAATCACTTACTCATGATAGAACTAGCAAAATCATGTTGAAAAGAATCTCCATGAACCCAACAACACACAACACTCACTGTAAGCCCAATACTGCACATCTAAACGTTTTGTCATGGGATGTGGTAGTCTCTAGGACTTCAAGCCAAAAATCTCGATAAATTTCTAACTAGCAGATAATTACAGTGAATTCATAGTGCCCTTAATTCTAAAAGCATTGCTATGTTTTGCCCTTAATTCTAAAAGCATTGCTATGTTTTGTGTAAAGAATTTGTATACTAGCTATGTGACTTTAAACAAATTACTTAACCTGTCTGTACCTTAATTTTCTTATGCTTAAAATAAAGAAAATTAACATATAAAGAACTTTTACAACTCAACAATGAAAAAGACAACCCAATTTTAAAATGAAAAAATAACTTGATACATATTCCTCCAAAGAAGATATATAAATAGGTAGTAAGAATATATAGAGATAGTCAATATCATTAGGCATATGGGAAATGCAAGTTAAAACTATCATGAAATAGCATGTTATACCCATTTAGATGGCAATATGATAAAAAGGTGAATAATAACAAGTATAGAAAATGTAGAGAGAAATTGAAACATCATACATTGCTAATAGGACTGTAAAATGGTATAGCTGCTTTGGAAAGTTTGGCAGTTCCTTGAAAAGTTAAACAGAGTTAAATTATGATTCAACAATTATACCCCTAAGTGTCTACCCAAAAGAATTTAAAATATATGTTCAAACAAAAATGTGTACATAAATGTTCATAGCAGCATTATTCATAATGGCCAAAATGTGGAACAACCCATATGTTCAATAACTCCAACAATTGATGAATAGGCAAATAAAATGTGGCATATCAATACAATGAAATATTATTCAGCATTAAAAATATATATACATATTGTACACATGATACATACACCATGGATGAACTTTGAAAACCGTATGTTAAGTAAAAGAAGCCAGACACCAAAGGTCATGTATGAGTTTATTTACAAAAAATATCCAGAATAGGCAAATCTGTAAAAACAGAAAGTAGATTAATGGTTTCCTGGGACAGGGAGGATTTAAAGGGAAATAGAGAGTGACTGCTAATTGGTGTAGTGTTCCTTTTGGGGGTGAGGAAAATGTTCTGAAATCAGATAGGATGCCAGTTACACACCCTTGTGAATATACTAAAATCCCCTCAATTGTATGCTTTTTATTTAGATACAGGGTCTTACTATGCTGCCCAGGCTGGACTCAACTCCTGAGCTCAAGCAGTCCTCCTGCCTCAGCCTTGCCAGTAGCTGTAACTACATCCTTAAGAGTAGCTGGGGCTACAGGCACATGCCAACACACCTGGCCAAATTGTACACATTTTAAAAAGTGAATTTTATGGTGTGTGAATTTACCTCCATAAAGCTGGAATTTGTTAAAGTAACAATAAAGAGGATAGGGTTAATAGTAGTGCCTATTTCAGGACAGCTCTCTGGGTGGCCTTGGATGGACCCAGTTCCCTCCCTTTTTCTTAGCTGTAGTTCTCATGAATTACTGTAGAATGTTCTAGGAATGCAACATCCTGAGATAGGGAAAGGACTGTCTGCAATAGCCTGGGCTCTGTTCCTGTCTTCCCTAGCAAAAGAATGTTGTTCAGTGCTTTAGCCCAGCATGTCAATTTTCCCCTGTGTTATATAACCTAGGGTGGGCTGCTTTGGGGAGTACTTCAGCTATGGTGCAAGTAAGGCATACACAGCTGAGAGTCCATCTGACCTTGGAAGATTTCCTGAGCCTTGGAGGAGCAGCTCACTCTCAATCCTATGTTTTTTGTTGTCCCTTGCTGCCTGTGTGTAAGCAATAAATTTGCTTCATGTAGCTTGTTGTGTATGTAGATAATCTACCTCACAAGACTCAAACAAGTTGGTAATCAACATACAGTGAACCTGCTTCACATCTACCTCAGGGGTTTTTATCGAGATTTAAATGAGTTAATATTCATTAAGTGTTTAAAGAAAAAAAGTTGGCCCATTGGAAATGCTACGTAAATGATAAAAAATAGGCTTTTCCATCAAGGTAAAAGTTTGTTTGGATACACATGCCCATTTGCTCCTAATATATAACATTAATAGAGTAAATATAAAACAATTTGTAATACATACAACTAATAAAATATTAGTATCTGGAATTGAAAAAATCATTCAAATCAATAAGAAAAGGACAACACAATGGAAAAATGAGCAAGTATAAGAAAAGACAATTCATAAAGAACTCCAAATAGCCAATAAAATATAAAAATATTAATATAAACATCCTTACAGTTACTAATCAGGAAAATGCATAGTTTAAAAAAAGATACATTTTATACTGATCCAGTCTGGCAAAAAATGAAAAATTCTAATAACCCCCAACTGTTGGTGAGAATGTGAAGAAATAGACCACTTTAGAGAGCAATTTGGCAATATCTGTTACAGGTAATAATCCTTACACTCTATGAACCAGTAATTCCATTTCTGAGAACATACTTCAAAGAAACTGTCTCACAAATGCATAAGGAGACAGACCAATAATATATGTTACATCCTTGTTTATGGTAAGTAAAAACTAGATAATCTTTATTAATATGCGAATGGATATATGGAAGCATTCATACAATGAAAACCATATGCAGCAGTTAATGAATGAACTAAAGGTACATACATAAGCATGAACAAATCTCCAAAAATATAATTGTGTACAAAAAATTTCAGAAAGATGTGTACACTGTATGACTTTAACAAGATTTTAAAACATGTAAAACAGTGCTATATAGTCTATGTATATATAATAGCATGAGAATAATTAACAACAAATTCAGAGTAATGGTTACCTCTATAGAGGGAAGGAGAAAAATGGGATTATGGAGGGCTACACATGAGGCAGCAATTATATCTGTAACGCATTTCTTTTAAAACACCTAACAAATAAATACAGACTGATATAAAAATTTAATAAAGGTAAATGGTGGGTACACAAGTACAAATTATATTTTCCAAACTTACCTATATAATAATAAGCAATTTTTAGGAAGTAAAAGAAAAAAATAGTGATGCTTTTCAGTCCCCAGCCAAAAAGAAATATTGCTGGCCACCGTGCATGAGAATGTAGTCACGGCTCCCAGGTTAGCTGAGGTAGGAGGACCACTTGAGGCCAGGAGCTCCAGGCTACAAAGTGCTATGGTTATGCCACTGAATAACCACTGCCCTCCAGCCTGAGCAACATCGAGACCCTGTTTACAAAAAAGACAGAAATATAACAAAATAGAAATATTTTTCAAACAAAGACACTACTTTTTCTCATTTTTTTCTTGATATTTCCTTTGATTTTGGTTAAATTTCTTCCTTATTAATCTTGATGACAAAGTGCCTTCAGATGTAATTAAATGACTAATTAAAAGATAACTGTAAACATTCAGTAAGGGATAATATATAAAATAAATGATTACAAGTTTGCAATAAGCTTCCTCCAGCTGTTCCATTTCCAGACTATCTGCAGAGTATTTCCTAAGAGCTTAGACATTTTTAATGTCATTTAGTGATTCAAGGGGGAAATTATTCAGGCAAATTTTAACATGATTTTTTAATTGACAGATAACAATTGTATACATTTATAGTGTATAACATGATGTTTTCATATATGTATACCTGTGGAACGTCTAAATCAAACTATTTAACATAGTCATTACTTCACATTATTTATTTTTTTGTGGTGAAAACACTTAAAATCTACTCTCCTAGAAATTTTCAAGCATATAACATATTGTTATTAGATACAATCATCATATGTACAATAGATCTCTTGAAATTATACCTCTTATCCAACCGAAATTTTGAGTTTTTTGATCAACATTTTCCCAAGCCACTAACCTCTGGCCTCTGGTAACCACCACTTTACATTTCTTTGCATTCTGCTTTTTTTAATTCCGCATATGTGAGAACATGCAGTATTTGTCTTTCTCTGCCTGGCTTATTTCAGTTAACACAACATCTTCCAGGTTAATCCATGTTGTTGAAAATGACAGGATTTCCTTCTTTTTAATGCTGAATAGTACTCCACTGTGTGTATATCGCACATGCTCTGTCTACTCACCAGCTGATGGATACTAAGGTTGATTCCACATTTTGGTTATTGTGTATGATGCTGCAATGAACATGGGCATCCATATACTGGCTTCATATCTTTTGAATATGTATCCAGCAGTGAGATTGCTGGATCATATGGTAGTTCTTTTGTAAATTTTTGAGGAACCTCCATACCGTTTTCCATAATAGCTATCCTAATTTACGTTCCCACCAACATTGTACAAAGTTAACATTATTCTTTAATCACAATTTATTTAATTTTCAATTAATCTACTCTTTTAAAAAGAGTATTGCTATGGTTAATTTCTAATATACAGTTGCTTAATAAAGGAGAAACATTCTGAGAAATGTATCATTAGGGATTTCATCATCATGCAAATGTTATAGAGTGCACTTCCACAAGCCTACATGGTACAGCCTGCTGTACATCTAGGCTTTATCTTCCTAGCCAACAAACTTGTACCGCATGTTACTGTACTGAGTGCTGTAGGTAATTGTAACAAAATAGTATGTGTGTATCTAACCATATATAAACATATGAAACTACAGTAAAAATAAAGTATGATAAATTTATGGGACCACCATCATAAATGCAACTTGTCATTGATCAAAATATCATTATGCAGGGCATAACTGTGTTCTTAAACTTGTCATTAGTTTAGTAGACACAAGCATTTTTTTTAAAAGAGCATTCTTTATCTTTCTTTTACCCAGCTAACTCATCAGAGGCAACTCATGGGAAAATAGCTTAGAAATAACCATATTTCCAATTTTAAAACATCAGAGTAGAAATATAAGCTTTAGAGTTTAGCATGATAATTTAGCTAACCAAGCAAAGAGAATGGAATTAGGAAAACTATGGTCACTCTCATAACATGCAGTATAAACAGAAACTCCTTTTTTTCAAACCATCAAGATTAACAATTTAATTTTTTCTTATGGCTATCCAGTTAACAAGTACCAAGAAGTAATTGTTGTGTGAGAACACTGTAATAAGCATTGTGTGCATATTTTTCAATAGACTCTATAGTCCTTAGGAAGTATAAATAGGAGCTAGAGAGTAAAGACTCCATAAGAAATACTTTGGAAACAACAACAGTGCATCCCATAAGCAAATCATTCCACTCCAGCATCTTATTTCTAATACCTGGTTCAGATATTGGAAACAATGGTACATCATTGTACCTTACTTCTATAGCAAGAAATCATTAAAGAATCAGAAATAGTCAAGAAGTCTGGTTTGGGTGCCTCACTCTTGCAGTTCTATTACATTCTTTTCAACAGCTAGCCTCCCTCAAGATGATAGGTGTTTATTTCTTTCTTTAATGTACACTATGTGCCAGGTACTGTTATTTATATCAGTAGGATTACAGTAAGTCTAGCAGCAGTAAGAAATGATACTGAATTTCAGTGGCTCACAACAAGTAAGATCTATTCCTTGCTTACATTGTATGTTGGCTTTGACTGTGGTTCTGCTTCCTGTCCTCTTCAGTCCAGGAACCATGCTGAGGAAAACCCTATCTCAGATATCACCATTCTTATGGTAGAGAGAAAAGTGAGAATGGCAGAAACATGCAATGGCTGCAGTAAGCTCTTAAAATTTCTGCACGAGTCATATACATCACTTACGCTAACATGTCACAGGCCAAAAAAAGTAACTCGGCCAAACCTGACAATGAAGCAGGGATGGATAATCTTCGCATAGAGAGGGACGCTAAAGATTTTGAAAATACAAAGTATCATCATCATGTCAACCATATAAGTAAGGGTAGGTAGTATTATTATCACCATTTTAGATTTCAGGAAATTGAGGCACAAGGATATTAAGTAAATACTTCAAGGTCATACAGCTAGTAAATGGCAGAGCCAGAACTTGAAACCTTGGCAATACATGCTCTTAACTACTACATCATGCTAACTCCTTATGTTCTTGCTCTGTTATTTTCAATTCTTCAAAAAAACTTCTGAAGCTCATTCACACAAAAGTATTTGACACTTAAATACCTAAGTTATAGCTACATTTTAAGGATTTGTATTTTAAGGCAACAAAGCCTTAAGATAAAGTTGAAAAGTATAGACAGCTGGATTTCAGAAGATTTATGGACAACAGCAGCCTTTGTAATGCTCCTGGAATCACATCTAATAATTAACCCTTATTCTGTTTATATGCACTCATTTAATTGCTGCAGTTTGAGATCACCTACTTAGAGAGGCTTTCCTCACAATCCTATTTTTAAAAACAGCCATGCCTCATCGTGACCACAATAACTACCTTCTTTGTCCTTCCTCCCCTTCCTCTGCTCTATTTTTTTCATCATAAACTACTATCTAGTTTCATCTTCTATGGTCATTTGTTTATTTCTTTATTGTTTGTTTCCCTTGTTTAGTCATAAGTTCTATGAGGATGTGGACACTGCTCATCTTATTTACTGTTGTAGCCATAGTATCACCACAGGAACTGGCATATAGTAGGTCCTCAATAAAGATTTGTGTAATTAATTGATAAATGGATGTATGAGTGCATGAATAAGCAAACTCAATGTATGATAGTCATAAAAGTGAAGTAAGACTAACTATGGAAGAAATACTGGAGTAAAGCCCAAAGGACCACAGTAAGACATCTTTTATATTCACTAAAAGTTATTACTTTTATTAAATACCAGCTTTGTGTCAAATGCCATGATTATACAAAGAAATATAACATAAAACTCTGTCCCTGAGGCATATAATGTAATTAAGGTAATGGACTATACTAACAAAGAAATTAACAATAGATTAATTATATAAAAATTATAATAATAGAAAAGAATGACCATTAAAATGTCTTCAAGTAGTATAATATATTTTAACTTCAGGCAAATAGGTATGAGTAAACACACATATGAGAAACTGTATAAATTTCACAAACAATTGAATAAAGGGGAAAAAAACACAGCATACCTGTCAGAACCAAAAGTATTTGCTGTAATTATTGTGTCCTAAAGTACAATTCTCAACAGGCTTTAAAAGAAAAAAATAATCCTGTATCCTAAAAAATGTACCATGACAATGTCCAGCATACAACAGTAAATTACTAGATATAAAAAATTAAGAAAATATGACTCAAAACCCAAAACCAAAAGCAAGCAACAATAGACACAGTCCTGAAATGACCCAGAAGTTGGTATTGGCAGACATGAACTTTAAAGCAGATATTATAAATTTATTCATGGGCTTAAAGAAAAAGAAAATCATAATTAGTAAACATATGAGACATCTCAGCAGAGAAATAGAAACTATTTTTTTAAAGAGTTGAATGAAAGTCCTGTAATGGAAAACAAATAAGGTGTAAATTCTTTTAACAGCATTGTGAAGACTAAGAAGAAAGTGATACTGGATTTGAAGGCAAATCAAAGGAATTATCTAAGAGAGCAGAGAAAAAAAATGTTTTTAAAAAAATTAGCAGAGACAGCTGGGTGTGGTGGCTCATGCCTGCAGTCCCAGCACTTTGGGAGGCAGGTGAATCACCTGATGTCAGGAGTTCGAGACCAGCCTGGTCAACATGGTGAAACCCTATCTCTACTAAAAATACAAAAATTAGCCAGGCATGGTGCCAGGTGCCTGTAATCCCAGCTACTCAGGAGGCTGAGGCAGGAGAATTGCTTGAACCCAAAAGGCAGAGGTTGCAGTGAGCTGAGATCATGCCATTGCACTCCAGCCTGGATGACAAGAGTAAGAGTCCATCTCAAAAATTAAATTAAATTAAATTAACAAAGACTCAGTGACCTGTAGGACAATGTAAAATGGAATCTCTCTCCCTCACACACACACACATACACACACACACACACATTCAGACATATAGATATAGTATAGATAAAGTAACTAAAGTCTCAGGTGGAGAAGAGAGATATAATAAGGCAAAATATATGTATATTACAACAAAAATAAAATAAAAGTTGCCAAATGTGATGGAAAACATCAACTTAATGATCCAACTATCTCCATGAACCCCAAACAAAATAAATGTAAAAGAGAGAGCATGTGTGTATGTCAAAGTCAACTGCTGACAACCAAAGTTAAAGAACAAATCTAAAAGTGGTCAGAGAAAAAGACAATACAAGTTATGACAGACTTCTCATCAGAAATAATGGAAGCCAGAAGAAGACAATTAAATAACATTTTTAAACTACTAAAGGAAAAAAAAACTTTCCAAAAAAGAAGTTTGAAATATTCACGTACTTTTTGTTGAGTTAATATACCCCAAACGAGTGGATTGAAGACATTTGCAGATAAACAAAAACACAGACAGTCAAAACCAGCATCCCTCAGCTGTTAATGAACACTAACTATATATAAATTTAAAAACTGGCCAGGCACAGTGGCTCACACCTGTAATCCCAGCAGTTTGAGAGGCCAAGGCAGCAGCTCACCTGAGGTCAGGAGTTCAAGACCAGCCTGGCGAACATGGTTAAACCCCATCTCTACTAAAAAAATTAGCTGGGCGTGGTAGCTCACACCTGTACTCCCAGCTACTCCAGAGGCTGAGGCAGGAGAATCACTTGAATCAGGGAGGCAGAAGTTGCTATGAGCCGAGATTACACCACTGTACTCCAGCCTGGGTAAGAGAGCAAGACTTCGTCTCAAAAATAAATAAATAAATAAATAAATAAAAATAATAAAAATAAAAACCACAGACTGGGGTAAATTATTCACAATACAAATGTATAAAAAAAGATCTTATATCCAGAATATAAAAAGAGGTCATAGAACTAATTAATAACAAGGCACACATTCCAATTTCAAAATAGTCAATACTTGCACAGATATCTCACAAAACATTTATGAATGGACAATAAGCACATGGAAAGGTACTCAACATTGCTAGTCATCAGGATAATGCACATTAAAAACACAATGAGATGTTACTTTTCTCATTGGTTAAAATTTAAAAGATGAATAGCTCCAAACATTGGGCAGGGATGTGGAGCAACTATGCATTGCTTGTGGGAATTAAAAATCTATAATCACTTTGGAAAACTGTTTAGCAGTTCATTATATATTTAAGCATACTTACCCTATGACCATCCAACTCCAGTCTTACTTACTTACCAAAAGAAATAAAAATGTATGTCCATACAAAGACTTGTATGTGACAATTTATAGCAGCTTTATCCAAAAAAGCCAAAATATTGAAACAGCCCAAATGATCATCAGCAAGAAAACGGACTAATAATTTGTGGTAAATCCACACAAGGAAATAATAAACAATAAAAAAATTAAATACCAAAACATGAATGAATATATCAATGAATCAAATCAATAAATTTTTTATGCTCAGTATCTAAAACATGAATGAATTTCAAAAATATTATGTTGATAAAAAAAACAGATACAAAAGAGAACTGAATTCATTTATTTAAAATTCAGGAACACCAATAAATGGCGGGAAAGCTGGCTAGCCATGTGCAGAAAAGAGAGACTGGACCCCTTCCTTACACCTTACACAAAAATTAACTCCAAATGGATTAAAGATTTAAACATAAGACCTAACACCATAAAAACCCTAGAAGAAAACCTAGACAATACCATTCAGGACATAGGCAGAGGCAAGGACTTCATGACTAAAGTACCAAAAGCAATGGCAACAAAAGCCAAAATAGACAAATGGGATATAATTAAACTTAAGAGTTTCTGCGCAGCAAAAGAAACAATCATTAGAGTGAACCAGCAACCAACAGAATGGAAAAAAAAATTTGCAATCTACCGATCTGAGAAACGGCTAATATCCAGAATCTACAAAGAATTAAAGCAGATTTACAAGAAAAAAAACACACAACCCCATCAAAAAGTGGGTGAAGGATATGAACAAACACTTTTCAAAAGAAGATATTTATGCAGCCAACAAACTTATGAAAAAATGCTCATCATCACTGGTCATTAGAGAAATGCAAATCAAAACCACATTGAGATACTGTCTTATGCCATTAAAAAATCAGGAGACAACAGATGCTGGAGAGGATGTGGAGAAAAAGGAACACTTTTACATTGTGGGTGGGAGTGTAAATTAGTTCAATCATTGTAGAAGACAGTGTGGTGATTCCTCAAGGATCTAGAAATAGAAATTCCATTTGACCCAGCAATCCCATTACTGGATATATAGCCAAAGGATTATAAATCATTCTACTATAAAGACGCATGCACACGTATGTTCATTGTGGTGCTGTTTACAATAGCAAAGACCTGGAACCAACCCAAATGCCCATCAATGATAGACTGAACAAGGAAAATGTGGCACATATACACCATGGAATACTATGCAGCCATAAAAAAAAGATGAGTTCATGTCCTTTGTAGGGACATTGATGAATCTGGAAACCATTGTTCTGAGCAAACTGACACAAGAACAGAAAACCAAACACTGCATGTTCTCACTCATAGGCAGTTGTTGAACAATGAGAACAAGTGGGCACGGGGAGGGGAACTTCACACACTGGGGTAGATTGGGAGTGGGGGACTAGGGGAGGGACAGCAGGGTGGGAGCAGGGAGGCTGGGGAGGGAAAACACTGGGAGAAATGCCTGATGTAGGTAATGGGGGGATGGAGACTGCAAACCACCATGGCATGTGTGTACCTATGCAAAAACCCTGAGGGATGTGCAAATGTACCCCAGAGTTTAAAGTACAATAAAAAAAAAAAAAGAAGAAGAAGAAGAGGAGGAGAAAGAAGAAAAAAATAAACAAAATTCAGGAGCACATAACTAATCTATCAGAATAGATGTCAGAAATGTGGTTGCTTCTGGTAGTTGGGTGATAAAAAAATTCCATATTTTGATTAGATATTGGTTAGGTAAGGTGACACAATTTTCAAAACTGTGTTCAACTGCTCGTAAAGATTTCCTCAATAAACAAAAAATTTTCAAATAATTTGGCAACCCTATTTTAAATGTATGAGAAAAAGCAAAGCTTATGAATGGTGAAGACACTGTTGAGGAAGGAGGTAGAGGACAATGTGGGCAAACACTTTTGCACTAAAATTAGGATTTATTATTGACCTGTTATAATTTTTAAATGTAGTATTGGTAAAGGGAAAGATATATTGACCAACGGAATAGAGCAGAGTCCCAAAACAGAAACACACAGAGATGCCAGAAATGGCAATGAAAATCACTGAAATAGACTCCTGAATAAATTAAACCAGAAGGACTGGTTATTCAAACAGAAACAAAATTAGATGCTTACCTTATCACATACATACAAATTAATTTCAAATGGATCAAAACCTTGTATGTGAAGAACAAAACTTGAAAACTTGCAGATAATTATAGAAGAATATTTTTATGGCATCAGGTTTGAAAAAAAAATCTTTTCAAAAGAAAGCACTAAACAAAAGATATCAATAAATTTGACAAATTAAAATAAAGAACTTCTGTTCATCAAAAGATACCAAAAGAGGAGTGGAAAGAAGGCACAAAATGAATTATAAAACAAGCATAGGGCTAGGCACGGTGGCTCATGCCTGTAATCCCAACACTTTGGGAGGTCAAGGTGGGCGGATCATGACATCAGGAGTTCAATACCAGCCTGGCCAAGTGAAACCCTATCTCTACTAAAAATTCAAAAATTAGCCAGGTGTGGTAAAATGTGCCTGTAGCCCTAGCTACTCAGGAGGCTGAGGCAGGAGAATCACCAGAACCTGAGAAGCAGACATTGCAGTGAGCTGAGACCATGCCATTGCAGTCCAGCCTGGGTGACAGAGTGAGACTCCATCTCAAAAAAACACACACACACACACACACACACACACACACACAAAGCGTAGACAGAACTCTAAGAAAAAAATATCAATATCCCCTCACCACCAAAAAAAGCATTTCATAGAAGAAAAAACTAATGAAACAACAACAATGAAGGAAAGTATGCCCAATCTTATTTGTAGTACTGTGAGCTCTTCCTTTTTTATGTATTAAACATTGGAGGAGTAATGTCGTAAAGAAGAAGAGGTGTATCAAAGACAAATTATGAGATAATGCAGAAGGAACTAACATTAAAATTAATATTCAGCCAAGGCCAAGACCTAAGCCTATGTTCACCATCAGAGATTAGATTTCTCAGATGTAAGAAACTGGGGAATGTTATCCAAAAAGTAATTTCATGATAATTTTATCATTAAAACCAGTGGTAAAATTTTTAAAAGTTGACATAATAGAGGAAGAACCATTTTTCAGTACTGTCAGCTGCTAGACTGCTCCTGTGTTCATACTACAGCTTATCTGTGATACTAAATAGACACACTCTTTCAACTAAGGTTGGTAGAGAAACATGATATTTTAGGAATTCCTCAGTTTTCTTTAACACTTTCCTCCTTTATTCTTTATATTCTTTGTTGTGTCTAGATCAAAGATGATTTATCACAGATGTTGTTATACATGATTTGGGTTGTTTTCTTGCCTTGTGAAATTTTAACAAGGCAAACTTAATTTTGTTTTTTATTCATCCTTCAAGATGTGAAACATTCCCATAGAAAACTTTTTCCTGTAAGATTCATGGCCTAAATAGAAATAAGTAACTACAAAATACTGGTGTAATTTTAAAGGTTACTTTCCTTGATAATTTAATGTTAGTACAACAAACATTTCCAAAGATTGTAATCTTATTGATAAGATTTCTATTACTCTTTCTTGTATTATTTCAATTTTAGAAATATTTATTGGCTCTAATAAGATATAATATTCTTATTAAGGTTATCTAGCTAATACATTCTCTCTTAACATTAACTTTAAATCTATTTATTTATACATTTATTATTTGAAATGACCTGGTTATTTTTGGATATAAAGTTAAGTTTTCATAATCATCATTAATTTTTGCTGCGTTTGACTCTTGCAATAATATTTACATTTATACTTCAACAAATCTATAGAATCAATGTTTAAGTCATATGGTGATATTTTTCATTCAAAAGTACAGATAGAATACATGTCCATATTTGAAAGTGACTATTCAGCTAGTAACAATAAATCTGAATTATACGTCGTGTTTATGCTATTCGTAGCATAATGCTGATTCAATGTACCAGTATTCTATACATTCACATCAGTGATCTTGCAAACATTTAGAGCTGACATTTGAAGTAGGCAAGCTACTCAGCTTTCCAAAAACTGTAGCCTGAGACAAAGACAAAAATTTTGGCCAAATACTGAGGCTAACACCAAACAATGGTGTATCCCTAGGAAGAAATATAGACCAAATATCTCCTAGACAGAACTTTATGCCATATTCAAATAAATACATACACAAATTCTTTATCTTCAACCTTTTAATTTGCATGCCTAAAAAAGAAACAGAAATGAAATATAAGGGCCCTCAATGAATCATGCCATGAATGTTCTTGCTCTTGTTGATAATGATGATTTATTCTCATCTTATAACCCACTGCCACTTACAACACTTCATAGCAGCCCTTCAGGCAACCATCACTCACAGCCAAATCTCATTCCCCATTTATCCCCCTTTGTAATAGCACTCTTTCAGAATGGACTTGGACAAAGTGGGCTTCATGCTGAATTCTGAATAAGAGAATAAAAACAAAGTTATTTGAGCCATAAAAGGTATTGCTATAAATAAATAAATTATATGAATAATCTGGATGAAATCAAAATGGTAAAAATAGAAATACGAAAAGACAAAAATTGTTTATAATACTTTAGTTCAATGTGTACACTATTCTAAAGCAAAGAAATTTCGACTTGTGATAATTTTACTGACTCAAAGAATACATCATTTATATAAAAAAGTGAATAATTTGCCTTGAACCTTCAGACCTTACCTATTTTCAAGTTGCCCAACCCTCACAGAATGGCAAGAATAATGGTTCTCAGCTTTTTAATTTCATGGCCCTTGAGAGTCTAAAGAATTACTGATAACCTGTATTAGTCCATTTTCACACTGCTATGAAGAACTGCCTGTGACTGGGTAACTTTAAAGGAAAGAGGTTTACTTGATTCACAATTTCATATGGCTGAGGAGGCCTCAGGAAACTTAAAATCATGGTAGAAGGTGAAGGAGAAGCAAGTACCTTCTTCACAAGGCAGCTGGAAAGAGAAAGAATGCAGGGGATTTCTCCCCATGTTATCCCTTCAAATAAAAATTTAAAAGCTGTCTTTTGATGAGCAGAAGTTCTAAAAAAAAAAAAGAATGCAGGGGAAACTGCCACTTTTAAACCATCAGATCTCTTGAGAACTCCCTTACTATCATGAAAACAGCATGGGGGAAACTGCCCCCATGACACAATCACCTCCAATCAGGTTCCTCCCTCTACGGTTGGGGATTACAATTCAAGATGAGATTTGGGTGGGGACACAGAGCCAAACCATATCAGGACCCTAAAGAGCTTTTGTTTGTGTGGGTTATATGTATTGATACCTACCACGTTAGCTATTGAAATAGAAAATGTTAAATATTTACTTGTTTTATAATAACATAAGCCTATCATATGTTAACATAAATGGCATATTTTTATGAATAATAACTATTTCTTAAATGAAAAGTACAATGAGAATTATTTTACATGTTTGCAAGTCTGTAATGTCTAGCTTAACAGAAGACAGCTGAATTCCGATATCTGCTTCAGTATTTAATCTGTTGCAATATCTTGTTTTGAAGAAAATGCAGTCTCACATAGTTGTGCGTTGGAAAAGAGGAAAACAGGATTTTCAGAAAATTGATAATATTCTGTGATACTACACCAAAATTTCACAAATGATTATTTTTTCAAAGTTGTTTGAATGTGAACACACTGATAAACTTTTCCTGTTTTGTTGCACTAAAATCATAGGTTTACCTTCCATGTAAACCCATGTATGTTTTTTTAAGTGTGCATTAAAATATTGGTTCACAAAGTTAAGCCCATCTTCCAAATGTTGACATATTTCTGCAAATGCAAAAGAGTGGAAATCATAACAAACAGTCTCTCAGACCACAGCGCAATCAAGTTAGAACTCAGAATTCAAAAACCAACTCAGAACCACACAGCTTCATGGAAACTGAACAACTTGCTCTTGAATGTTGACTGGATAAACAATGAAATGAAGGCAGAAATAAAGATGTTCTTCGAATCCAACGAGAATGAAGACACAACATACCAGAATCTCTGGGACACATTTAAAGCAGTCTCTAGAGGAAAATATATAGCAATAAGTGCCCACATGAGAAGCATGGAGAGATCTAAAATTGACACCCTATCGTCAAAATTGAAAGAGCTAGAGGAGCAAGATCAAAAAAACTCAGAGTCTAGCAGAAGACAAGAAATAGCTAAGATCAGAGCAGAACTGAAGAAGATAGAGACACAAAAAAACCTTCAAAAAATCAATAAATCCAGGAGCTGGTTTTTCGAAAAGATCAACAAAATAGACAGACCACTAGGCAGATTAATAAAAAAGAAAAGAGAGAATAACCAAATTGATGCAATAAAAAATGATAAAGGGGATATCACCACAGATTCCACAGAAATTCAAACCATCATCAGAGATTATTACAAACAACTCTATGCATGTAAACTAGTAAACCTGGAAGAAATGGATAAATTCCTGGACATTTGCCTCCTCCCAAGCCTAAACCAGGAAGAAGCCGAAACCCTGAACAGACCCATAACAAGGTCTGAAGTTGAGGCAGCAATTAAGAGTCTACCACCCCAAAAAAGTGCATGCAATACTTTTTCAAAATCACATGTATTAATATTACTACCAACTTCATCAGAATATATTGAGTATTAGGAAGCTATCAAGCATTTGATAACGGACACAAGTTTACTAAAATTCTAATTGTTATGTAAAAACTTAAATTTTTATCACTGGCAACAAGTGCTATCAACTGATTTTCTTGAAGGGTCAATGTCACTTTGTTAATTTGGCAGAAAATGTCTGCCAGATACTAGCCATATTTCAAGTAAAAATGGTGTCCTATGGGGGAAAAATGGCTAGTTCAGCCCACAGTTCATTCTCACAGGTGACTTTCCTCAAGTCAACCCTTGTAATTTGATATGCAGAAGTGCTTTATGCATACTTCCCATTTTGTCACACAGCATATTTTCTAAAGTAGACTTGGGATTAATACTAAATGAAATTAAGATATTTTTGCTGTTTCATTAGATATTCTTAACTGAGACTTACTTTTTTAAAAATGTGATTGCATGGCAGTGAAAAAGTCAGTGGCTACGAATACAGTTTGCTGCCACTGTTTGATTTGTACCAGTCTGCAAAAAGTTTTACCTACTATTATTTTTGCATCATTTATGCAGATGTCAACCGCTAAAAAAGAAAATGATGTCTTAGTACCATTATGAAATAATTTGATCTCTTCAATTGCCTGAAATTATCTTGGAGATGCCCAGGGTTCTGTAGGGCACATTTTGAAAGTCTTTAGGCTAGATAATCTTAATTAATACTGTCATTTTTGTTGTGACTTCCTGATCCCTTCCAAAATAAAACAGAATATTTTGCTGTCTGTTTTGAAAACTACGAAGCAAAGGCTATGAACGTGTGTTGTTTTGTTTTTAATCTTATATGAATATATATGCTATAGATATACCTGCAGTAATATGAAATTACATACATATGTAGTTTCTCATTACAACGTTTTAGTAGAAGCCAAAAATTATAAACAATTCAGCTATCCATTGATGGATAATTTGTTAAATATATTAGATTACATTATACAGTGGAATACTATGCAGCAGCAAAAAGAAAACAAGAAGAAGAAGGAGGAGGAGGAAGAGGAAGAAGAATAAGGAGAAGGAGAAGGAGGAAAAAGAGGAGAAGGAGGAATAAAAAGAAGAGAATGAGGTAGAGGAGAGAGGGATGAGGGTGCTTTTACAGACTTGTTTAGAAATATCACTAGGATATTCTTTAAAAAGGCAAGGTGCAGAATAACATATACAGTATGTGCTATGTTTTGAATGCTTGTGTCCCCTCCAAAATTCATGTTGAAACTTAATCACCAGTGTGATAGTATTAAGAGGTAAAGATTTTGGAGGTGATTGAGTCATGAAGGCTCAATCCCACCCCTTCTGGGTGAGAATAATGTCTTTAAAATGGGACTTAACATAAGTTCTAAAAACATATCATTTCCACTTTCTCAGATTAATGGAGAATAATTAAGGTA
Source organism: Sapajus apella (assembly GCF_009761245.1). Lineage (NCBI taxonomy): Eukaryota > Metazoa > Chordata > Mammalia > Primates > Cebidae > Sapajus > Sapajus apella. The sequence goes on from NW_022437001.1 coordinate 6,424,195, forward strand.
ATGTTTCATATAAGCATTTTGAGCAAGTTCAAGAAAGTTTATAAATCTTTGAGCCCCAAAGTAAATTTTCTCTACATGTGTTCTACTGAAGCATACCATCAATGACAAGCACTCAGTAATTATTTTTAAAGGGTAAATTCTAACTTATTTTCAAACTACCAAATGCATTTTTTAATTTGACCACAGTCAATTTACTTTTTTCCCTGAAGCCAATTTTACTACTTAATATCTAGTTAATGAATGAAAAGTTACACTATATTCCATTCACATATACTTTAGTGCTGAAATGTAAACAACAATAGCTGGTTTTCATAGACTTTCCTCGAATGGTTTTTATTAATAGTGTCGCCTTTACTGCTTAAACTCATTTGGATTCCCTTCCAATACATGTCCATACATAAAGATGAAAAGTGTAAGACTATTTTATTAGAAATATTGATTTTTAAATTTAAAACTGTTGTGAATAAATTGCTTGTTTAAGAAAAGCCAGAGGGGAAACAGCAAACTCTATGTACTAAGCACTGTCAGGGCATGCCATTATCCTTATATTTTCTATGAGGAGATATTGTGCAATCAAGTGTAATTCATGTTTCTGAACCTCGACTGCAAAGAATAAAGAAACCTGTGGCACAATATTATCATAGATGATGCCTATCAGCAACTTAAATTCATGGTGCATGCATAATACCAGCACATTCATTATTCTCCCTCCTCATCCACTAAATATACTGGCAAATAAATATTTTGTCAGAATAAGATAACAAAACACTTTCAGAAAATGTCTGCAACATATTCTGAAGAAAACAAAAGAGGGTTTAATTAGGTCCAATAAGCAATGAACGATTCAGCCAGTTCAGCAATGATTCAGCAAACACTGCTCCAGCCTCAAAAGGCCCATGAGTCATGAGCAGGAAGAATTCTTCCAAATGTTCAAAGGAATTCTAATCAGGGAGCGATCTTAGTTCTTCCTAGTACATCCATCAAGAAAAACATAGGCTCTTGTCTCCCAGAGACTTCCTGGGACTCTACACAGGGGTGGCAATATGATTCTGAAAAAGCACAGCACAGCCTCCTTTAGAAAAGAAGACAAGTCATGCTGCACAGGATTTTAAGTGTAAAATGGTATTCTTATGCTAGTGAATGCCATTAATTTGGAAGTTCTCAGCAACTCTTAAGCAAATATATCAAGGCCCTTGTTCAGTATTTCACGTAAGTGCATATTACAACAGAAGCCATTATCTCAAAGCAATTTCCTTTTTTCATTTTAAGCATGTAAAAATGTCTATTGCATCACATCTCCATTTAAAAAAAATAAGAGTATTGCAAAAATAATTTCACTGTTTAAATCTATGGAGACTTGTGGAGCTTCTACACACTCCTATAGGGCAAGGATTAGGGATGTAAGGTCGTTTATTCCTACGTACTGCATGACCACTGCTGACTATGCTTTTAAAGTTTTTCTGTCTTCTCTTTGCATTTTCTGTCTTTTGTCTGCTATTTGCCATTACTTCAACTGACAAATAAGTGCTGCCTATTTTTCAAACACTGAGCGAGGACTAGATGGCACTTAACAGAGCCAAAAGCCAGTGCTCTGGGGTAGGTCTTTGGTGCTGAGAAACCTGTACCAATTACTTCCAGGTTTAAGACAAAATATGTTATAGTTCATGTATTAGGGTTCTCTAGAGGGACAGGACTAATAGGATAGATGCATATATGAAGGGGAGTTTATTAGGAAGTATTGACTCACACAATCACCATATGAAGTCCCACAATAGGCTGTCTGCAAGCTGAGGAGCAAGGAGAGCCAGTCCGTGTCCCAAAATCTCAAAAGCAGGGAAGCTGCCATGCTGCCTTCAGTCTGTGGCCTGAGGCCCGAGAGCCTCTGGCAAACCACTGGTATAGGTCCAAGAGTCCAAAAGCTGAAGAACTTGATGTCTGATGTTCAAGGGCAAGAAGCATCCAGACGGGGGAAAGATGGAGGCCAGAAGAGGCAGTAAGTCTTCTCTATCCATTGCTGCTTTATTCTAGCCATGCTGGCAGCTGATTGGATGGTGCCCACCCAGCTTGAGGGCTGGTCTGCCTTCCCCAGCCCACTGACTCAAATGCTAATCTCCTTTGGCAACACCCTCACAGACACACCCAGGAACAATACTTTGCATCATTCAATCCAATCAAGTTGACACTCAGCATTAACCATCACAGTTCAAATCTGACTTCTGGGAAAGTGGCCTGTTCATTTAATACAATTCCAGCCTTTTATGGTAACACTTCCAACATTCTAATCGGCATCTTGTCACAAAAGGCAACACTAACTATGTTTAAACAAAAATTCTAATCTTCTCAAGATTGTCCTCATTTTCACAAATAAACCATTTTTCCAAAGTGTGCTCCACAGAACACAGGCTAATCATAGGTAATAAACAGTACTACCCTTAGAACCTGATATCTGGGGCCCCACTCTGAGTCCTTCCCACCACCTGTGGTGCTCTGGCTTCCTCAGGGCTCACCCCTCAGCAGAAGCTTAGAGGGGTCAAAGAGGTGTATCCACCTGGAACGCATCTCATGCCTCCACAGGTCCTAGACCTAAAGGATGTGAGGGGAGGGGTGCCCAGGAGGTTAGACCCTGGATGCAGGGGTGGTGGTATCTCCAAACATCCATGCAAAACTTCTCCTGGGGTGGGAAGGTAAGTGAGAAAGGAGCCCACAAGCAGGGAGCCAGAAGCAACTGCACTCTGTCAGGGCACAAAAGTCCAAAGAATCCAAATTCTACATGAAAGCTTGGCCTTCCAGATCATTTTGCAGATAAATCACTCACGGGAAGAGCATGGAACACATTTTAACAATCAGTTAGTTTAATGTATAACTTTCAAATATTTATGGTGCGATGTGATATTTATGATTATATTTAATATGATATGGGTGCTCATTTGTACTAACGTTCCAGCATGGCAAATGACTGACTGTAAGCTCTACAAATTCTGTGACAGCAAAGAAATTTTTTATCTTGTTCGCTGCTCTCTTTCCAGGACTGAACATATAGCTGATGAAATGTTAAGTGAAAAAGGTGTTCCATGGTTTAAAAAATTGTTTTGGAAATGCTGCCTTTTGCAGCCCCCTTTGGAGCATTGATAATGCAAATTCATACTTTAACAGCTTTGAGTATCCTACCAGTTTAACCCAGGCACCCCCTCCCTCTGCTTTTTTCCCAGAGACCATCTCACATTTACTCTGTGGTAAAAGACTTGTATTAATAGTATTGCTCAAATCAATGGCATATAGCAACAAAACCACTTTGGTGCATCTCAGGAAACCTGGAGTAGAGCCTGGCTTGGTGGCTCACACCTGAAATCCCAGCACTTTGGGAGGCCTAGGTGGGCAGATCACAAGGTCAGGAGTTCGAGACCAGCCTGGCCAACATGGTGAAACCCTGTCTCTACTAAAAATACAAAAAATTAGCCGGGTGTGGTGATGTGCACCTGTAGTCCCAGCTACTCAAGAGGCTGAGGCAGGAGAATCGCTTGAAACCAGAAGATGGAGGTTGCAGTGAGCAGAGATCATGCCATTGAACTATAGCCTGGGCAACAGAGCAAGAATCCATCTCAAAAAGAAAAAAAAAAAAACCTGGAGTAACATATCCTCCAATATGGTTCCAGATACAATCCAAACATTACAAAAAGCTAGTAAATTTATGGGATGCTCTAGAAGGAAATAAATATAAGATTTTCTTTTTGTGAGCAAACTAAATAATAGCAGAAATTGAACTTTTCCTGGAGTTTTTCTACCTAGAAATAAATGGTTTAGAGCATATTGAAAAGATAGAAAAGGAGTTTCAAATCTATTATATTAAATTTAAAGTGAGGAATAAATGTCTAGTAAACCTTTAATACTCATTCAACACTGCATACATCGATTTAAAATATATTTATTTCTGGTGAAAGTTGTCACTAATCTTGGTTCAAGCAACCTATAACCAACTTCCCACTTCGAGTTCCAGCATGGCTATCCACTGTAATTAATACCGATGCTGATTATGATTAACACTTGGTGTCAGTGCAAGGTCAAGTGGGGAATTTATACTATAGATTTTTAATTTAAACTGAAACTATAGAAAAAAGTGTGAATGCAAATTAGGACTCTTTCAAAGACAAGCCATAGAAATTTTATTTAAGTTAACACAAACACATGAAAGAATTTATTGGCACAAGGAACTGAAAAAATATAGATGCTGTTGACCTCAGGAATAACTGGATAGAGAACTCAACTCTCTGCTCTCTCCTTGTTCTTCTACTTCTTTCCCCCATTCTCTTCTTCCCTTTTCTTGTTCCCCTTCTTCTCTCTCTTTTCCTCTTCTTTTTCCCCCCAATCCCAACCCACAGTGTCTCCTCCCAACTCCTCTTTACATTGCCCTCCTTCTCTTCAGTCGCAAAATTTCCTCCCTAACTCAGGCAGACAGCACTAAGTAACATCATCGGAGCTTAGGAACCCCAGAGAACAGAACATCTCAAGCTTCAAAAGATAAAATCTCAAAGAAAGAAGTCTGGTTGGCCTAGTTTGGGTCATATGTTCCCATTATACCAATTGTTAAGATCTAGGAAATCATGCTGCTCCCTGACAGCACCCTGAGATCCCAAAATCCTATCACTGGGATAAGATAAATCAAAACAGGACAGGTACTCTTACCAGAAGAAGAAGTAAAAGGGAGGTTTGACATACAGAGCTTCAGATGTCCTATGCAGAGTGTAAACGGTTACATTTTTGGAAAGTAATTTGACAACATATAACAAGACCCTATAAATCCATTACCATGATCTATGCTAAGAAAAGTGTCCAAACTCAGAAGTCATATTTATCAAGAAGTACTATAACATCATTTCCAATACCAAAACTTGTCATTAACCTAAGGGTCCAATAAGAGAAAAACAACTGGGCAAGCACCTGTTGTCCCAGCTACTAGGAAGGCTGAAGCATGAGAATCATTTCAGTCCAGGAGTTCAAGCCCAGGAAACATAGCAAGAGCCCTTCAGAACAACAACAAAAATAGGTAAATTATAGTATAACCTCACAATAGAATTTGATGTTGCCATAATAAAGAAAACTGCCTGCTACCTGGAGACCGTCTATTACCAGGAATCCTAACCTAAGATGAAAAAGGCAAACTACAAACTTATGTATATATATAAACCTGGAAAAATAAGTAGATAGAAAAGATACAAGAAGAGATCAGGCATGGTGGCTCACTCCTGTAATTCCAGCACTTTGAGAAGCTGAGGCAGGCAGATCACATAAGGCCAAGAGTTCAAGGCCAGCTTGGCCAAAATGGCACAACTCCATCCCTTAAAAAAAAATACAAAAATTAGCCAGGCATGGTGGCACACACCTGTAATCCCAGCTACTCTGGAGGCTGAAGCAAGAGAATCACTTGAACCCAGGAGGCGGAGGTTGCAGTGAGCCAGTATTATGCCAAGTATTCCAGCCTGGGTGACAGAGCAAGACCTAGTCTTTCTGTCTCAAAAAAAAAAAAAAAAAAAGATACAAGAAGAAACAACTCCAAAATGTTAACAGACTGTGGGTACTAAGGCAATATGTGATCATCTACCTTTCACAAATATTCTTCCATCATTTCTATATTTTCTATAACAAATGCATAATTTTAATGGCAAAAAAAATTAACTTCAAGATTTAAAAACTATAAGACTGAAGCACTTAAGTATCAGATGAGTGTTCTTAGAATTTCTCATCTTCCCAAGTTTACCAGCTGTTTCCCAAAATCAGTTATTTATTTCAAAATATTATTGTAAATTGTATAGATCCAATGGTCTTTGCCAACACTAGAGAAGCGAACAAACAAAAATGTACAGAATGGAGTACAAGCTAGTCAATCATAAGAGAAGGGAGCATTTGCTTCTCTAATCTAAAACCTATGGTATTCAGGGACAAACATCATGAGGCATCATGCACAGCTATTTCTGTTAGGATACATTGAAACTGTGTAGAATAGAACAGAAACAACTAGACCTTTGTATGACTAAGACAAGGTCTAGAAACCATCTCCCCACCCCGACCCCACCCTTCGGACCTTCAGATCTCTTGACCCCAAGCCCTGATGCATGCAGACCTCACCCACCCTACTCCTAATCCACACTTGTCCCTCTTCGTTCCCAACCTCCACACAACCCCCCTGCATTGTGATTCACATCACTTTCCAGGTTTCTACTCTGGAGGATGAGGAAGGTCATTAAGAATTATCTTCTAGTCAAGAGGTCAATAAGGCAAGATGGGGCAATAGGGAAGTAATAGCTTCAGGGACAGAGACACACTCAACAGCTGCCCCATCCACATTATACTACACAGGCAGAACAGACTATTTCCTCCCCATGGTTCCTGAGAGCTCAGCTTCACAGTCAGCAAAATGAAAAACTGCTTTGAAACCAAGTCAGACAGAGGTACTGATATAGCGCTTAATGTTTGTAACAATCTATTTTGCTTTTATGTTATCCTAATTTCTTGTGAGGTCTGAAGAAAAGACACTAATAAAGGTTCAATCTACCTAAAGTCCATCCAGTACCAACTATGTTCCTAATTTGTTGTGTGACCAAAGGTAAGTCATATCATCTTTTTGTTCCTATAATATGAGAAGTCTGGACTAAGTTCATCTTTCAAGCGTCTTTTAACTATAACATTTGACTGCTCTATGGAAGTCTTTTTACAAAGTCTTAGCTACCATACTGCAGAATATAGGGCAAAATAAATCCAGCATCTTTTGTTATCACTCACTAACTCTCTTTTTCTAGGGTTCTTTTCACAGAATGAATTTGAAACTTCTCAGCTTACCCATGTGCTTACTACATATACTTAGTAACATATAGATTCAAAATGTTACCATTAAAAACAAAAATAATTGCTTTTAATTTATATTTTCACAGAAACATTTTAGCTATTAAAATTTAGCTATATAATGAAAATTTAAATATCCACTGTAATGTAATATGGATTTTAGATAAAATCTATGCTAAGGGCCGGGTGCGGTGGCTCAAGCCTGTAATCCCAGCACTTTGGGAGGACGAGGCGGGTGGATCACGAGGTCAAGAGATCGAGACCATCCTGGTCAACATGGTGAAACCTCGTCTCTACTAAAAATACAAAAAATTAGCTGGGCATGGTGGCGTGTGCCTGTAATCCCAGCTACTCAGGAGGCTGAGGCAGGAGAATTGCCTGAACCCAGGAGGCGGAGGTTGCGGTGAGCCGAGATCGCACCATTGCACTCCAGCCTGGGTAACATGAGTGAAACTCCGTCTCAAAAAAAAAAAAAAAATCTATGCTAAGAAGGAAGAGAATTTTAAAGGGGACATCCAGAATCAGATATACAGCAGTAGGATGTATAGAAGGGAAAGGAAAGGAGAAAGAAGAGAGGGAGGAAAGAGTTGCTTACTTTTGACAATATGGAGGCAGACTTTCTAAAAACCACCAAAGCTGTTAAAATCCTGTCATTTGTATTCAAAAAATATAACCTGGGAAGTCAACTTGTATCAATTTTTATATCATGCTTCATATCTACCAAATCCCCCAGACTATAAATAAAGATCAAATGATCTTTATTACACACACATGCGCCTCAGCCTCTCCACAGAATACAGATGTCACCCGCAGCTGACTTAGCTGCCGACCACATCCCTGACTCCTCTGCCTCCACTACCTACACTGGTCTGCCTTATTGAAGGTTCTGAGACTCAAATGACCCATGCTGCTCTGTAGATCATGATTCATATTGCAATAGACAATAGGCTACTTCCTTCCTTTCCTTCAGTGGATAAAATATTGCTTCTATATTGGATTAACCAACTTCATACATTCTCCTTCAGGACTTCTTATTATGTGATGGCAATATGCATTCTTATTTTTTTTTTAAATTGACATCAGTAACAGTGGCCACTTTGGTGTATGACCACTCGAAACTGTGATCTATAAGAATTAGGAAATTTAAGCGAGGGGTAGTACAGAGTACAGTACATACTCAGACCAAGGAACTCACAAAGGTAATAGTCGACAACTATAAACTGAACGTGTCTGGATGTATCCATGTACACCTGTGTCAGCTGAACGTGTTTGAACATCTTACTACTTCAATTAACATCATCTGTGCCTTCCAGGCCCAGAAAGGTGGCTATTCCAGTTGAAGTAGACTTCCCAGTGCCTTGAGGTGCCTCAGAGCCCTCTATCTGTATAAATTCTTCCAGGCCCCTGGGTCTGCTGAGTGTCTCTGTGAAGCCTTGCTATATATGTCTATATTGCCATCCTTAAAGCTTAGCATACTATTTAATGCTTTGTCAACATGTGGCTGGGTTTGAGTATTTGAAATACAACTGAAGAGTGATTCTCTATACAACCCTACAACAGGAAAAGGGTGAATTAATTAAAAGCTTAACTAATTCTCCTCACTCGACTTCCATACTGCCTTTTCTTGTGGCCTGGCTCCTAGCCAAGTCCTGCAGGGCAGCCGACTGCCAAAGACAGATCCCCAGGTACTGGGAAATGTAGGGCAACTTCAGTAGCCAGATTCTTATATAGTAAAAGCAAAGCAGAAATAGATAGAGTTTTAAGTAGATAACTCGAGCTTATTAACATGCTATCATTTTCTTAACTTTACCAGCTCTCTGAGGTTATCATGCAAAATGTTCACTGTTCACATCTACAATTGTTGAAGCATGCAGTAGCAGTTTCTCATCCAAATACATTTTCCCAAAATATTGAACTGACACATTTTGCAAATAACAAAAGTGAAACATCGTTGAAGTGGTAGGACAGAAAATACAATCATATAGTCCCACAAAGAAAGTAAAGGAGAAACTTTTCCCCAGTTTCCAACCTACTGAATTCCTCAAAAATGTATTGATTCTAGAAATAAAGCCATACTATCTTTGTGAAATAAGGAAAGGCATTTTTTTTGCTCTTCTACTTCTAATATTCTGCTTTCTAGAAGCCAAAAGAAATTATCTATTCTCATTAAAGGAATTATGAATGGAAGCGTTTTTTCATTTGGCTAAGAATGCTTACAATGAATGTGCATAAAGCTGAAATTCATGAGCAAGGGTATCAAAAAGTATTCTACTTGAAATAGCTAACTCATACAGAAAAAATATGCAAGTTTCGAAGGCAAAACAATCTTTTCTTGAACCATCTTTACAGTTATCTCATGATCTTAATAAATAACTATAGTTTTACATAAGCTAAAATTGGCTTTGAAGAAAATAAATTCTTCATTCTGCCTGTGTCAATTCAGGGTATGTGCTTCAGGGTTGAAGGTAATAGTGGGTCTATCATTGTTTGATGAAATATAAATTGGTGCGGCGCCTTCTCTACTGCCATAACACTCTGGACTTAATCCCACAAGCACTCATCATTTGCTTATCAATTTCTTCTGGTGTCCTTCTCCCCAAAGGACTATAAGCTTTTCAAAGGTAGGACATATCTTTTATTTCCAGCATCTTTCAAAATATCTGAAATTTATTAAAGGTTTGTTAACTTAATGATTAAAATCTTCAATTTACTAATTAACATAATTCCAGGAATCACGGTGGAAGAAAAAGAGCATTATATAATGGTCTCACATGTCATACAGGTCTCACATGTCACTTGAACAGTGAATATAGTAGCAGAATTCTATACATTTTAATTACTTACAGAACACACCTTCAAACTCAGTTTCAGATACATAGAGTCCAAAAAGTATAAAGGAAACTATAGAAAAATCCTGTTTATTTCATGTCCGTGTCCCTGTTTATGGTATATTTTGAACGACCTTCATACTCTGCATTCTGAACTCCTGCCTGGCTGGAAATAACATCAAGATGAGTTAGGGTCCTTTGTAGGGACATGGATGAACCTGGAAACCATCATTCTCAGCAAACTTACAGAAGAGCAGAAGATCAAACACTGCATGTTCTCACTCACAGGCGGGTGTTGAACAATGAGAACACATGGACACAGGGAGGGGAGCAGTACACACTGGGGTCAGTTGGGGGGAAACAGGGGAGGGATGGTGGGGGATGGGGAGTTGGGGAGAGAGAGCAAGGGCAGAGATGCCAGAGGTAGGTGATGGGGAGGAAGGCAGCAAATCACACTGCCACGTGTGTACCTATGCAACAATCTTGCATGTTCTTCACATGTACCCCAAAACCTAAAATGCAATAAAATAAATAAATGGAAAAAAAAAGAATTGGTTTCTCATTTCCAGATTATCAACCTACTAGATCCCAGATCTTTGGCTTGTTTCTGATAACTGGTTCTGCTGGAAACTTGTGTGCCTCCCTAACCAGTTCTATTTGGCTGCTATTAAATCTTAGCATACTTCTACAACCACTACTTATGTCCTTAGCATTGTATATCTAAAGCTGAAACAGTAACTTATTTCATACTTCTCTGTAAACATTGTAGCTACTTAGGATGGCATAGAATGTGAATTTTTAAAATTTTCCTCAGTAACTATATGATAATCTTAAAACTAAAGCACCAATAAAATTCTACATTTTTTCGTTATTAATGGAAAAACCTGATCATCAAAACAGAAATGATGTTCTCAGCATATTGGGCTATCCCTTTTTAAAGAGATAAATATGTGCCTTTTTGAGATTATCTTTAAAATAATATAGAAACTGCATCAATACTGTATATGTCAGTATTATTAACAAGTAATCTTCTGAAGTAATATATAATGATTATTATTTTCTGAATTTCGTAGATGAAGTAACTGAGAGAAACAAGATTATTCTCCCAGATTCTCAAAAAACCAGAAAATATAAGATTAACATACCAGATTCTTTTATTTGTCATGAGTTCTACCCACCTCCTTCCAAGAGATTGGAAGTTTCATATCATAAATGGATAGAAAGACAACTAACATTTACTGAGTACCTAAAATGTCCTAAATACTGTGATGTAATTAAAACAATGTGTAATGTAGTATTGTTATCATTTGGCAGACAAGAATAATAAGATACAGACGGGTTTCTTTTCCAAAATCACATAGCTAAGAAGTATTAAAATGCTAATTTGTTCAGAATTTGAACCCAGGTCTATGCAACTCCAAAGCCAGCACATGTCATTTCCTCCCTAGTATGCTCACATAGGTATAATAAACCCAGAAAGCCCCTAATCAAAAGAAAATTAAAAACAAACAATAAAAAAGCAAGTGATAGAAGGCCAAAGAAATAAAGATAAATATTCCAAAAAATGTATGTTAGAAAGACCTACTGGATTTTAACCCAAATCTCAGGTCTGCACTATATGTCGGCCAAGAGAAGGAAATTCACAGGGTTGCAGCTGTCATTTAACTAACAAAAAAAGATTCTCATTCTATCAAGAAGGAAACAGTTTACAAGTTCTAAAAAGGATTTCTAGTGTAAGTTACAAACTGAATCTTATATAATAGAATCCCTTTTCTCCATAACAGTTTTTTAAAAATTGCAAAAATATCATCCACATACCTGTTTCATGTACAGGAGCCCATTCCTACGGTCAGGTACAAGTGAACCAAAATAATATGCCGTCAGGATAATAGCAGTAAAAGGACAAGACAACGTCACACATGCAAAGTTTTAATTTCCTCAAATAATCATTAGTTCTTAGCCTTTCCTTCTCATCTTATGTTCATTAGCAAAACACCTTCCTGCCAGCAAGGAAGAAAAGGCCTGCTGCTTCTGCCAGAACAATGACTGGTCATTCTTTATGTCATTCCGCCCATCAGCTAGTCAATCAGCTGGTCAACAAATATTTATTGAGCGTCGACCATGTGCCAAATATTATGCTAGGTACAAGTGAGCTCAACAGACCTGGTCTATACTAATGAAGTCTATTATCTGATGGAGGAAACAAATCACCCACCACATAAATATTTATAGTCAAACTTCACTAAGTATCACCAAAGCATTACAAAGCACTATGAGAGCCAGTAACAAGGGGACAAGTGTGAGCATCTAGCAGAGGCAAACAACACATTAAGAAAAGTTGGAGGTGATAATCCTAAGCAAATTAGCAGAGGAACAGAAAACCCAATACTGCATGTTCTCACTTATAAGTGGAAACTAAACATTGAGCATATATAAACATGAGCATGGGAATAACAGACACTGTGGACTACCAGCGGGTGGGCAGTGAGGGTTGAAAAACCAACAATTGGGTACTATGCTCATTACCTGGGTGACAGGATCCTTACTCCAAACCTCAGCATCACGTAACTTTCCCACATAACAAATCTGCACGTCTACCTTCTGTATTTAAAAGTTGAAAAAAAAAAGAAAGAAAAGAAAAGCATCCCTACGTCAGACTTGCTTTTGTCAAGCACATAATTAGCCACCTACATTTGTCAACTACTATCCTGTGTATAGAGCCACCTCAGAGACCATAAAGTATACAAAGAAGCCTAAAATACACACCTTTGAAAAATACACACCTTCAAATTCAATTAGAAGGAAATAGACATGAGAAGTTAATAATAGAGGAAAGCACTAGAGGAGCATTAAATAAGTAGCACCAATAAGTGACGGTGGGGCAAAAGGACTGATAAACCACTAAGGGCTGGTGTGACTTGGAAAGAATTCTCAGGCAAGGTAGGGAGTGAGCTAGGCCCAGCCACAATGGTTCTCAACAATTTTGACTAAAACACACAGTAAAAAATATATTTTCTGCCTTGGCCCAATATAAATATACAAATATAAATACAACCGAAGTTTTATCAAACAAAACTCGCTCTCTTAGCAGGTGGTCCCCAATGATTGTATTCTACTCTGTTGTTAAAAACTTGTTCTTGAATGTTCTTGCTGCTCGTCATAACCCACTAAATCCATTACCCACTAATGAGTGGTAACCTAAAGTTGGAGATTTCCATAAGAGAAAGGAGTTTTACACACAGAAAGGTCCTTCACAGAGATACAGGGAAAGTGGATGATTCTCACTTCCTACAAAGGAAGTCAAGGTCAACGTGACTTTTCACTCCTCCCCATCCTTCTCCTCCTACCTCTCCTCATTTCCAGACCCATGACTTAGCTATAAGGAATCCACACCCAGCATTGGGCCATACCACATATGCCATCATAATCTTCTCTGAGACATTGTTCCCACCCTTCCCCTGGACCACCAGCATCAGCCTCTGATTCCGAGACAAAACATATTAAGCTTTCTCATAGAAGTGTAAGTAAAGATTGCTATTAGAGATATGACTAGTTCAAAATTCCTCATCAGACCTACATTTCAGGTCCTGAGGCTACACACTGAGTTTGTAAATGTGTCCATTTTTTTTCTCCAAAATCAAATTAATAACTCAGAAACACAGGAGATTTATCTGTTATGTACCTCTAGAAGCATTAGTATTAGGCCCAATTCAGTTTTTAAGGCCAGTGCTTTTAAAATGGAGCAGATCTCCAGTTTCATAAAGACACACACACACACACACACACACACACACCCCACACCCAGGCCCAACATTACCAGCGGAGAGTGGAGATGCTTCCTAGGCTAGTTTGGTTCACTCTGGAGTTTTCTGTTTGTTTCAGGTGTGTGCACACACGTGTTCATTTGAAGAGTACTCAGGGCACTTAATGCTCTAAAGCTAAAGGCAATACACGGTCACTTCTGTCTAAACCACAGTCACTCCAAAGGGCAGCAATATCGCTAGAACTGACATTCACCTTAAAATGAACCTGAACAGGACCCAATTTTGGGACCGGGGCTGCTCTAAGTAAGAGCATCTCTCTGATGACCGAATTCTGCAAATTGTCTGTTGGGTTTAGTGACCAAAGGACCTCTCATTATGAAATTTTAATCAAATCCGATTATTCTTTTGCTGTAATGTCAAAGATAATGGTTAAATAGCACTGGCCATTTTTAAACTTCCTTATAACCCATGTAAATTGTTGAGAGGGAAATGAAACTCATCCACTTAGGAGTCACCTACTGGATTTGCCTTCCTATGTGACTAGTGATTGATAGGTTGGTTTGGAAAGGCAAATTGCTTCTGGTACATCTTTTTTGTCAAAAGGTATATGAAGAGTTTTATCTTAGGTCTCCAGTTACATGAGGTAGCTTGTGCGGACGGCTGGATTCCGCAGGGTGGCCCCGGAGGGGAATCCAAAGAACCCGGCCGGGGTGGGATTCCGCTGGGTATTCGGGTCCTGGGGGCTCCGGGGCAGACCGCGCGGGCTTGAGACGCTTCCCCGGCTTTGGGCCGCGGCGCAGCGCCCGGCGGAGGCGCCAAGGACAGGCCTGGGCTACCTCGGCCAAAAGGGCGGCGAAGGCAAGCCGGGGCATCCGCGCTCTGGCTCTGGAGAAAAGGCGAGAAAAGCCGGAAGGCAGCGGGGGTCGATGGGAAAGCGAAGCGGCTGCGGCCCCCGGCCCCTGCGCGCGCGGTTCCCTGCAGGCTGCAGCGGGGCGCCGGCCGCGCGCAGCAGGGGGCGCAGGCGGGGGTGGGGATGGCGCGGGTGACCTGCGAGTCAGGCGGCCCGGGAGAGGCCCCGGGAGGGCCCAGGCGCCCGCCAAGCGGCAGATCCGTGGACCAGCCTGCGGCTCCCGGGGCTCGGGACGCCCCTGCGCGGCTGCCCGAGACCGCAGCATCGCCGCGCCGCCCAAACGCAATTTTGACCGGTGTGTCCCCGGTCGGCCGCCTAAGGCCAAGGCGAGGAGGGAGGAGAGACCGAGAGACAACGCGCGAATGGAGTGGGGGAGGGGACCCGGAGCGGAGAAGCGGTGTCATTTCCACCAACTGGGCTCCTTCCTGACCCAGCCGCTCATCTGTCACCGCTGTCTCATTCCTGTTATTTACATCTGTCTTTAGCATTCTAATTACTCGCTTTATTACTTTAGCCTGGAGGAATCCTGTAAAAAACAACGGAGATGAGGATCCTACCACACAATAAAACTGCCCAAAATCCCCACTGCACATTATACAGAGCACTTGAGAATATTTGTGCTGTTATATGACCTCAATATGTCCTTAAATTGATCTTATTATATCTTTCTTTCTCCCTTCTCTTTCTCCGTGTGTATGTAATGAACTCTTTTAAGATGTGGAACGCAAGAATAAGCTGTTCAACAAATGATGAAAATGAGCTTCTTCTTTGAGGGGGCGGCAATAGGGCGAGGGCAGAGAAGATTTTGAGGCATTTGGACCAGCCCCGCACAAGTCCAGTTCCTAAACTCTTGGTTTCATTTTTACGTCTGTGTGATAAAGGAGAACCCTCTTCACGCCCGAGCTTCTAAGGCTTAGAGGAGGGAATAAAATGCCTAATGTCTTTCATTATCTTGCATTAATCTCTGAGTCCCCAGAAGGTCTCAGGAGGGGAAATGAATTTAGAGTAGGAATAGAAGTGGGGTTCAAAAATCATGGTGGCTTGAATGTTTTTCTTTTAAGGTAAGATTTAGAGATGGGCGCGGGGGGGAGGGATGGGGCATGCAAAATCGGACTAAACCCCCTACTAGCAGGATTCCTCTATACACTCAAAACTGGATTCAAGAGGAGGCAGATTGAACCTACCAGAAAATCCCGGACAGAAATGCAGCTTTCTAACTGTTATTTATTCCTGCTAGTGGAATTATTGTTGCACTCAGTTGCAATTTTCTGGCTGTGCTAATGGTTTTCTTTATTGTGTTACACTAACATAATCTCCTCCAGAAAGAAAATGACAAAATATATGGATTTTTAGATAAATAACTGAGGTAATTTATTGGCCTTTATGCTCTTCTGATGGGGCGGTTGATAGATAATGTAATAATATGTACATAATTAAGCGAGTTTACTGTACCTCAGTGAAAATAGGTTCAAAGGCAGTATCTCTATCTTTAGACCTATGGTTTTCTCAATGGATATTTACTTCCTCTACCCTGTGGAATGAATGGGGGAAACCTCAGGAAACAAACAACTGTGTGTAAAATAGAGGATGGTGGTGAAAAGAGGGGGAAAAAAAAGAAAACTGGTGAGTCCTTTCATAAAGGACATTTGATTACGGCCCATTTCCCACCCAAACTCTTCTCATAACCTTCAGTAAGCCACAGAAAGTATGAACTGAGAAGTAAAGAAGGACATTTTGTAGACAAATATAGATCTTCCCTGATAAATGAATGACTTACACCCAGCTCAAGGAGAAGGCCTTCAAAAACATGCTCTCAGGACTCAGAGACCTGCTCCCAAAGAAACATGAAGGCTTCTGGGAGAAGATCACTGACAGTGAACTTGGTGACCAAATGCCCCCTTGCCCTGGCTTCTGGAGGTTGCCCATTCAAGGCATGGTGTACTTGCTCTTCCAAACTCATCTAAATTACATCAATAACAGAGCGTACTCTTTAATGAGCTCTCAACTTTAAAGACTTGAAGGATATTAACAAGCCGCTTGACAAATGGTGCTTAGAAGCACATTAAAGACGCTGCTAATGGAGCGCATAATGACGGCTAATTTTCGATCAGATATAAATTAGAGCCCCAACAGTTATTTGCCTTAAGGACTTTATGTAAATGATTCTGTTCTGTATAAACTGAAAAGCGAGGAGAGCCCTGCCATTTTGGCAATCCTTGTGGATATGATTAATAGATCTACAACAGAACTGGGCAGAGACAACTGATGGCATTTTCATCTAAAAGTCAGTGTGTTTAGGTAGTAAATATGATAACTTCTAGAGTTGATGTACACACTTCAAGCAAAAGAGTAAAAATGTCCTTGGCACCTCCCCCACATGGTTAAAGAAGTTCACAAAAAGAAAAAGAAAATGGAAAAGAGCACTCAGACTCCTCTCTCTCTGACCTGCATCTCCTACCTACCAAGATACCAGAACAGCCACAGCTGCCTCCTTCACTAGGACCCAAATCTGCTCCACAGGCTCCCTAACCACGCACCCCTGCACCACCCTCAAAGACACAGACAACTTTCAAGGATCTAAGCCTTATCACTTTTTAGAATCCTCTCGCTGTGAAATTGCTTGAGATCTCATAACTAGCTTTGCATACAATTCATATCCTGCAAGAGTGTACTAGGAAGGGGAAGAGAGTGGGAGAAGAAAGAAGAGGAGGAGGAGGAGAACAGTGACGAGGGTGGTAGCGGTGAGGTCGGAAGAAGGATGGTGAAAGAACTTGAAGGAGTTCAAACACAAAGGTTGGAGGAAACGTAATACCTACCCAATTCAAAGTGGAAGAGACTTTGTAGCTTTTTAGTTTTTAAATTTTATTTATTTATTTTTGAACTGCTGTGCCATCCCACACTCCCTCATTATAAGAGTTAGGTGTCAAGTCATCAGAGTGTACAAAAGGTTTGGGGACTGATTCCTACAATTTATTTTCTTCCAACCTATTCCTGTCCTTGTGCCTAATGGGAAGCTGGGGAGAAGAGTTACTCTAACATGGTCTTACCTGTGTCCAGTTTCTGCTTTATCACATCTACTTGCCGTCAGCTGGGTGAAATATCATGTGAAACACTGGGATTGCTTGGAGCTGCATCTGGCTGCAGTTTCAGAGATAGCATCCTTTCCTGAACCAGGGAAAAGAGTTTGTTTGAGTGAGTTTGCAAAACTTAAATAGACAGCCAACTCTAGCTTGTCAATTGCTTGTTTATTATTAATTACAAACAAACAAAAACTCAGTCTTGCTGCTTCAGGAAAGCCAGGCATTATTGCATCGCAAGATAGTTTTCCCTGCTTTTCACATGCAAGATAAATACGGATTTGGAGGGATCATTTTAATAAGCGACTTAGGGGCAGCGTTAAAGTCGATACAGAAATCCTGCCCCAATAAGTGAGCTGTTTCTAACAGTGACACCAGCTTCTAAGATTTCCTCATCCAAGCTATTTGTGAGATGAGAGGAGACAGAAGAGGGAAGGGGGAGGGGAAAATGGAAGGAGGAAGGATTGAACAGTAAAGAGATTTCACCTAGGCTGATTAAATCATTTTATCTTGCAGTAACTGATACCCAATGGCCATGAGTTAAATTGTGGGGAGTAAGGATGTGCCTCACCATCATTACCGAGTTATGAAGTAGTTTCAGATTGGGGTACAATAAATACAATTGTTCTTAACTTAATTTAAATCTATCTAGTCTCCCCTCTAAACTTCCTCGGCAATCGTACACACTCCTAGCGCAAAAAGGCCAGGTGGGAAACATCCAGACATTGCTTCTACCTTCTACTTTAGGATTCTACAGCAATGGAAGCAAATAGAAACAGCAGCCTCAGCTTTCCCTTTGTCTGACAGCAACCTCTTTCTCATTTCTGCTCTCCACTGGGTACTTTATCTTTTGTGCTCGTACCTCAACTGGATGGTAAAAACTGCTATTTGAAAAACAAAACCTGGAGTTACCTTAATAACAAAATTAACGACAAAACCAAAGAATTCTAGCCTTGCCTGGTTTTGAGAGGAAACATGGCTGAGCTTTTCAGAATTAGAAGCTGTGTGCGCCACATTCAGCTCAGAAGACTTGATTTGCTATAACATGTTTTGTGATTTTCTTTGCAGTGAGTGAATGCACATTACTAAGTCTAACTACCAGTTATCCAGGTAGGTCTGCTCCTTTCCTCAGAACAAATTTAGAACACTTGGCAAAATGGAACTGGTCTAGCTCCCCGCACTGATGCCCTTCTATTTTATTATAGGGCCTCTTTCTCTTTGCATGTCTACACTGCAGGATCTAAGATACAGAGATAACATATGTGGTCATTCTTTGCATTATTTCCCTCTCCCTGGGGAAAGATAGATAACTCCCTCTTATTAACTACCCATCACCCCCTCGCATATTCCCTCTTTTTCTCATCACATCTCCAACTAGGAGTGAATCCCAGGGAAAAAGAAATAAGTCTCCCTGAAAAGGAAATCAGTGTGAGAAAAAAAAAATCAATGAAATGATTTAGGAAATGGAAGAATGGGTCCCTCTGACAATACTGTAATTAAAAGCTTTCAGGGCTGTAAAGTCAAAAGTTGATGAAAGAAAGTGCAAGTTGCCAACCAATTCTTACCTAACCCAGTAGGACTATTTAGGGGAAGTTAGACTTAATTTAAGGTTGTGGACCCCAGGGTCCTCAAACTGCTCTTTTCCCAGATGGAATCATACATTCTAGCTCAAAAGCCAGGAGCTGGGTTCTCTTCCCCCACAGAATCCTAAGACTCTGGAGGTGAAGGAGAAAGGCGTTGCCTCTATTCTGGCTCAAGGTAACAAAATGGTCACCTCCAGAAACTGAGATGGAAAGTTAGCTCTTGGGCACCATTAGCTGGTACCTTGGAGTTGGTACCAAAATGGGACTTAAAACCAGTTAGCTAGGCTGCCCTCTGTGAAAGCCACCACAAAACCCTGGAAAGGGTAAAGACTGAAGCACTGAATCCTGCTTCCAAAGAGATCCTCACTTTAATTCTGGCTCCTCATATCTGCCCATCCCTGCTGAGCCCAGCTGCAGGCCAGGTCTCCTGTTTTCCCTGGGAAACACAGATGGCTTCCACCAGAAGTGCTGCTGCCAAAAAGACACCGTGATGGGCTCCGCATAAAGGGAGGACCCACAGGCAGGACACCTGTAGCAAACAAAAGGTAAAAGCCCTGTCAGCTGCTTTGAAAAAAAATACACAGAAAGGGGAGTTTCAAGCACCTTTGCAGGAAAAGCAAGTGTCTTGGTAAGACTACAAAAGTGACATTTTGAGTGAGTTTGAAAAGTTTCACCAAGCATGCTGGCAGGGGGGTACAGTAGGAGAATGGCTGGGCGTGTGCCCTTTTGTTGCTTTGTGAAGAGTGTGTGTGTGTGTGTGTGTGTGTGTGCGCGCGCACGCGCGTGTGTGTGTGTGTGTGTGTGTGATGCAGATGAGAAATGTTGAGGAAAATGCCAGAGTTGAAGTTGAGAATCTTGGAATCTACACATCCTGGAGTGTGGCTGACAGGGTGTGTACACTGGCCCTCTGCTACTCTGCAAAAGATGCCTCCACCCTGGTGTAAAATGCTTCAGTTTAGGTCAGTTTTTAAAGAACCTTTACAATCCAGACCTTGCTTTGGTACACCAGAGAGCCAGCTGCCACCTAGGGAGAGACATTCCACCCTCAACCCAGTGCAACCAATAGAGCTCCTAGATTTATAACTAGTGGGCAGAAAAGGTGCCCCTTCTTGGCAAGGGTCAGAAGCCTTCCTAGTATTTTTCGGGCTTGAGACTGCTGTTGAATTTGGACCATATTTGGAGCATAAGGTGACTGCTTTGCAAAAAGATTTTCCACCTCTATCACGTCACACACTAGGCCAATAATTCCCCAAACCATCACCTACACTGTCTCTGGAAGTCAGTGAGTCTTCACCCAGTTTAATCCAAAGGCACAGAAATGCAGACAGTCATTTAGCAGAGCCACGGTAGCCCACCGGGAGAGTAGGATTGTCCAGCCCCGTGTGTCTTAACCCTGCATCTCCAGGTGTCCCCTACCAACCCAAGTCATTCAGGCTTTCCAAGAACACAAACACTGCCCTGAATGAATCGTGCAGAGGGTGTGAGTTTAAGCCTTTTAATCACTCACAAACACATCAGTACTTGAAAAAGAACAATCAAACCCCATTAGTTTAACAGGATAACTTTGGCATCTTACAACAATTTCGGAAGCCAGTTGGCTTCTCTCAAAATTATCAGTTCTCATTTTCTTGCTGCCTCCAATTATTCAGGAAGCCTCATAAGCTACAAAAATACCCCACCACCAAAGAGAAAAAAAAAAAAACCTCACCCATATACACAAATAAGACTTTGAATACACCCCCAGGGTCCAGAAAATGCAAAAGTTAGGGGAGCAAGGAAAGAGGAAGTACAGTATTGATGAAAAAATTATGACAAGTTTTTAAAAGCCGTGATCCAGACCCTATGGGAAGGCGAGGGGGGCACTGGCTTCTGTTAGCTACAGCCAAGTCTGGGGCTGGGGGGAGGGCGCTTGCTTTCCGACGAGTGACAGCTGGAGTAATGGCTGCAGACCCAGCGCGGGGTGGGGGCGGGTGAAGCTGGGCGGGGGTGTGGGGAGCAGTAATTACTAGCCAGGCTCACTCGCCTCCCTACTTTAGGGCGAACGCGTTCTTTTTGCGCGTCCAGCTGCGCGCCCGGATTGCAGCTCGGCCTCGGGGCATCCTGGAGCCTGAATGGGGGATGGGGTTCGTGCTACAGGACTTTAAGCCGAGGTTCCTAAAAAGCTTCTGAACTAGAATCTCCCCAAGGCTGTATCCTTGGAGCCAAGGAAAACCGAGTAGAGACCGCTCCGCGCCCAGCAGCCCCTAACCATTAGGCCAGATTAGGGGCCTGGCGAAAAGTGAGGAAGGGGTGGTGCACAAGGGACTGCAGCTCCGGAAGCGGATGCTCTGCACAGGCCAGGTCCCAGCCTTCTCGCACCACCTTCCTTTCTTGTCCACTAAAGCTCGAACCCTGGAAATGCGCACAAGGCTCCCTGGGGCCCCAAAACCCCTAAAGTTGAGAGTACACCTAGAGGCTGGTCTGGGAGGGACCGGGAGGAGGGGAGAGGGGTAGGGGCTGGGTTCTCCACCTCCTCCCGCCGCCTCCCTCCCGCTGGCTGGAAGCCTCACGTAGTCAGGGATTTTTTCAGAATAATTGATGGGTCCAGTTCTCCAGAGCTTTCTCGGTGAGAGCGCGGCGGACCGCGCTAGAATTTAAATAGACGTGATTAGTAAAATGCAAGGGGGCGAGGCGCCCGGGCCTCTCTTTCTTGCGTGTTCCTGGCTGCGCGCCTGGCGAGGCGCCTGCTCCCCCAGCTCTGCGGGCCCCTAAGGGCCCGGGCGAGCTCCTCCAGAGCGGGAGGGAGGTTCTGCTCTGCCCCCATCCACTCCCAGCCCTTTGGACTCTACCCCTCGCCCTCTCCCAAACCGCCTCTCACCAGTGCGCACCTGGAACCAACCGGAGGGGAGGAGAGGGGAGTTGGGGCTGGCAGGGAACCCAAGGCCAACGTATGCAAAGCCTTAGGTGGTGAGCCGGAGGGTGGGGGCGAGGATCTCGATTCTTCGGTGCCGCCGGAGCCCCGCAGGCGGGCGCGTAGCGTTGGCCTCCAAAAGCGAAGAAAGCTTCTGGGGGATCGCTGTCCCCGCGTCCTACTTCTCACTCTCACCGTTCCCTTTCCCGCCTCCAGGCCGCGGAGCCAGAGCAGCTGGGACCGCGGAACTTAAGGCGCCTCGTCGCTTACCCAAAGCTCTGAGAAGGCCTCCCCGCAAAGAAGTGACCTGGACTGGAAAAAACCTTCGCCTTCTCTCTCTCTCACATCCCTATCTCATCGATTTGTTCCTGAAAACGGGGCTGTGCATTCTTATAACATCTACAGCCAATTAATATTGCATTAACTCTATTTAAAATAAAAAAAAACAAAAGCACCAGAATACTGCACCCTATCAAAGCCATCTATTATTCACAGAAATGTAATTGGAGACCTAAGATATGTGTGTTACGGGGCAATGGAGGAAAACAGTCGTGACAATATTTCAGAAAGGAAGGGGATCCGGGGGTATCTAATATTTAATTTCAAGTCTGTGGTTTTCTAATTCGAGATTAAAAGCAGTCACGTCTTTGAAGCCAGACAGTTGGTATAAATGTACAGTTAAAATATTCTATTCCGCGGTCCCTAGACAGAGCTCTCTGCTCGTCCCAGGCTTCATTAAATTTTTATTATCATCCCAGACTAGAGCAGGGAATGAGCGGAAAGACTGTCCATCTAATTGCAATTGATAA
>NW_022437001.1:6446989-6737148 GCF_009761245.1 Sapajus apella
TTGGTATGTCCAGGCTTTCCCAGCCCTGTGGTATACACAATCACATTATCACACAGATATATTTTCCACTTTCCAACGGGCACCAGATTTCGCCCTCTTCTCTGCCCTTTGAGAAGGCCTCAGGGGTTGGTAGGAGTAGAGAGAGAGGGGATATGGGAAGCTAGGTTCAGAAAGTGATGCTATATGAGAAAAAGTGACACCAGTTCTTGAAGCATCTGGCAAAAGATCAACAGAGACAACGTTTGCACTAAGCTGGTTCTTCCTGTGGCAAGATGAAAGTATATTGTTACCCAAACAAAAACAAAACAAAACAAACAGATTATTAGGCAGACTGCACTTTTCCACAGCCTTTTTACTGTGTGGAATGAAAGCAAAGAGCAATATTTTCATTTTTTAAAAAATTTCTGACTTTTGCCTCCCCCTCTCCCCACATCAGAGAAAGAGAGAGAGGGAAAGGAAGAGAGAAGAGGGAAGAAGAGAAGGATGCAGGGAGGGAAAGAGGGCTCAAAACGTTTGTTCTTCTTCAGCCTTCTCCATGTGCTGCTAATCTGACTGTCACACCAGTCGACTGTAGATATGTGTGCATATGTGTTCGGGGAGCCATCTCAACAAGGGTGCTTTAAATTTTTTTGAAACCAGTGTAAATAAAGCTTTTCATCTCCAGGCATTGAAAGTACAGAATAAAACCCACAGTTTGCTTTCTGAGCAGCTTCCTATTATCACATTGCCACTTAATTTTATTTCTATTCTCTCCAAGTTAAATAGAAAGACTAGCTCACAGGGGAGCTGCCATGTGCCTACAGACTGGAGATGTCAAGCAGAGAGACTCACTGTGCAAAGTTAATTTCAATTCCCGCGGAGGATTTCACATTCCGGCTGGCTCTGACCCACAGTAATTAGCTGAGATAACTAATGATTACTTACTTATTCCTTGTAATTATCTGGATTTAATAATTCGCTGTGTAATTTATTAATTCACTCATAATAGACTTTCGGTACTGGGAATGGCTCCTTTAAAGGGGCAAAGCAGGGGAAATTTAGAGATTTTTTTTTCTCATTGCCGTCAATCTGTCTCCTGACAAACGTGGACTTCAGGAACATCATAACTATCCAAAAAGCTTTGTCTTCCTTTTTGTCCTACAGGATACCAATCCAACTTCTTTCCCTTCTGCTGAAGGACCCCCTCCAAGACAAACTGAAAAGTAAAGTGAAGTTTTGAGTTCTAATGTGAATCATTTACCTAGAGACATAAATTGTTTTCACCAAACAATTCCAAAGACAAATTTCTTCTAAACTTGGAACTTACTGTTATTGCCTGCCTAGAAAAATTTGAGCTTCATTCTCTGAATAATATTATTTTTAAAACCAAGGGAATTTTTCCATGCCCTTTTCACTATCTTCTCAAGGGCTTCTTGAATAAATAGATCAAAATAAATTGATTTATTTGAAGTTTGAGAGAAAACATTTTTATCCCTCAAATTTCAATTCTCTTGAAAAAAAATTCAATTCTCTTCACAAAGATAAGTAACAGGATTTCTCCTTGATAGTAAAAAGATGTAGTTATGTATCATCACTTATTTTTAAAATGAATTTTATAGAAAACAGAAGAGTATTACGTTGTAAATCCTGATTACTTCATTTGCTTTTTCATTCTTACATTATTTTTCCCCAAGCTATGTGTCAATGAAACTTAATCTGATAAAGAATTGATCAACTGATGTAATGTTAGATATCTTAAAGAAACTGAATTATTTCTAGATGGTGCTATAATGTTTTGCTATGGTGGGTACTTAGATATCAACCAGGGCTTATATGATCATTTCCGTTCCATTTCAGTTTGGATTTAGATGACCAGATTGAACAAAAAGATTGTATCCTTTGCTTTTAGAGAAGTCTAAAAAAAACCCTAAATATTACTGAAACATAAAATTCAAGATGTCTAGATGTACTACTAAGTCAATTCATAATGTATCTCTTTCCAGTAAAATAGCAAGTGTGGACCTTGGGGAAAATTAGGAAATAAGTCATGACTGCCAGTGGATTTGATTGATATGACAATAATTTTCAGACACGTTTTGCTACTTATCCATTTGAGCATTTTGAAAGTCAACACCAAATGGATATTTCTCAACAATTTGTACATGGTTCAGCCTCTTCTTACCTTTAATTTCCTCTTTAAGACCAATCCTCTTCTCTCCAAATCTCTTTGGTTTGGTATTATCTCTAGTATCTCTGCAACTCCCATTTGTAAAAAACTTTCAGAATGTATTTCTTTTCAGCTTTTCCCATACAACACACATTTAAGCAGGCTCTAAGAAAGAAAATATTTTCATCTTGCAGACAAGAAAGTTTTTTCTTACCCTAACACAGAGAAGAATAACAAAATGTGATGTACCTTTGAAAGTCCAGGAACATGAGAGACAAAGAACACCTGGTGAATTAGGAGAAAACACAGGCCTTTACCCTCAACTATGGAAGTATATGAATAGTTGTTGTTATGTCACTTTTCTCGCAAAAATCTTAGACCTGTGTGCACATATGCAAGCTGTCATGTACTTCAAAAGCACTAAGAAAAAAAAAATCTCCTTTTTATTTCTGTCCAACATGTTTCTCAATTTCTACTACTTTTACAGTGTTTCCACCTTCACTTAAAGATGCTATATTTGTAGAAATAAGACACGAGCACATCTGTCTTACTTCCCTCCAACTAACTTCCTTTCACTAAAAATCCACATATGAGAAAGGAAACGGTGTCATTTATTGAAGATCATTTTTATCCTGGATAAGCAAGCTGAATCGGTTACACATTCATGCCATTTTATTAAGTTTCTCCACTCTGGAGAAAGCAAGCAAGCAGAAAGTTGTCTAGCTAGCTAAAACTTCTTGGTTAAAGGTGAGTTGAAGCCGGACTGAGGGCTATGGTTACTATCCATGGTACTGAAATTGTACTCAGCATAGTACTGAGCTGAGTTTACCTTAGCCTATGCTGGCTGTTTGAAAAGACTTTCAGGAAAATCGACTCTAAGAAAATGCAGGGAAATAGAAGAAACTTTCAGTCTCCCAGACAAAAATATAATTAAACCATCATTTTTACCATACTTGAAATCACAATTTTTTCTTTTAAATTCCTATAAGTTTTAATGTTTTCTTAGGCACCTATGCAATGTATCTCATTATTTTTAATAGATACTTAGATTTTGTTTCTTCAGTTGTCTTCCTTATTTCAGTAACAAAAAGAGGTCCCACTACCCATTCTCCATCTAACTTTCACGACTCTTTTTGTTACATCTAGAAATCGTGATATTTTCCAACAGCATTTAATCTCAACTTGAGCCACTGTAACAGTTATCATTGACTCATAGGATATTTCCTAATCTTATCTCCAAAATAAGAAACATCTCAAGATATTTCAATATCAGAGGAGTTACAGCCCAGGTTAACAGGGTTACCTCTAGTTCTTCCTGTCGTTTGAGCCATAGATTAGCATTATGTTCTCATATTGATTAATAGCATGAGATATTAATAACATAAATATCTAAACCAGATACTTACTGAAGGAAAAAATGCCTTTGAAAACCTGATATTAAGTATGTTGTCCAACTGTTGTAGGGAATCTGAATATTATTAAAATAGTGGAGAGATATCTTTAAACTAGAATCAGAAACAGAAATGACTGCATCAAACATGCCTAATTTTCTTGTGTCAGTGCCAAACCAGACGGACTTCCCACCAACTCTGGTGTCAAGGTAAACCACAGAAGAGGATAAAAATTTGCTCTTTCTAACTACACAGAATTTCTTCCTTGACCCTACTCTGCAATGTGAGTTTCAATAAAGGTCATGGGAAATGAGGGGGTGGGGGAGAGAGAGAGAGAGAGACTTACTTCCTAACCCAGCAACTCAGGTGCTTCCTGCTCTATCTGGGTTCCTTGCTTTCCAGGAGTGGTGACTGAACTGCTTCTGGGCCTCAACCAGGGTGTTGTACTCTTCCAACCAAGCCTTGGCTCTTGCCACACCCAGTCTCCTAGAGCTGCTGAAAAGTGAGCTGAGTTCCTTTCTTACTTTTACTCCCAGGAGATGGGAGGGAATATGTGAAATTGTTTCCATCCAATATCTCTGCTTATAAAGATTCTTTTTGCAGAATTATTGCAAGTCTGAAGGAAGAAATCCAAGGGAGATATTTGGAGCCAAATATCATAAATTCTTCTGGGCAGAAAAGTAAAATATTCTGTGAAATGAGCTCTCACTATTAAAAGGCTGTTATAAACCTTGTTATTTAATACTTTGCCAGAGAAACAGCCCCTGCTAAGCCCAAGCTATACTTTGATAACAACTACTCCCTAATAAATCATCAAAATGTGCTTCCTCCTTTTAAAAAGCCTCCCACCAAAACACTTCCCACATAAATGATTAAAACAACATCATATTTTAAAAGCCATTTAATTTTAATAGCATATTTTAATGAAAAAGCAGCATACGTTGCCAATAAAACATTAAAATTATCTCTTCAATGAAAGACAATAGAACAACACCAAAAATAAATTAATACATTACCATAGTAAATAAACCATCTATTAACAAAAACAAGAAACTGGCCATATACAGAACTCAAGACTTTGGAGAGCCTCAAATGGAACAGCAATACAGCAAAATTTGTAAGAATATATCTATATGTGCATCATTTTTAATGAAATATTTACAGTAGATAAGATACCAGTTATCATGTACCTAATTTTTTGTTCCAAAAGAATTTTTCCAAACAATGTGAATTTACAAGCAGTGCACTGTCTTTCTTATAGTTCAAATTAGTTTTTCTACAAACAAACCTCCAAAAGGAAAAATGGAAGGATTCCTATAAATGTTAACACGTAGCCAACAAAGCAATTGAAAAACTGGAAGACCGAAATACCTTGGTGAAATCTTAAAATCCGAAGGGCAAACATCAAGTGGCAAATGCACCTAAAGTTAGAAAATGATGCATCAGTCATGCTTCCAACGGCTTCTTCCCTTCTGTTAGAGGGGTGTGTGTGTGTGTGTGTATGTCTGTGTGTGTGCGTGTGTGTGTAAGGGTGAGTGAGAGCGCTTGTGTGACATGGGGACAATGTGGGAATCCCCATTAAATATGTAACAAAGTAAACAATACTTCAGACAGTGAATTAGGTCTACACGATTAAGACATCCATTACTGAGTGTCGACTCAAAAATCAGAACACTACCAGTAAAAACAAAGAAAAAACAATCTTCATTCAAGTGAGAATATACAAATGGGTCAAAAGGAAGTCAGTATAAGAGGAAAGCTGTAAAAATTCAATAAACTCATCAAACAAAATTTTTTGAACGTCACTAGCTATACAGTTTCCCCACTTTTTCTAGACGGAAGAAGTTTAATTAATTAGAATGTGCACAAAATTAAGTTGCTAGAGAGATAAATTAATAATTTACAGAGGGTTGTTCTGCAATAATCTAATAATAGCTTTCAAGATCAGTGAACACAGCAGGCGCAACTCTTTTCTTAAGCATTAACACTTCAGAGAAGGAAAAAAGGGTAAGAACCACAATAAAAATATATATATATAATATACAGTGTAAATGCAGAAAATCTGCCATCTTTTCTTTTAAATTCAAAATACTTTAGAGATGTCTCTATCACATTAAGCAACAACTCTAGTTTAAAGTTTTAGTCCTGAATCAATTTCTAATTCTGAAAAATAGTTGCAAAGTGTACTTTTAAACTTGAACAAGGGTGATGTCTGTAAGAATAAAAACAAATCTTACTTGATCATTCTTGTGGACTTTTTAAAGGCTGTCTGGTCTGCCTTCCTGCAAACAGCCAACTCTACTCTTCCTCTGAAGAAGCCGAGGTGGGGTTCAAAGGGACAACTTTGCTACAACAGACACATGCCATCTTTTGTTATTCTTTCCTTTGAGAAACTGTTTCAAGTTCTCACCGGCTTGGGCTCAGTTGTTCGCTCGCTCCCTCTTCAATCCTAAATTTGTCGAGATTCACATTTACTGGAATTGTTTCTGGTCGCCAAAAGTGAAAAGAGGCAGGAGAGAGAAGGAGAGAAAAGGGGGGAACGAGGACAGGGGCATCTCTGGAGAGGTCGAGAGTCTCCTAAATGCCGGCGGAATATTTCATTCTTTTCTGTTTCTGCCTCTGGTTGCAGAACCAGACGCGCACCACGTTTTTCTTCAGGTCCAGCTTCTCTGCGATGGCGGCGATCTTTTCAGAGGAGGGCCGCGG
Source organism: Sapajus apella (assembly GCF_009761245.1). Classification (NCBI taxonomy): domain Eukaryota; kingdom Metazoa; phylum Chordata; class Mammalia; order Primates; family Cebidae; genus Sapajus; species Sapajus apella. The sequence continues at coordinate 6,453,233 of NW_022437001.1, forward strand.
CTGGATGGCAAAGTAGGCTTCGAGAGAGCGCTTCTCTGGCGCAGCAATGGACGTGCGCTTGCGCTTCTTCTCCGCGCCATTGAAGAGCTCAGGCTTGGTGAGCTTCTCGCGGTGGGACTTCTCGGCCTCCTCGAGCCATGCCTGCAGTATGGGTTTTAGCGCGATCATGTTATTGTGCGATAGTGTGAGGGACTCGAACCTGCAGATGGTGCTCTGGCTAAGCGAGCCCACTCCGGGGATCTTGAGGTTGGCCAGCGCGGAGCCCACATCTGCCTGGGTCACCCCCAGCTTGATACGTCGCTGCTTGAAGCGCTCAGCGAACGCCTCCAGGTCCCGCGGGTCGGCGTCCACGTCGCTCATGCAGCCCATGTGGGACGGCAGCCCGTGCGCGTGAGCCATGCTGAGCGCTGCTTGGTGCATGGGGTTCATGGTGGCCATGTGCTGCGCGTGAGCCGGCGTGGACACCACAGCGCCGTCGGGGCCCGCCATAGCGCCCAGGGCCAGCCCGGGACTCAGGTGCTCCAGCAACTCGCCCTCCAGCGCCTGGTGTGGCTGGTGGTGGTGGTGGTGGTGATGGTGGTGGTGGTGGTGCGTGCCCGCCAGCGCGGAAGGGTGCGAGATGGGCACCGACGAAGAAGAGGCAGCCGAAGTGCACGGGATGGTGTTCATGGTGTGGTAGGTGGCGTCCGGTTTGAAGGGGCTATGGTGGGGCGGATGGTGGTGGTGGCTCTTGCTCTGGGAGACGATGTCCACCGCTGCAAGAGCCTCGGCGCGGGCCAGCAGACTCTCATCCAGCCCGCCGAATATATTGCTCTGCAATTGCAAGTAGAAGGCACACATTACGCTCAGCAGGGAATTGTGCGCGTTCTCTCCGGAAGCCCTGGCCCAGGGCTCGATACTGCTGCCGCGCCTACAACATTCCCAGAACGTTAAAATAATAATAATAATAATAATAATCCTGAAAATAGGAGGTGAAGAGAAAAAGAGGGAAGCCACCGAAAGAAGCGGAGAGTGCAGCAGGAGGAGGAAAGTGAGCCTGCAGACATAACGCAACACAAAACAACACAACACGCGCACAGGCAACATCCCAGGTCATAAAAATAATATGAAAGGCAAGACCCGCTGAATACTTAAGAGAGAGGGGGGAAAATTGGTTGGAGGTGTGGGGTGATTTGCTGTGCAGACATGAAAAAAACATCAAGCAGATAAAGGGGGCTGTCAAAATGTGCCTTTAAGCGGTGATTATGCAGAAATACGCACCGGTGGGGTTGGAAGACAGGCTCTCCGCATAGCCTCCGAGCCCCCGCCGCTGCTGCCACTGCTACTGGAGCTGCTGCTTCGGCCTCCTCCTCCGCCGCCGCCGCCACCACCGCCACCAGCGTTGCTCGAGCTGCTGGGAGAGCTGGCCGAGGGCGCAGTGGGAGCAGAGGAGCCTGGCGAGGTGCTGTGCAGTGCCGAGTACTTGGGCTCCACGTGCAGGCTGCCGCCGTGCGGCATACTGAATGCCTGCTTGCTGTTCAGGGACATCATCATCATCTTCCCGTCCGCCGGGGCGCTCTCACGCACCGGTACTCACTGGCCCCGGCTGCCGGGACTCTCCGAGAAGTGCTGGGCCGGGGCTGGAGCTGGGAAGAGCTGTGCAAAGTTGCGCTCACCCGCCGCCGCCTCCCGGCTCTGCACTCCTAGTCTCCGCTAGGCGCTCCTTCGCCGCCTCTGCGGTCAGTCTGAGTGGATGCCTGGCTCCGCTTGTCGCCGGCTGCAGACCTGAGCGCCCGAAACTGCCCCCGCTCCTCGAGGCCGCGGAGTTATAATCCCCTCTCCCCGCGCCTACCCCCGCGCCCCCCGCCCTCCTTCTCTCCCGCACGCCTCCGCCCTCCCTTGCCAGGAAGCGCCGGCTCCCGCGCGGTTTCTTGAGGCGCCCCTTCTCCCTCTCGACTCCCTGCAGGCTTGAGTCCTTTCCGCTCTCCCGGCACTTGCCTCCTGCTGCCCCACCGCACCCTCAGCCGCCGCTTCTCTGCCCCCGCCCCGCGCTCTGTTGCCGCCGCCCCTTCGCAGCGTCCTGCGGCTACTATGCACAATCGCGCCCCCACGCAACCCCACCCAAGTGGCCGAGTCCGCGCTCCAGTCGCCAGGCAGTGCCTACCTAAGGACCAGCCTCCAGCCCCTCCCGCTTCTTCTGCCTGGTCTCTGTCTCGCCGGAAAAAGAAACTCCCAAATAAAGTTGCGGCCCAAGCCAGTGCTCGGTAGGGTTTTCCCTGGACTTCTTGGAGCTCCTCTTACCTGGCTGCTTCCTCCCCCGCCTCCTGCTTACCACTAAGTTCCAGGCTTCCAACCCCACTCGGCCCGCCCCTCCCGTCAGCTCAGGTGACCCTGATCCCAGGTTCCCGGCCACCGCTGAGGACACAAACGCTGTGGCCAACCCCGGTCCTGCGCGCTGCTCTGAGCTCCCGCCGCGATACGAGAGCAGGTCGGCGCTAGGCTACGAGCCCCCCACGGCCCGACGGGTGCCTGATGCCAAAGAGACATGGGGTCGGAGGGGCTGCAAGGCTTTCTCTCACTCGATTTCTTGCAGCTCTCAGCGGATTGGACAGCCGCGGAGCAGGCTTAGGTCGCCTGTGCGCATGCGACTCCTCCCCCTCCCCCTGGATACCCCCATCACAACACACACACACACACACACACACACACACACAGAGGCACAAACACACACACACACACACACTCTTCTTTTGCCCCCCTTTTCTCCTCCTTCTCCCTGTATCCAGTACAGTGTGAGATGACTCTTGGAAAGATCCACTGGCAAACTCTGCCCCTGGATTTATTATTCTTCATTAGCCATAATCAAAGGAAGAAGGGGCAACTGACAGAGGAAGAGGGAAGGTCAGAAATTACACAGCGCATGTGCTGCTGAATACGCCCCACAACACACACACCCTCGGGGGCTGGCACAAGCCCCACTTATCTTCATTTCCACAGCCTCTCCGTGCGGAGAGAGCCTATTTTTAGCTGACACTTTGCTCCCACTTTTGTCCCGGTGCAGACCACTTTTCCTAGAGGTGGACCCACACTCTTAGTTCCAATTGCAAAAGGAGATAACCTCTCCTACACACACACACACACACACACACACACACACACACACAAACACCCTACAATCTACTTCCTCTCCTTCTGGATCCCGTTTTCTCTCCTGCGATGTTGGGTGCTGCTGTCACCTCCCTAGAGAGCGGAAGGAGCGGGGTGCTGGCGAGAGTGAGAAGGCCCCACGACCCCGACGCAGGAGCCCGCGGGTGGCCCGATCCGGACGGGGGTTGATCGGGAGCAGGTGCAGACACTGGGCGCCTGGGGAAGGCGAGCAGGTGTGAGAGCAGGCGGCAGGCCTGAGAGGCGCTGGCGCGCGGTGGGACAAAAACAGAGTGAGAAGGAGCGTGGAAAAGGGGACCCCTCGGGTGGTCAGCGTCCGGAAGCGGGGGTGGAGATTAGGGGACCGCCTGTCCACCCCTGACCTCAGCCGGGCGGGATAGCTGGTTCAAGGTGGGACCACTGTCCTCAGGAGTCGCCAGAGTGCTTGGGAAGGCGGCAGCAATGAGAGCGCGACGGGCTCTGTCCAAGGTCCTTAACCCCCTTCTGCTTTCCTTGGATACTCTCGGGCTTGCCTTTCTGGTTTCCTGTGTCGAGGACAATAATAAATAGTAGCCGAAGGGGATTCCTAGCAGCAGTGTTCCCGAGTGTGAGCTCAGAGAAACATGGACATGGCACAAGGAGAGGCGAGTGTTGACGTGAATGAATGTGTCTTGTGCCGGACGGTTCAAGTAAGTGCTTAGGTGTTTAATTTCCACCTCAACAACAGCCAGAGTAATTTTCAAGGAAACAAAAAAAAAATGACATTGTACAGCTCTCACTGTCTCAAGCTTCAAGAAATGAAATAAATCAAAGTTAAGAGCTTGAGTATCATTTAATTATAGTGCGAATAGCGCTTTGAAAGAAGTAGAACAACATCTCTAAACAAATTATGACTGGGCCAGGAAGGAATTATTAGATTGAAATTTCATTTAGGCTCGGGAGACACCGCGCTTCACTGTGTAATCTGCTATGCCTCATCTGATTTGTATGCTTAATTCAGCTTGACGAATTTATTAGTTTTCATAATAGTGAAAAAATTGAGCAGTACTATAAGCTAATGCATTGTGTGTACTATAAATTGTATGCCATCGTGGAAAGGCTGAAGTCTATAGAAATCTTTTATTAATGTCGGTATAGGAGGGAGGATTTTCCTGCAAGCGGTGAAGAGGTTCATGCCAAACTCTACCGGCACTACGTCTCACCGGTCCATTAACATATCGTCATACTAATTAGACTACTTCATCAGTGATATAATTTCAAACTTCAAATTATGTTCTAATTAACAAGGGTTGTCCAATTTGCTTAATCTTCAAAAGGCTTGGGATGGTCTAATTAGTATTAACTGTTGAGCATCTTTAAAGCCTAATAAAAAATCCATAAAAATATTTTGGGTGTGTTTTTTATCAGTACTGGATAAAGGCCAGACGGCCGAAGTGAGAGTGGAGATGGGAAATAACTGAAAGACAAACGTCCTCAGCTTTCTAATTCCCCCAGATTATCATAGCAAGTGAATCACATGAAAAACTTTTGGGTATTGCTACTCCTAAATAGTGTGTTTATATGTTTAAATAAAGGCACAAGAATATCAAGGAGAAAAACCACATGGGGAAAGAATTCTTCTCTTTCATTAGGTGCCTAATTAGATGTAAAGTAAAAAGCAACCCTGAGGAGTTTCCCAGGCATTATTGTGGCAACAGTCTGCTGAACTTGAATTGAAAATCAAATATTTGGGGTGTTTTGAACCTCTCTCTGTCCCCTCCCCCTTCATTGAGCTTAATTACTTGCAATAGTTGTTTTAATGTATGTTGTCACCTGGGAGTATTGAGAAATGCATATCGTTAATATGAATTAATCTTGATTTTAATAGTAACTGACAACTGATCTCCAAAATGCTAAACACTTGTCACCACTTCAGATGGTAAATAAGGTACTATAATAAATTCATGAAATAGAGATGGACATTGTTGAAATGACTGGACAAACTTTGTTTGATACAGAATTTATTGACCAAAACTATTCCAAGCAAGAACACTCCTATGAGAATATTTCCCTGGTAACTGAAATTCATATATCATTAAAAAATTGTTAACATAACTTTTTATCTCTCTGATATTTTTCAGTGATATCCCTAATTCCAGATAGGAAAAAAAAAAAAAAGAAAGCAAGAAAGCCCTGTGTTTTTAAATTGTCAATTTGAAGTAAATTAATATGTGGTCGTAGAGCAATTCAAGAGTTTATTTACCTGTATTCCCTTCCTCCTAGAAAACACATACATTTTTTAAAAGTCAAGTCATAGAGTTAGACTTCTCCTTTCCCCACTCAAAGTGAAAAATGAACAGTGATTGTGTTGCATTAGAGGGAAAAAGCAATTGCTCCTTCATCAACCACGACTTGCAATCTTGAATCTCTCTTTTCAGGAGTGTCCAGAATACCAACGTCATTGTGGTGATATCAATAAAACCCATTTCGGTTTACCCACAACCATTGCTGCAAAGTGCTCCAGCGAGTGTGTAAGCTGCTCTCCAAGGAAGAAAGAGAAAGACTCCAGCCCCACAGTTAGCAGGGGCCCTCTAAACAACTGGAAAGTTGCCAATAAACCCAGGGGGTGGAGACAAATGACCCAAAATTTAAAACCTGCTTCCTACAACCTCAACATACCTCTTCCCAAGCCCCTATTCGCACCTGTGCATCTACACACCTACAGATCTACCTAGTAAAGGGAGAATAAACATTTTTTTAAGCAGCAAGATAGAAAATGGATCAACTGTGTGACTACAGGAGGCCCTCCTTTCTACTCGCCAAGCCTCTTTGTTGGACAGTAGCTTCTGTCCTGTCCTCTGGCAGAAGCAGACAGATGTGAACAGCCTCCCCCCAAACCCCCAACCCCAGGGTGAGGAGTGGTAGCTGGAGATTCCCCTCAGGCTTCTGGGCAAAGGGTCCCTGCAGTAGGCTCCCCCACCCAAAAATCAACCCGCACCTGAAGCGATCCCAAGGGGAGAAATCACTGTCTCTTCCTTCTATCTGGGTCCTAATTTACTATTAAAATTTAAGTAGTGCATTCATATTTTACTGGACCTAATGTGTTTTATTAAATTTTAATCTATCAAGGGCAGCGTGATTTCTTTGTATTTCAAACAGTATTGAATTGGACTACAAGGAAGATTTCTTAAAAGACAGATCTGGCCCTATTTGCTCACCATTTCGATCTCAGAGAGAGGGCAGTTGGTGGAAGAAAGAGGGAAAGGAGGGATTCCCCCATCCGTTTTTGTGAGGATTTCAAAATCAGCCAATCTGCTTCAGATTTTGAATAGAATATGAACACCCTGAGCTCTCTCTGGACTCGTGGCTTGAGGCAGAAGGGTTGGGGTGGGGGCATAGATTAAACTCTTCCATAGCCTCTACTGTTACAGGTAAGAAAAAGACGACAAAAGAAGGAATTATTCCTGAAACAAACTTCTGGAAGCTCCCAGGGATGTAGCTGCAGGACAAAGTTTAGGTGAAGGAGGGCGCTTTGGGTCTTTAGTATTGAGATACCGGCTATGTCTGAGGAGTGATGGGTCCGTTTTGCTCAAATGTATTTTTTCTTTTGAGTATGTCCACTACTTTTAATAGTAATTGGCAACTGATCTCCAAAATGCTAAACACCTGTTACCACTTTAGATGGTAAATAAGGTACTATAATATATTCATGAAATAGAGAGGGACATTGTTGAAATGACTGGACAAACTTTGTTTGATATGGAATTTATTGACCAAAACTATTCGAAGCAAGAGAACTCCAAACTTGAGCCCCAAGTCCCCCCTTCTAAGTTAAAGGAGTTGCTCTTTCGCCCAAAGATGCCAGGCACCCCCTATGCCTGAGGGCAACCGCCTCCTCTCAGTGCCTTTCCGGCTCTACTCCTAACCTTTCAATGCAAGTAGTCAGCAAGTGTCTCCAGAAATCTCTGCCTCCAGCAGCTCCCAGGACCTTCTAGAACGAAATACAGACTCAACCTCTTTCCCTCCAATCAAAGCCAAGCAAGATTCACGGAGGAAGAGGAGACAAAAGCAAAGGCTGTCGGTGCTCCAGAAGGTATACTCTGTTGGGAGAGACTTGGCCTAGACTGGGGCCCTGTAGTGGCAGAGCAAGTCACGTGGGGCTCTCTCTAGGTAATTCTCAACAGAGGAAAGCGCCCGGCAGAGGACGAGAGAATGAACGGAGACTAGGTAGAAGAAAAAGTAACGGTTCGTTCCCCTTTTCCTAGCAGAGGAAAAAAAAGCAAAGCTCAGTTTCAAGGAAAGCAGACTGGGAGGAGGAGGAAACAGGACGCTGCCAGCCCAGGCCGGCTGGTTGCCTTCCAGGCTCCTAGAGCCCTCTGGATTCCCTCTGGTGGATTTGCTAAGGCTGGTTGTGCCAGGAACCCACGTGCAGGGACAGCTGATTGGACCCACTGGCATCAACGGACCTTTGGAGAAAACACAATAGACTCAAGGAAACTAACATCTACCCCAGCGAAGGACTCAAGTTCTCGGTACCTAACTCCACACTCTCCAGAGCGCAGGGACTTGGATTCACACATTTATGAAGGCCACACACGCACGCACACACACACACACACACGCTCACACACTCGCGCACGCACGCAGGCACACACGTGCTGACACCAACGCACACTCATTCAGACGCGCACACGTGTTTCTCCCCTCATCTTCCCTCGCACCACTTGGGGGGGGGAGCAGACCTTTGCGTTTTGTTCAGAAACAGGAACCCCCAAGTCTACTTGCCCCGAAGAACTGTTATTTTTTGTCGCAGTGAACTTCCTTGGTCCGCGTATTTACCTCAAAATTAAGTCCAGTCACGAAATCAAACTTAAAGCATTGGAACAATCAATGAAGACTTTTGCAATCCATGGCGCCTTGCGCTTCCTGGAACTAAAATAATGCAAGAAATCGAAACTTAATTACTTGAAAGAAATCCAGAAATCCCTCTGCATAATTTATCCAGTCATTTTTAGTAGCTTTTGTGTTTGGTGCAGTGTATGTTAACTATCCACTTTTGGCTAAGATCTGACTCCTCTAAGTCGATTCCTGAGACTCACTGCCCCCCACCTCAGCCCAGAAATTCTGTCCTGCAGAGGCTCCCACCTCCTGCCACTCCTCAGAGCTGATCTAGTAACCTTTTCTTTTTTTTCAAAGGCCACCAACTGTAAGGCTACCACAATCCCTGGGGCTAAGTATAGTTAAAAATTGTTTTAAATCTCACCCATTCTCTCTTCGTTGTCTTTTTACTCACTAGGGCTATTATTTGAATTTGTGTGAGTTGTTTCATTCTCCATCTGAAACCAGGCCTCTTAGTAAATCAAGGCAGAACTATTTCTCTGAGGGAATAGTGCACTTCAAAAAGTACCATTTTGCTGGTGATGGGAAAATTGATTAAAAGGTAATTTTTTTCTTCTCTCCAGGGAAGTTTGGAAGTTTTTTTTTGTTTTTCATTTTTTTTTTGTTGTTGTTTTGTTTTGTTTTTTTTTTTTTTTAAGTGTCATTATCTTCCTAGTGACTAAGTACCAAGTACTTGTTCTGACTGAACTACTCTTCAAGATACTTAGCTGGACCACAAACCCTGGATACTTGTTTCTTCCTCTGATATCTGTTCCTTCCAAACTCACTCATTTTCTCCTCTCCTTTAGTTCCTAACTGACAGAGAATCTTCATATCTACAAAGCACTAAAAGACCTCTCATCTGGACACACTAAATAAAGTAAATGTTCCTGTATTGAGTTTAAAGATGCTTGCTAAGATCAAATGACTTTTCACCTATCAAGACTCTGGCACTGTGTACCATGGGGAATTTAGAAATTTGGTGCTGGTCAATGCTATGGCTAGTGAATTTGTATAACTGAGCAATACCTGAATCTATCAGCATGGTGAGGGTGACTCCTGAAAGGCAAGCTGTTTAATAGACACCTCATAGAAATCTGAAGTAATGTTATGAAAGAATGAAAAATACATTGGGGAACAGCTTGGAAAATGAAGTACATTTTGATTTAACTTACATTAACAGAAATGTAATGTAAAAGTGAAAGGATCTAACAAAACCATTAATAATTAAAAAATAATTACAGACAGTCTATCCTTACTATTCATAACCACTCAACACTTTAAACAAAGAAAACGGAATACTCTGAATGGGAATGAGATGTGAGCAGACTGCTAATGAGAAGTTAACCAAGGACTGTGCATTTGTCAAAGGAGACGAGTTTCCTTGTTTCCCCCACCTGCATATTTTCATTCTCTTGTAGTTAGCTTGGACCTTCATCTTACATCAGCACACATACTGAGTGTCAGAGTTTATAAAACCAAAATCTCTTGAGCAATAACAATGCAGACCTTATCAAGTTTTGAGGATCAGGGGCACCAGATGGCATGTCTATTAACCATTCTCATTCACAAATATTTATAGGAGCCTAAGAGATACATGTCTCTGTAACAGATTTTAGTTGGACAATCCTATCCCACAGGATTTCGCAAAACAATGACCCCCTAAAGGCAGCAGTTTGTTCTCTCTCCCTGTTTGTGATCACTTAAAAAAATTAATCATCATTTAAGGATTCATTGTCAATCTTTTTCTTGTATCCCTTACCATAAGAGTTGTGTCCCTATGTTTTAAAAAATGTGAATGTATTTTTCTGTTACCTAAGTAGGGTTTCTTTTATTTCCAATGTACATTTTTCAATGTCCAAAGACTTTAGAGCAGTATTCTACATATAAGTATGCAGTAAACCCTTAATCATGCACTAGACCTTTAAAAAGGTGTTGAGAAGAAGGTACAGTGGCTCTATTCTGATTTTCACTGCATATTCTCCTTTATTTTGTTTGAGAGACACATGGGACTGCCCCTAGAGTGCTCTGTTGACGTTTGTTCGAAGCACTAGGAAGAAATCAAAGCAGCCTGGCGGAAAGCAAACTTCACTGCCTCTTTTCAGAGATAAAGGGAAATCTTACAAAAGGAGAGATTTGCAGAATACAACTAGAATCCAATGAAGTCATTGCTGAGCATCTGCTGGGAAGCCACCAGGAAGTGGAGACCTATAGCCCATGTCAAATCGTATGCATCTGAAGGATCTGAAGCCTCTTTCCTTCCTCCCCCATTCCCAGATGAATTAGAAACAAAACAGCATGCCTTTTGTACGAAACAGAAAAACCTAAGGAGAAATGCTAATAGGTTGACTGCAAAGATTATAAATACTTCTTAGCTATATAAATATGAATTGAGTGCATAAAACATGTTAAATTCCTTGTAGGCATCCACTTTCAATTTTTTTTAACTGCAGCAGAAGGACCTTACAACAATGACAACAAATTCACCTTTAAGCATCTATCATTTCATGAAATTGTATATATAGCCTATGATTTGCCTGTAAATCTCATGTATATATAGACGTGTGTGAATTAAACATAGAATTATGATATTTGTACCCAAATATGTGTCGTTTCCCTCTTCCTTTCTCTCCTTTATATGCATATACAGATCACAAAAAATATAATTCAACTAACAAGTTCTGTGTTAGATGCTGTAGCTTTGTACCTTGACTACTTTTTTTCTTATATGCATATAAGACATCAATTTTCCCTAGCATCAAAGCAAACACACAGTACTGGAAAGTATTAAGAACTCTCCTCAAAACAGAAATACTACAGTTTGTGGTGTCGTGTGCCCATTGCACCTCTTCTTTGGTTCTCAAGGCCAAAGTAGTCATTATCAACATTATGCTCATTTGGCATATTCCTATCGTCATATTTCATTGATTTCTCTTGGCCTCCATTGACCACTTACCTAGTCTGGAGCACATGGTTAGTCATTTCTATAGTGACCCTGTGAGACATCATCCTGATCTCATTGCTCCCTTAGCTTTTAAATATCAAACTAGCCATTTTCTTTAATTTTGTCCATAGATTGCTGATTTCAGTGGAAAGAATAAGAAGGAGAATAGTCTAATTTCTCTTTAAATTGTAATTTACCAATTGTTCATGTTGTCCACCTATCATAAATATGGTGGCTTTCCACTCAACATCCCTCCAACCTCTTTTCAGTGTGCCTTCCTGCCATGCAGTGTCCATGAAGCTAAAAGCTACATTTCTCACACCCTTATAGCTCAGGTAGTGATGTAGCCAAGAGGCAGAAGTGTGAGTAATTTATTCTCAGGTGGTGAGTTTAAGAGGGGTGGTACTTCTTTAGAGCCAACAGTTGTGCACCTCTAAGATGGTGTATTTCCTAAGGCTTTAGTTTCACCAGTTCCCTTCCTTATTCCTCTTCTTCCTGATTATGGTGGAGTTCACAGCTTCCCTGGCAAGACAGTTCTGCACCATGGCTCTGGGAATCATTCTCAGAAGTTCAGCTTAGAGTCTGCTACTTCAGCCTTTCCAAAGACCTGTAAGCATCTACCTGTATTAAATCTCTCTCTTCTTAAAATAGCTGAAGTGGTTTGTGTTACTTGCAGCTAAACCCTGACTGATACTCCAGCCATAACATTATTTTTCTCTACTGCTCATTTTGACTCACCTTTAATTGGCTCATTCTCTGCAGAATATATTATAAATATTCTCCATTTCTGCCATCATGACTTTGAGCATAACCTCACCTCATAATTTACAAAAAAAAAATTTACTGTTGCATGTTTTATTGCTGAACTGCTCTACCATCACCTAATAATTTTTTTCTGTTTTCATCAACATCTGTTTCTTTGATTCCCCCTTAAGTGTTAACTTCCTCCTCCAGAGTAATTATTTCATATGTCATGAGTTCTTATCCTCTCACCTCCTTCAGAACCTTGGTCTATCAACTTACTCTTATTCTTAAATCTTCAATTTCTCCTCTCCAGTCTTTCTCTTCTTACCCTACAAATATACTTAAGATGTATTAGTCATAAAATTGAAATTAAGAAACACTTTCTTAATTTTTTTCCCTTCAATGTCTCTCTTTCTTCGCCATCAGATTTGGAAATGGCAGTTACATTTACTGTTTTCATTTGCTTACCACCCAATCATTTCTTAACTTCTGGAAATATGATTTTAATCCTTGACTCGCTACTGATGGTGCTCCCTCTTACCATTCCAACGAGCTTTTAGTTTACAAATTCTGCAGTGCTTTTCCCAAAAGCATAGGCTCCACACTTGGAAATTTGTGCTGGCTCTGCTAGTTACTGACTTTGATTCTCATTCTGCCCTTCTGAAAAATGTGGATAATAATAGCAAATTCTTCCCCTAGGTTATTGAGTAGATTAAATGGCATATTGCATGTAAAAGGCTTAGCATATTTCCTTGGATTTAATAAGCGCTTAATCAGTGTTAGCTAATAATAGAACAATATTAACAACAATCTGTAGAATGTGAGTGCTGATAATCCTCTCATTCTTGAAATGGATTCCATGGATTTAAACATATAATCTGTAAAGGCAGGTGTGCCAGCCTTATCAGAGTCATTCTTTAAACTGGGATTTGTTCTTTATTGGTGTTCTCCCACATTTTCCAGTCCACCAGACAAGGCCAGCCACCCAATGGCCCACCTTCCCAAGGCTATCACATGTTAAAATATGGGCTTATGTAATGTTTGTTAATTAACTCAAAAGTGCATTCAGAGAATAAGAGGTTTAAATGCTGTTGGTTGGTGCTTTATCTTGCTCAGAGAGTTTGACATTTTTGTGACCAGGCTTCATCTACCAGTTTAACAGCATTTCTAACTATGCCTTGAAAAAGTCCTGAGAGAAAAACATATTCAGTATCTAATCCTGAGCATATTTGATATGGTTCCTCTTCTCAAGTCAAGATTATTCTGCACATCTACTCTCTGAGACACTGAATTTTTTTTTCGTATTTTCCTTGGCCACTCTTCCCTTTCCCAAAAGGCAGTGCTTGCCTAAGGATCTATCAACTCTGTTTGCTTCCCCCTTACTAATTCCATCAGTTTTATAGCTTCTACTCTCACCAAAATGCCTCTCCAAACTCTATTACTCTGACCTCTTCTGATAGTTTCACATTCCAACAGTTAGATTTTTTTCCATCTGGACATCTGCTCTATCTTCAAACTCAGTCCCTACAGACCATCCCATTTTCACTTATGGACGTTATTATTTTAGATTTGTATATTTTTTTCCATATCTGATCTCCTAAATGAGACTTTGAAATCCCTGGAGACACAATCTATGTTTTACTACTCTTTGTAGCCTCAACATGCTTATCATTGCATTCTGTACAAAGTAAGTTCGTGATAGGTATTTGTTGACTAACTTAATCAATGATTGTTACAACAGAAAATGATTTGAATATTGTGCATTGAAATCTCACTAATGCTTTTTGTCTCTTGAATCCTTTTTGGTACTTGATCCAGCTTAACAGGTAGATGACAAACTAAGAGAAAACATTCACATTGACAAAAAAGCACAGTGAAAATCCTAATTAACAAGGCAATCTTGAAAAAGAAGATAAAAAGAAACAATATAAAACAAAATCTGATAGGAAAAAAAGCACAGTGGAAATCCTGGATTATACAAGGCAACCTTGAAAAATAACGTAAAAAGAAACAACATAAAATCTGATCAAAAGCGGACAAAGGATATAAATAGGCAATTTACACATTGGCAAAGCATAGTTAGAATGCTAACTATGATGAAGAGATGCCAAATTTCACTAAGTAATCAGTGAAGTACCACTTTATATCTATCATCTTGATAAAACTGGAAAGTTAGACAATACCAAAAATTATTAAGGATGTCGGCTAGAAACCATAACATAGCACTGATATACGTAATTATTGTTATGATCATTTTGAAACGCAAACTTGCAGTTCTTAGTAAAAATGATCATGCAGATATCCTGTGGCCTACCAATTCTACTGCTGGATTATACTCCAAAGAAATTTTTCTACAGATCCCAAATGTGACATGTTTCTATCAGTGCTGTTTATAATGACAGAGGTAGGGAGACAGCAGATGGCAATGAATCTTATGGCAATACGAAAAGACCTGAAAATGTTGAATGAAAACTGAATGAGGTCTATACTAGAATGCCATTTATATACACACACACACACACACACACACACACACACACACACACACTCACAGAAAAAAATTGTATACCTTTCAAGGAGACTTATATCCAGAAACATATTCTCTTTATTAGAATAATGTCTTAGTCTCTTTGTGTTGCTATAATAAAATACCTAAGACTGGGAAATTTTTAAAGAACAAAAATTTATTTCTCACAGTCCTGGAGGCTGGAAGTTCAAGATCAAAACAGAGGCTGGTAGGGGCCCAGTCTCTCGGCTGCCAAGATGGCACCTTGTTGCTGCATTCTTTAAAGGGGAGAAAGGCTGTGTCCTCATATAGTGGAAGAAGAGAATAAGAGAACTCACTTTCTCCAGGCTTTTTATAAGGGCTCTATTTCCATCCATGAGCCCTCATGACTTAATCACCTCTTGAAGGATCCTCTTAATACTATTACATTGGCAATTAACTTTCAATGTATGAATTTTAAAGGGGACACCATCATTCAAACCACAGCAAGTAAATACCATTGGCTGGTAGAAATGTAACTGGGAAGTAAATTCATTAAGAAATATTAAGGACCTTACAAGAGTTCATTTTCTCCTTTGAATTCTGCTTCTAAAAGTTTCCTTTAAGAAAACAGTTAAAAGTACACATGGAGAAATTCTGTGTTGTTTATAACAGTGAAAATTAGAGACAGTCTAAATGTCCAAAAATAGATAAGTAGCTTAATAAACTGTAGTACAACCATACTATTAAATAGTATTCAGCCACTACAATCATGTTTCCAGAGAAAATTTAATGACATTGGATAATGCTTTAAAATAAAGTAAACATGATACAAAACAATGATTCTTTCTGTTCAAAATAAGTATACAAATGCATGAAAAACAGTGAAAATTATGTTTTTTCATTTTACACGTTGCCTTGTAAGATATTTTAATTTTCCAAATTATCTACAATGAGCTTTCATTATTCCTGTTACTAGAATTATATGCATGTCTAGATTTAAATATAGTTACAGATATAACTTTCACAGGTTACATACTTTTTATATAAGATTCATTGCATCTCTTATTTAAAGTGCTGTAACTAAACAATCCAGCTGAACCATCAGTTGAACTCATTCACTATCACTAGCCGCAGTGAGTATTTATAGCTTGAAAATGCTATTTAATTGACGTGAGAGGTATTTTTCCATCTAAGTTTTATAGTGCATCTCTGAAATGTGGAAAAGTTGGCAGTCTTATATAGAGGAGCCAGTCTTGAGTATCACACACTAGGGATCCCACAAAACGACGCTCTGCATATGAGTTAAGTCATTTCAACTGTAATCCACATTGCCCCTCTTTGCTTAGTGTGGGACCAACATGCTTTCCAGATAGCTGAGAGACTGGACAAGAAGGGATATATTATTAGACTCCTTATTCTCATACTTTTCAATACTTTATTACAGAAAAGAGTAGAAATTTGGTTAAGGAAAAAGACGTGCTATTAAGAAAGTTAAAAAAGCATCTCAGGCCAGGCACAGTGGCTCACACCTGTAATCTCAGCACTTTGGGAGGCCGAGGTGTTGGATGACCTGAGGTTGGGAGTTCGAGACCAGCCTGACCAACATGGAGAAATCCCGTCTCTATTAAAAATACAAAATTAGAGTGGTGGCGCATGCCTGTAATCCCAGCTAGCCGGAGGGCGGAGGCAGGAGAATAGCTTGAACCTGGGAGTCAGAGGTTGTGGTGCACTGAGACTGCACCACTGCACTCCAGCCTGGGCAATAAGAGTGAAACTCAGTCTCAAAAAAAAAACAAAATAAAATAAAATAAAATATGAAAAGTATCTCTAGTCTCAGAGGCAAGATCCATTGTACTCTGTACTTTGAATTCCCTGGATGATAGATAATGGAGAATTTTATAAACTGGTTGTTGTTAACTGAAAAAGTAACACACCATGAGGATTGCAT
Source organism: Sapajus apella (assembly GCF_009761245.1). Classification (NCBI taxonomy): domain Eukaryota; kingdom Metazoa; phylum Chordata; class Mammalia; order Primates; family Cebidae; genus Sapajus; species Sapajus apella. The sequence continues at coordinate 6,469,337 of NW_022437001.1, forward strand.
TTATGCTCAAGACAGTAGAGTAATTTCAGTATTTGACCACCCCATTAGTTGCAAACACATGCCAAAGTTAGACAAAATAAAAGGAAACCTCATAGTGACATGATAAAGAAAAACTGGTGGCTTCATCTCATACATACCAGTGACAAGGAGAAAGAATAGACAGGAATTCCTTTCTTTTTAAAATGAAACACTCAAGACTTTATGCCCACAGGTGTCCACAGGGCCATTTCTGGTTCTTTGATTACAGCCCTGGATTCAATTTCACACATCATATCATGTCTCATGGCAAAGCTTCAAGTGTGAACTGGTGTCATTATGCAGACTTAAATTCTGCCATCACCTAATTAAGACATCAACAGTGAATCTTCCACATAAGTTTGATTGGTTTTAATCTAAGGCAGGAGTAATGTGATCCATATTTTTCTCCTTAACATCTCCTAATATTCTTTACTTTAAATATTACTAACCAGTTACCAATTTGAATTCAAATATTTCTTTAATTGAAACTCATCATTGGAGGAACCTGAACAACTAGAAAGAAAATTCTTTTCCTTCCTGATGCTACTTAGACCAAATGGCCACAGAGAATCTATACTGAAAAGAAAGTGCAGGGCTAGGCTGGGTGGGGTGACTCACGCCTGTAATCTCAGCACTTAGGAGGCCCAGGCCAGTGGATCGTGTGAGGTGAGGAGTTTGAGACCCGGCTGGCCAACATGTTGAAACCCTGTCTCTACTAAAAATACAAAAATTAGTCAGGCATGGCGGCAGGTGCCTGTAATCCCAGTTATTCTGGAGGCTGAGGCAGAAGAATTGCTTGAACCCAGGAGGTAGAGGTTGCAATGAGCTGAGATCGCACCACTGCACTCCAGCCTTGGTGACAGAACGAGATGTTCTATCACAAAATTTATTTGTAACTGAATTTGTTGAATCAACACAAATGATTTTCTCTGATTATCAACCAAAATTTCCAAATCCTTGTTCTATACAATTTCCCCTCCAATGTGCTTTATATAGATTCTGTGGGGAAAGTGATTCAATGTTAAACCATGTATGTTAAGTCCAGGTAAGTGTAAAATCAGATTCAGTCATAGTTGAAGTTTCACTTAATTACCATGTAGTCGGCATGCAGGTGAACCAATTTTCTTTGTTCATCTCAATTGTTTAACCGTTTATTGAGTGCCTACTCTGTACTAGGCAGTATGCTAGACTGGCTTGAGGGAGAATAAGTATATAATCATGACATCGTGAAGATAGTTTGTTGTGTATGGGGTAGGGGAGACATGCTTCTAAAGAATTACCTATGGGTACCTAGGGAGCCCACAAGAAGAAAGGGTTGTTATCTCACTCCTTGGCTGCATACTTCTAATTTCCAGAATTTTCAGCCCCCAAGTGAAAGACATGGTGAGGGAATTTTTGGAAGAACTTTCTGAAGTTATATGAGGACATAAACATAAAGACCAGGGACTGCTTTTTATATGGTGTCTTCAGAAGGTGGGAAGCCTGCTGGACAAGAACACAGAAGCAGTTTGTGGGAGAATATGAATGTTATTTCTAAATGTAATATCTTACAATTCTATAAAATACCCTGTTGAGTAGTCCATTGCTCCCACTGCAGCAAGTAAAACTAAAAAAAATTACAAAAATAGAATTTTTGAAGACATTGGAGAAATGTGGAAACAAAGAATTTTGGGAGGGAAGAAGTAAAATTTTAGATAAGAAGGAGCCTTTCCCAGTTGAACTGAAATCAAAGACTTCCTTTTTCTCAGGGGTATCTGATGTTTCAGGGAAGGGGCATAAGCAGAGGGGCTCTACTGGAGTAGACAGACGAGAACTTTCATGGCTGCCTCTGCTGGTATGACAGATTGAAACACATTGGAGCACCAAAGTTATGGCTTGCTTTCCACATGACATATTTTCTGTCTGCTGAGACAGCTGTAGAGGCACAACAGCTGGATCAGAAAGGTGGAACAAAATATCCTGCTGTCGTGTAAAACTTAGAAGTCAAAGTCCTGCTAAATTTTTGACTCAGGTGGGTTGGCAGACCAAATAGCTAAGTACAAAACTTCTGAAGGAACTCCGAGCGCTAAGGACAGAGAGCTCTGCTAGGATCTCAATCAGAACCCTGGCTTCTGTGACATTGGGGCCACTAGCAAATATTTTGGGCAGGGCTTTGTCTATATAAACAATACTGAGATATATTATAAGATTCATATAAGGTAGAGTGATTTACTGATGAAGATTTAGAATTATGGATAGAGAAGAGGTACATACATACTTGTATATTGTCCAAGTGGTGCATGTGAATATTCTTTCTTCATAGTATGCAGGCACCATCTCCTCCTGTTGATGTCCAGGAACCATCTCTTGATGTTCTTTATTGTTAAATATGCTATTCTTGCCTGATTGTGTATCTCCCACCATAAAGAAAAAGTAGCTTTTTGAACTGGTTTGTGTTAACACAATGTAGGGTTTCTTGACTCTGTAGTTCCCTAGTACCATTTATTTCATGCTGTTTACATCAGTACTCATGATGTTGTGGCATCCACCCTGCTTCCCAGGAATAGTGGCTCCCATTGACACTATCCAATGTGATTATTGTGTTTTGTGGACAATAACCTCAAATCGAAGTTTTACCCATAGTACACTGGAAAATGTAAATTATAATCTGTTTTCTGGTAATATTAAATTTACTTTTCAGAATTTTATTGAACAAAGTTAAAACAATGTATTTTCTGACCATGTTTTCTCTTGAACCTTTTTAGGCCATGATCAATGCCTTCCTAGATTGTGCTCTTTTTCAATATTGAGTGTTCCCCTGCCTTCCACATACCACCAACAGCAGGGAGGAGAGGTGAGGCCCATATAAGCAGAAGAAGGAGTGGCCCATTCATTCAAGAGTCTCTAGCCCTCATTTAACATGGCATAAAAATGATCCAGGAGAATATGACATCACCACATCTATCTGGGAACAGAGGCAAGAGAAGACATTGATCAGAAAAGCCCAATGGCATTGTGGAGGCATGGTCTTAAAAACTCCCAGAGGAAAAAGGCATGATCATCCAGGATGCCTGACCTGTGATTCAGAGTCTGCAGAGAGGGTGGAGTGAGCATCTTTGGTGCCAGATATGGAGGGCAAAACATAAAAGATAACTGCTGCCCCATCCCCTGCCTTTGAATGCTATAGGCCAGAGGTGACATTGTAGTCAGGAAATAGAAGGGAAAGAGTCAATACACAGGCCCAAATACCCAGCTCAGGCCCAGAGGTGGCAGTGGACCACTAGTAGTCCATAGCCCTGAACTCATTCCGTGTCCAATGTGAACAAGAGTAAACCAATATCAGAGTGTCAGCAGCATTCTGGTGGCCCAATCGTACATTATCCTGTGAAAGAAATACTACACTGGCCAGCAGCAATGATCTGATTATCAGGTTGTCCTCCTGAAATAAGAGTCTAGCCACAGTAACCTAGGATGATGTTAGAGGTTCAAATCCTGAAGCTCTTTAGGCTATTTGGTTGAATCCACGGGTAAAGAAGAGGGTCTGAAAACAAGCTGAAAAGAGAAATAGGTCCTAGTATAGGCATGGGATGCACTGCCCAGATAGACCTTCTGGCCCAGTCCTACTATGGCGAGAGGAATTGAAAAATTTATGGAAATGCTTCTGATAACTAGAACCTATGTAAGACCAGAACTCAGCAAGCCCTATTTGAATTATACTGCTGGTCCTGGCCTACCAAATGCATTAGATGAGAATTTAGAAAATTCCAAGGAAGGTACTGAAAATCCAGGGTTCCTAAATTGTGGGGCCTGGTACAGTGCCATTTGCTCTGCTTCATGAGCAACGCTGCCTAAATGGCCCATGCCTGAGTGATGGACAGCTTTTTTATTTTTAATAGAAATTTGTTTTTTAATATAAATATTTATTTATTAAAATTTTTGAATTTCTTAACAAAGACCATCTTGAAGATGGAGGGTTTTTTAAACAATGTATGGCATATAAAAAAAAATTATGTCATGCTAGAAAATAGAACTAAATAACCAAAAAAAAAAAAGCAAAAGAAAAAACAGATGATAGAATGAACACTATATATAATCCAAATATTTAAATGATCAGGTATGGACTCTTTAAATAACTATGAATGATATGCTTAAGAAAGTAGATACCAGTTTTAATTCATTAAAAAGTGGAAATTCTATAAATGAATAAAATAGCTGAAATTAAGAATTCAATAAGAGTGTTTAACATCAAATGAGACATAGAACAGAGGAGTATTGGCTTAGAACATGGATCTGGAATGAATTACGGAGAGAAAGAAAGGACGATATATACAAGAAGAACCACAGCTTTAAAAAGCTCTAGAAACTTCCAGCAGTATAAATACAAAGAAAAAAAGACAGGTGCATCATAGGAAAACTGCTAAAAGCAAAGAGAAAGAGAAAGTCTTAATATCACCAGAAGAAAAACATGTGAACTTTAAAGAAGCAACAGGAAGACTCATGGCAGACTTTCAAGGAAAGTATGAAATGAGATCTTTAAAGTTCTGAAAGACAGTAGCTGCGCATTTATAACCCAACCACTGAGAAAATGTACTTTGAAATGAAGGTGGAATAAACACTTTTTAGATAAACACTGAGAGATTCTTTTCACCAACAGACCCATACCTAAAGAAATTCTAAGTGAATGCTTCAGAAAGAAGGCAAGTGATCTAAGTGACAGGCATTGAGATTTATGAAGAAAAGACTATTATAAAGGATTAACGTAGTAAACATAAATGTATACTGAATTAAATAAATGACAGCTACTGATCCTCTTTGACTTACAATGGAGTTACATCCGGATAAACCCGCCATAAAATAAAAACATTATAAGTTAAAAATGCATTTAACAAACCAATAAACCTAACATAAAGTCAAAAAAAGTCAGCCAGGTGTGGTGGCTCATGCCTGTAATTCCAGCATTCTGGGAGGCCGAGGCAGGCAGATCACTTGAGGTCAGGAGTTTGAGACCATCCTGGCCAACATGGTGACCCTGTATCTACCAAAAACAAAATGTAGCTGGGCGTGGTGGTAGGCACCTATAGTCCCAGCTACTCAGAAGATTGAGGCAGGAGAATTGCTTGAACCCAGAAGACAGATGTTGCAGTGAGCCGAGATCGTGCCACTGCACTCTAGCCTGGACAACAGAGTAAGACCCTGTCTCAAAAAAAAAAAAAAAAAGTAAGTCAAACTATAGTGAGCTGGGGACTGTTTGTATAGCATAGAAGGGTAGAAGGAGGTTAAGCGTAGTCTTCTAAGATAGTTCCATTATCCAAAAGGTGATAAAATACAAAAGTATAGTAAACTCTGCTAAGTTAAAGATGCATATTGTAATCTGTGGGTAACCACTGAAAGAGAATAAAAGCTAATAAAAAGGAAAAATAAATATTTTAAAATACCCGATTAGCCCAGAAGAAAGTATGAAACTAAACAATAATGAACAAAGATCAGAAGCAATAAACAGAAAACAAATACTAGGTTGGTGCTATTAGATAAAACTGCCATTACTTTTAATGGAAAAACTGTGATTACTTTTGCACCATCCTAATATTTGTACAGTTGCTTTAAACCCAAATACACCAGCAATTACACTAAATATGAATGGAATAAACATTCCAGTTAAACAAGCATCCTCTAGGAAAGGAGTTGGCAAACTACATAATTGGTCAGATCATGTTTTAAGCTTTGCGAGCTACATATATCTCTGCTACCTATTCTTTCTTCATTGTCTTTTAAAGCCTTTTAAACATACAAAAACAATTCTTAGCTTGTATACCATACAAATCAGGCAATCTAGATTTGGCTTGAGGGCAACAGTTTGTCAATCTTCCCTCTAAGCAACAATAACAGTGGTAATTACAGTGATAATATTTATTTAGGACCCACTATAGACTGGGCACACTTATAAAAAAAACTTTATAAATTCATTTAAGCCTTATATCAATAATGTGGAGTAGGTACTGATATAATCTTCATTTTACTGAAGAGGAAATTGAGACAGAGAAGTTAAGTAATTAACTTGATCAAGTCTTACAGTAAGTGACAGAACCAGGCAATCCGGCTCCAGAGCTAACCTTCCTACTGAGTTGATTAGTAATGTTTTTGGCTATTGTGTAATCCACTTGAAAACAGCAGCAATACGGATGGTTGGTGAATCTTGCATCTGAAGGGTAGAGATCAGGACCAAATATCCTCAACTTCAAATATCCTCAACAAGGTCCAGCTATCAGCAAGAATCATTGTCTCTATTCATTCATTTTGCAATAATCAGGGCTATTGATTGATGCCATATCTAACTGTAGCTTAAAATTTGTTTTTCTTTATTAAGTCTAAATTTTTCCAGTCCTCATGAAAGGTCGTTTCTAAGAAATCTGTTTCTCAGTATATAATGCTAATCTGAGTTTGTTTTTAAAACAATACAGTAACTGCCAATACCACTTCTGCAATCTTACGGATAGGCATTGATCAATTGCAGCAAGTCAAGCCTATAAGTTTCTTGTGGCAATTTGTCCAGATCAACCTTAAAACCATTTGCAAGTTTGTAAAGATGCAGTCTACATTTCTGCTAATAACATTTTGTGTGTTTTTTTAAAATCCAAGTATATAATTAAGTTGTTATTTCTTGTTTAAATTATAGAGTTATATGTCCTTATTAATATGTATTATTTAGATGTTTATAAAAGACCACTGTATAAATGATTATTTTTAGAAGTTTTTAATATTGTATACATTTCAAAGATTTTATAGAGGAAAAGGGGACACAATTGGGATTCATAGTTTGCAAATAGCTGTAGATGTAAGTATTAGTGTTACTCCTTTTTTTCAAAAAAGCAGAAAAAAAAATTTTTAATTACTCAACGGTGATAGCATAATATAGTGAATTTTTATTTGAAGTTCAAGTGTTGAAATTAAGCATTTTATGTACCATCATTTGGACACTCAAATATATTTTCTTAGAGTTATAATTTAGGCATTAAAAATATGTCCTAGTAAAAGTTTTACCATACAAAGCTAGGATAGGGATATCACAAGACTAATTTTACCAGTAAAATTAAAATATATTAAACAACAGTTTCATGTTCATATTTATTTCTGCCTAAAAGTTATTTTAGTTTTTAAGTGGGCACTAGTGTTATATTTTAAAATATTATTTCAAATACAAATAATTCTAGAAAAAGTACTAAAGCATCAGAATAATAATATAAGGAAATACTTTTTCCCTTAAATCTCAGTTCATTTTGTACATCAGTAAAATCTGTAAGAAGATCTGTTAGATGTTGTGAACCAATTAAGTAAATGAAGTTTTACTACAGTGAACACAAAAGAAAAGATTGATTCTAGTTGGAACTAGGTGTTTTAGTGCAAGTTTACAATTCCCTTCTGTTTATAGGTAAAATGTTATAAAATCCCTGGTGGTAAATTTATTTTAATTTTGTTTTCATTCTTCATTTGTCTGGCAACTGCAGTCACTTGCCAAACAACTGTCCCTATCATTTGGCCCAGTTTTTTTGGCAACCCAAAAAGAGAGAGAAAATCACTGGAGATGTTCTTTCTGAGGCCAAACATTAGGTTGCAGCAATTGGCAGCTTTTGATTATTCTCCACTGTATTAGTCCATCTTGCATTGCTGTAAATGAATACCTGAGGCTAAGTAATTTATAAAGAAAAGAGGTTTATTTGGCTTATAGTTCTGCAGGTTGTACAAGAAGCATAATGCTAGCTAACACCTGTTTCTAGTGAGGCCTCAGGAAGCTTTCATTCTGGCAGAAGGCAAGGGGAAGCTGGCATCAAATGACGAGAGAGAGCAAGAGAGAGAGGAAGAGGTGCCAGCCTCTTTTAAACAACTGGAGAGAGAAAGAACTCCCACATCACCAAGGAGATGGCACGGAGCCATTCATGACTGATCCACCCCCATGACCCAAACACCCCCCACTAGGCCCTGCCTCCAACATTGGGGATTACATTTTTTCTTTTTTTTTTTGAGACTAAGTTTTGCACTTTTTGCCCAGGCTGGAGTGCCATGGCACAATCTCGCTCACTGCAACCTCCGCCTTTCAGGCTCAAGCGATTCTCCTGCATCCTAGTCTTCCTAGTAGCTGGATTTACAGGCACCCACCACCACGCCCAGCTAATTTTTTTGTATTTTTAGTAGAGACATGATTTCACTATGTTGACCAGGCTGGTCTCGAACTCCTGACCTTAGGTGATCCACCTGCCTCAGCCTCCCAAAGTGCTGGGATTACAGGTGTGGCCACGGTGCACAGATCAGGGCATTTTAACATGAGATTTAACACTATAACATGAGATTTGGAAGAGACAAATATCCAAACTATATTATCCACTAACAAGTTTTCTCCAAAAGGTTTCAGAGGCAGCACCTTTTGTTGACTGACAATTTCCCTGTATGGACATTTCAGTAGGAAGACATCCTGAATACCTCCTTAAAAGAACTGCCTAGATTCTCTGCCTTCTCTCTTCTTCCTGAGTGCTCCACTCTTTCTTCTGGGGCCCTCCTGCTGCAATGTTCTGCAACCCACCTTCCAGGAAAGGCTCTGACATATTCATCTACATTAAGGTGTAATGGACTTACTGATGTATCAAGCAAGGAGAGAGCCACCTTTGTGCTAGTCAATTTTATGTATCAATTTGACTGGGCTAAGGGATGTACAATAGCTGGTAACACATATTTTCTGGGTGTTTCCGTGCGAGTGTTTCTGGAAGCGATGAGAATTTGAATGGATAGGGTGCATAAAGAAGACCATCGTCACCAATGTGAGTGGGCATCATTCAGTCTGTTGAGGTCCCAAATAGAACTAGAAGGCAAAGGAAGGGTGAATTTTTTCCCTCTGTTAGAGCTGGGACATTCATCTTCTCCTGCCCACAGAAAATGGAGCTCCTTGTTCTCTGTCATTGGCACTTGGGCTGAATTATGACATTGGCTTTCCTGGTTCTCCAGCTCACAGACTGCAGATTACAGGAATTCTCAGCCTTTCTAATCACAAGTCAATTTGTATAATATGAAATATGTATATATTTTTTATAAACATAAATATTTATAAATGTAAAATTTATATATACTTATATATTTATACGTATATATAATATATACATATATATATATATTTTGTTTCTCTGGAGAATCCTGAATAATACATCTTCCTTGGGGAAATTTGCATTTTAATAGAGTTCCTCGAAGTGAATCCCTTGTTGTAGACTGTCCAGCATTAGCAAGGAAGACAGTGGTGGAAAAGAAGTAACCCTGAAATCATATAATACAAATTGCTGTTTATTCTACTACTTGTTAGGGTTCACATGATGAGTAAAAGCTAAGCTACTTTGGTTCACTCGGTGAAACAAAGGGAGAGTTGACTGATCATCAACAGAGCTTTTTTTAAATTTTTACTTAGGTTCAAGGTTACATGTGCAGGTTTGTTATATAGGTATACTGGTGTCAAGGTGGTTTGTTGTACAGATTACTTCATCAGCCAGGTACTAATGCAAGCACCCAACAGTTATTTTTTCTGATCCTCTCCCTTCTCCCACTCTGTACCCTCCTATCTCCATGAGTTCTCATCATTTATCTCCCACTTGTAAGTGACAGTATGCAGTATTTGGTTTTCTGTTCCAGTGTTAGTTTGCTAAGAATAATGGCCTCCAGCTCCATCCATGTTCCTGCAAAGGACATAATCTAATTCTTTTTTCATGGCTGCATATTATTCTGTGGCATATATGAATCACGTTTTCTTTGTCCAGTCCACCATGGGTGGGCATTTAGGTTGATTCCATATCTTTTCTATTGTAAATAGTGCCACAATGAACATACAAGTACTAGTGTCTTTATGATAGAATAATTCATATACCTTTGGGTATAGACCTCGTAATGGGATTGCTGGGTTGAATGGTAGTTCTGTTTTAGCTCTTTGTCAACAGAACTTTAACCATATGAACAGGCAAGATTTAAAACTGAAGACAATTGTCTTCAATACTTCCACAGGCATGTAAGTATCTACATGCATATAAGATTGGATGGGAGATAATGTATTTGCAAAAAGAAATATGTATTTTATTTAAGCAGATTTTTAAGAATCTTAGCAGAAGCCACAAAAGCTAACAAGATAAAATTATTCAAAATTTTACTCATGATTTGCCTTGTTACTTCATTGAATTACTCTTTGCCATTTTATGGTCCAAACAACAGAGCTGAAGAAAAATATCACTTTTAAATGGTGAAAAATATGAGAAATATAGTTGGAATTCTTTCTTAAGGAAAGCTCTTTTTGTACTTGTGCAATTTGAAATGGCAGCAATTAGTTTCTTAGCAGGACCTAATCACTTGCACAAAGAGAAAACATATCATTTTAGATATGGAATCAGCATTTGATTTGATCAGCAAATTCCTAATTTAAAGAAAGAAAAATAGCTTCAGGGCTTGGGTGGGCCAGAGTAGTGAACCATGCATGTAAAATGCTGAGCCTTTGATTAGGAATATAAATAATTATTAGCTTATACCACATGGTGTTTCTCCTTTTTCTCTTTCATTCTGTATATCTGCAGGGTGTTTTATAAAATTTAACTGTGGAAAGGAGGGCAAGCTAGCCAAAGGGCTCTTGTCCTAGCTTGCCTCTTGTGAACACAGAATTCTCAATGCTTTGGTTAAATTGCAGATTCCTGCTGTCAGAGGAGTAAGAAAATTATATGTGTCATCTGTGGATGCTGTCCCTAACATTTTAAAGATGTGTAGACACCTTGTTTCCGGTTCCTTTTTTCTAACAGCTAATTGTACATTCAAAAACTAAATATGAACATATTCAGTTTTAGGTATAGTGCTTTTATGCCAAAATTTCCATGGGGATTATGGAGCCTTTTTCCCCTAGATTTTTTATTTATGGAATTAATTCTAATCAAGTAATTCTTATTCATCTCCACTGATATAAAGTAATACTTAGTAAAAGAAAAATAGAGTGTATTTTTCTAAACATTTTTCTGAGGATCAAAACATTGATATTTGATGGAGTTAAGAAATGTATTATATACCTAAATTTCATGAAATTCTGCCTAAATACAAACAGAAGAAAGTGGGGCACTTGGGTAATTATTCAGAAAAATTCAACACATACTCTCAATCTGTTTCTATTCAGGGGAGAGTTAGTCTAAATACCTCAGGTCCACAATTTGCTGTACACATCAATTCGAGAAAAGAACAGATCAGTGCCATTTTTCATAGGGAACAGCTTTCTTCTGTTAAGGATTAAGATGTCAGAACAGATCTCCCAGTTCACCTCCTAAAGAAATTGTGTTTACTCACATCTTTATGGAGATAGCAGATGGGTAAAGTGAATGTAGCTCTATGGATGAGCAGTTTGTTTTCAGGTAACCTAAACAGGAAATAAGCAATGATGAGCGGTGTTTATTTGCAGTCTACCTCCAAGGCCTCATCTTTACAGTATGGCAATTTTGAACCGGTGCTGGTTGGGATCTCCTTGATGCCTTGTCCTAGTTGTGTACCTGGCCCACCATTTATTCTTCGCTCACTCCAACCCACACTTGTCTGGCCACTTTCGAATACTAATATTTATTCTGAATTGCAGAGAAACTTGAGTCCTGTTGCAAGCAACTGCTCTAAGTTCTTTCCTCAGATTATAAGCATTTTGTTTCATAGCAGAGCTGAATTACTGCTTTGTCTGTTTCAGATCTTATTGCTGACTTCCATTGCTTAAATGTATAGAATGCAAGAGGAAGATTCTCCTGGGTGACACTCTTTCTACCTGTTGTTTTCCTCCTCTAGAATACTTCCTCAACCTTTGAGACATATTTTATAGTCTCTTATGGATATCAGTAGGATATCTAGGAAGTAGCCAGCTCGCTCTTGCCTTGTCTCAGATGAGACTTTGAATTGTGGACTTTTGAGTTAGTGCTTAAATGATTAAGACTTTGAGGGACTGTTGGGAAGGCATGATTGGTTTTGAAATGTGAGGACATGAGATTTGGGAGGAGACAGGGGTAGAATGATATGGTTTGGCTGTGTCCCCACCCAAATCTCAAATCGTAGCTCCCATAATTCCCACATATCATGGAAGGGACCTGGTGGAAGATAATTGAATCATGGAGACAGGTCTTTCTCATGCTGCTCTCATAATAGTGAATAAGTCTCACAAGATCTGATGGTTTTATAAAGGGGAGCTCCTCTGAACATGCTCTCCTTGCCTGCCACCATGTAAGACATGACTTTGCTCTTCATTCACCTTCCACGATGATTGTGAGGCCTCCCTAGCCATGCTAGAAAACCCTCTTGCTTTTACAAATTACCCATCTCAGGCATGTCTTTATGAGCAGCATGAGAACAGACTAATACAGGAATCCTTTTTTAAATATTTCAGAACATAGACAATCCAGGTGAGGCAAAAGAGACAATTTCTGCAAAAGTCAATATGTGTAAAACAGCAACATTGTGCAAACAATTTTGCATTTTTCTTAGACATGCATATACAGAAATCTTATCCTTCCCTTCTAGGGTGGGCTGTGACATTTGTGTCCCCTTGGTGATGGTCTGCAGCACAATTGAGGCCTGCTTAACTTCAGTTATATTAATGTAAAAGAGTAGGTTTGAAAGCTTCTTAGAAAAAGACTTTGTGAAGATAGTAATTGCTGGAATGAAATTCCAACTTGACATCTGTTCCAGATTCACCTGCAGTTGTTGCTTACCTATTTAGAGGCAACTGGTGACATGGCAAAGCACAAGATGTGTGAGACAAAGAACTAAAAGAGCTGAATGTCTCCATGCCATCTCCCGATGATAAACATGAGATTTACAGAAATTCACATTTGACCAAAGTCACACTATTAAGTGCCAGAGTCAATACTAGAATGCAGGCCTTCTGGCTTGAAATGGGTGCCTTTTCACTACATTTGTTATGGACACTGTACTTCTGTTAATTAAGATGTCATTAGTAGGTGAGGTTTTTACCAGTTTTTAAGTAACAGTTTTATTGAGATAATTCATACACCACAAAATGTTTATTTGTAACGTTTATAATTCACTAGGTTTTTGTATATTCAGAATTATGCAACTGTCACAACAATCTAATTTAAGAACATTTTCATCACTCTATAAAGAAAACCCAGGCAGGGTACAGTGGCTTATGCCTATATTCCTAGGACTTTAGGAGGCTAAGGTGGAAGGTCATTTGAGTTCAGGAATTCAAGACCAGCCTGGGAATCATAGTAGGACCCTGTTTCTACAAAACAAAGCATAGTGATGCATGCCTGTGGTCCCATCTCCTCAGGAGGCTGAGGTAGGAGGATTTCTTAAACCCAGGAGGTTGAGGCTGCAGTGAGCTGTGTTCACTGCACTCCAGCCTGGGTGACAGAGCAAGACCCTGTCTGAATTTTAAAAAAGAAAAGAAAGAAAGAAAACATATACATTAGCAGTCTCTATTCCCTCCATTTTCTAGTCCCTGGAAAAAAGCGATATATCTGTACAATGGAAAATTATTCAGCCTTAAAAAGGAAGGAAATTCCATCACATGCTACAACATGATTTATTATTATTATTTTTTAAGACAGAGTCTTACTCTGTCACCTAGGCTAGAGTGCAGTGGTATGAACTCGGCTCACTGCAACCTCCGCCTCCTGGGTTCAAGTGATTCTCCTGCCTCAGCCTCTCCAGTAGCTGGGACTACAGGCATGCACCACCACATCTGGCTTTTTTCTATTGTTGTAGAACAGGCTTTCATCATGTTGGCCAGGCTGGTCTCGAACTCCTGGCCTCCAGGGATCCACCCACCTCAGCCTCCCAAAATGCTGGGATTACAGGTGTGAGCCACCATGCCTGGCCTAATCCTGAAAACATTATGGTAAGTAAAAGAAGCCAGTCACATATTGCGTGACTTCATTTATATGAAATGCCTGGAATAAGTAAATCCATGAGCTTTTTAAAAAGTTGTGGCAAAATACACATAATAAAATTTACTATAATATCTTAACCATTTTTAACTGTACAGCTCAGTGTTGTTAAGTACATTTGCATTGCTGATCCAGGACCACTAACCATCTCCAACCTTTTCATCATCCTAAACTGAAACTCTATACCCATTGCACGCTAAGTCCTCACTTCCTCTCCCCTCACTCCCACCCCCAGCAAGCCACCATTCTACTTCCTATCTCGATGAATTTGTCTACTCTAGGTACCTCATGTAAGTGGAATCACAGAATATCTGTCCATTTGTGACTGGCTTATTTCACTTAGCCTATTGTCATTAAGGTTCATCCACATTGTAGCATGTGTCAGAATTTCATTCCTTTTTAAGGTTAAATAATATTTCACGATATGCATGTATCACATTTTATTTATCAAATCTCTCTCAGCAGACACTTGTGTTGATCCTACATGTTGGCTATTGCAAATGATGCTCCTATAATTGTGAGTGTACAAATTCACAAATATCTCTGAGACCCGGATTTCAATTCTTCTGAGTGTACACACAGGAGTGAAATTATTGGGTCATATGGTAATTCTGTTTTTAATTTTTTGGAGAAACTGCTATAGTATTTTTTAAGCATTCATAGGTGCTTGTGGTAAATGAATGTCTCAATCCTATCTATCATTTGCATGCAGACAGGCAAAATCTACCTGAGCACAGCTGAATTCCAGGCTCCAGAGCAATAAGGTTAGAAACAAATTATCTACTTCCCACCAATAGTGCAGCTTTTCAAAAGCCCGCAAAATGTCTCATTTTTTAAATTCAGTAACTAAAACTGATTTCAATCTCAGTCTATTATCTGTTAACTTTAAGAAAAATTTTAGAGTATTACTTTATTTTAAATAGCCCCATAAGTCAATCTTCCCTCCATGGTTAAACAGAGCCTGCCCACCCATGTTCAAAGGAAGAGCCATTTACAAATGGGTGGTTTATGTGTGTGTGGCCCAAACACTGTGCTATACACTGAATTTTTGTCAGTGAGGATTCTATTTGCATCCCCTAATGGTTTAGTTGCAGTCATGCCTCAAGGCATAAGAATAGACTGGATTTTGTATCACTTTATTTTTCTGATTCATGAGGGAAAAAGAAGATTGAAGCCGTTTCTGATTTGGAAGGAGGGAGAGAAGTACTACTCATTCTCCCTTTACTCTCAAGTGCTTTCCGTTTTTCCCCCTCCTAAATGTCACTCTCCCTGAAAAAAAAGAAGAGTTCACAGCCTTAAATCCCTCAATTCATCACTAACATTTTCTTTGCAGAAGCAATGGAAAGAAAACTAGAGATGATTCTATCAGCATCAGTGCCCTGTGGGGAGGAATTTGGCAACTTCCTGCATTAGGAGAAAGTCTTCCTGCATTAGGAGACACCCTTCAAGCCTGGCCCCTAAGAGAGGCTCTATTTTAATAAGCCAGGTAAGCTGGGCATGGTGGCAGGTGCCTGTTGTCTCAACTCCTCAGGAGGCTGAAGCAGGAGGATCCCTTAAGGACAGGAGTTCAAAGCTTCAGTGAACTATAATTGAACCTGTAAACAACCACTGCACTCCAGCCTGGGCACTGTGGTAAGATCCCCATCTCTAAATAATAATAATAATAAAAGAAGAAGAAGAAGCAGCAGCCAGGTGCATATTTTCCATAAAATGATCTCCCTCTTAATGAAAGCCTTACTAAGCCTCCTCAGAAGTATTTGTTGCTCAAATTCCAAGCCAACGAAACAAATAATCTTGTGTATTTTTTAAACTTAAAGTTAGCCTCAATCACGTGCTTTGTGAACCACTGATTTTCTTACTAAAGAGAAATCAATCTGATCCTCCCTTCCAGTTACGTAGAGAGATGTGTGTGCTCTTGGGAGTGAGCACAAATTAGAGAATGCCTAGGAAAACATCTGTCACCTTATCCTTTCAGATGGAGGAAACCACTTTGTCCACGCAGATGGAAGGCCATGAAGAACTTCCCTCTGCCACTACTAACTGAGGCCCCATAGTATTAATTGACTATGTGAAAGCCGCTACAGGCCAGGCCTGTGGTGCCATTGTGTGTGCATTAGCTTCAAACCATCATCAGAATGACTGAACCGTGAGCCTACAAAGCTCTGCCTGCTATGGGCACAAGTCCTGAATTCCCTCTGCAGTGACTCACAGCCTCTTCACTTTTGTCAGCCCAAGCATCTACCAGAGTTAATCCCATGGTATTCTCCATCCCTGTTTACTTCAGCAGCCTCTAGAAGGCCAGATCATGCCTCTTCGCTCCAATGTTCAGCCCTCTATGGCTCTGTTAACCCCATAATAATCTGACCTGAACTTTCTTCCTCCTGCCAGCAGGGCCCCCTTCTCTGTTCCCTCTGGAACTCACATCTGTCATCAACAAAAATCCCCCATAGTCTCAATCTCATCTTGCTGGAACCCTAACCTGGCTCTCCCCTGAGGACACTACTTTCCCTATAGTTCCCACAGGTGGTGCCTTTTTTTGCCTCCTGAAACTGGGCCCATAAGTTGTAGCTATTCTCTGTGCCCTTCCTTGCCACTTCCAGGCCATGCTTTTGCCTCTTCCCTAAATGTCCCAACTCCTTCAAATCTCATACCTTTGTGAATTCTACCCACCACCCATCCCTACTGTAATCACCAAGTCCTCCCAGATCACTCTCCATCAACACTTAAATATTTTTGCTCTTGGTTCATTGTCAACCTCTCCAGTCATCTCTATATCACTGAGATGATTCTTCCATGAAGTTGAGTTTCAGGCCCTTAATTACCTCTTTGAAATCTCTTCAGATATCTTTTCCATTTATTCTCTGAAAATGTCATCCAACCTCATGGCTTTAAATACTGTCTACTGAGGCCAGTCAAACTTGTATCTTCAGCCCCTGTCTCTCCCCCGGGCTCCAGATTTATATACCCAGTTGGATACTGAAACTCTTCACTTGGATGTCTAATAAAATCTCAAACTTAACATCTAAAAAATAACGATTTATTGATTTGAGCTATGCCCCTCCCACCAAAACCTGCCCCTTCTCATAAAGTGGAAGCTCCAGTCTCCTAGCTTGTCAGGTCCAAAATGTTGAAGTTGCCTTAAGTGCTTTCCATCACATTCCACATCTAATCTCAAATTCCATTGGGTCCACATTAAAAATATTTGCAAAACCTTATTGCTTTGTACCACTTCCACTGATACCACTATCAGTTCCATCAAAGATGATAGCCATTGGCCTCATAACTTCACTGCTGCTCTACTGTCCTTGGCTTTCCCAGTCTATCATCCACCTAGAAGCCTAGGTGATCTTTCCAAAACGCAAGATAGATCATCACTCTCGTCTGCTCAAAACCCTCCAGTGGCTCTCCAGATCACTTTTCCCAAAGCTTTACCCTGGTCTGCAAGAACTCAACTGACCTGAGCCCCAGATACCCCTTGGTCTTCCCTGTGACCCCTCTCCCTCCACCCCAGGCTCACTATGCTCCAGCCTCCCTATCCCTGTTACAGCTCCTCCTATACCCCAGGGATACCCTTCCCTCAGGGCTTTCGTACTCTCAGTGTCTCTGGAACATTTTGCCCTGCAAATATCCACTTGATTCCCTCCCTCACTTCATTTAGGCCTCTGTTCAACAGTCACCTCCTCTAAGAGGCCTTCCCTGGTCCTCAATTTAAAATTGCACATCTACATCATGACTGGCTTCCCCTTTATCCATTTTTTCCCACAGCATTTATCCTCATGTGATGCATTATATATTGTCTTTATGTATTTATCACTAGCTCCTCCCACTAGAACCAAAGTTCAGTTTCATCCTAGCATTTAGCTTTACAAAAGCATGATTTTATATATTCATCACTCTCTATCCCAGCAACCCATGCCCTTACTAAATATTTCTTGATTGAAGTAAATCATCTAAATGCTGTAAATGCAGGAAATGCTTTTATTCTCTTACTTTCATGATGCTTTCACCAGAAACCAGAACCAACTTTGATAGAAATTATCTATGTTAACTTTCCAGAAAAATCACTTAATGTCTACCAAATACATATTGAGCACCTATTACATGCCAGACATTATCCTAGGTGCTGGGGGCATAGCAGTAAACAGAACAAATATCCTGTGTTCATGGATCTTCTGGAAGGGAAGATTGAATAAATATGAAAATAAGCAAAATATATGGCATGGAGGACAACCCCAAGTGCTAAAAAGAAAAAGTAAAGAAGGTGTATAGGATATCAGGGGTTGACGAAATTGGAATTTCAAGTAATGTGGCCAGGCAATGCCGCAAAGAGAAGACACGTTTTGAAGGAAATGAGGGGAATAGCAAAGTGAGGAAGCAAAGAAGTTGTGAGCATAAATTGTGTGTTCTAGGACTAGGAAGGAAGCCAGTGTGACTGATGCAGAGAGAACAAGGGAGAGAGTGAAAGGTGATGAAAGTTAGAGAGGTGAAGAGGCCAGGTCATTTAGGGTCTTACAAGCAAGAGATAGCAACTTGTCTTTTACCCTGAGTGAGGAAGAAGCCACTGGAAGTGTTTGAGTAGATAAATGACATGACTTGCCTTAAGTTTTTCAAGATGACTCTGGCTGCTGAAAATGGACTGCAGAGGGTGCGGGCAGAAGAGAGCAAGACTAGTACACTAACCTAGATGACAGCTGAGTGGCCTGGGCAGGAGAAGGAGAAGAGCAGGTGGTAAGAAGTGGTCTCCTTTTAGATACATTTTAGAGGTAGCACTACCAGGTTTTGCAGATAGACTGAATGTAGGTTATGAGAAAGTAAAAGAGTTAAAGATACCACCAAAGTGATTGGCCTGAGCAAGTGGAGAAAGGTGATGTCTTAAATTGAGGCGGTAAAGTTTGCCGGTGACGGTGACTTAGGAGGAAAAATCAGGAGCTCAAATTTAACTATATTGAGACTGAGATGCTTATTACTTATGTATCTAATTAATGTGTCGAGTAACAATTAAATATGTGATTCTGGACAAGACATTTTTAGACATCAAGTCTAGATTGACCCTATAAATTGTTGTTTATCAATATAACAAAAAATTGGAAACAGCCTGTATCTATCAAAATAATACAGAAATTTCAAGGAGAAATGAATGATTCCAGGGAGCTAGACACTCACACAATTATTGAAAAAATGAATGCCAGGAAAGATTTTCAGGAAATCCAGAAATGCAGTGATCATAAAGAAGCATTACTGATGATCGCCTCTATTTTCTTGATGAAGTAGGATGCAAGGTGACATTCTGAGAATAAGATGGGTAAAGAAAGCTGTGGGTGGGATGTTTGAGGAAGTAGTAAAAGATAGACTTGGTCATCAAAAAGATGTCTCTGAAAAGCCTGTTCACAAGTTCTCAAACAAATACATAGGATTGTGACATTGTGGGATTTCATGCTGTTCTCCTGCTCTGGTGCAACTCTATGAACATTTAAAGTAGTTCTGTTTAAAAGCTCTTCTAGGATCACAGCTACATACTAGCAGACAATAAGAGAAGCAAGCAGAATTCAACTCTGAACTTGTAAAATGCCGATTTTCAGCGCCCCCTAAAGATTCTGATTCATTAGGTTTGGGGTGAGGTCCAGGAATTTTTCACAAGTACCATAGATGATTTTGCACACTGTGATAAACACTGCTCTGAGTGGCTTCCAAACAGAAGCTGTTGATAGGAGCAGCTGCTGAGAATTAGGGGTGCCCTTGGTTGGCACTGGGAGCCACTGTCCCCTAAAAGCAGGCTTTGAAAGCAGTAAGTTGCTCAGAGAGAAAACGTCTTACTATAACAGAATGCTGGAGATTTCTGTTTTTCATTATTCTAGAATGAATCACCTTAAGGAAGAAGAAGCTCAAAACCCATTGTCTACCTGTCTACCCTGATGGCTGAATTAGTAGAGATTTCTGGTATTTTCTTGTTTAAATTCTCAATGAAGGTAGGAAATAGCAGTTCTCACCAGAAAATTTCCCAAATTAAGCTTATAAACTCTAGCCTTTGAATCATTTACAAATTTTAAAATAATAACCTGGCACTTAGATGTCTACCCGGACAGTGTGTCCAAGAGAAACTTTGAACATTAAGTTTTCCAGGGCTAGCATTAAATTTAAACTATGTTTAGCCAAGTAGGAGATGTGGGCAGAGATAATCATATGGTACTTTTAATCTTCAAATAAATACCAAACAGATCAACTTCAGCCGTAGGTGCAGATTTTTTTTTCTTAATGTATCTGATTTCATTTTTTACCCTAGAGCATTTTGTCCAACCCGTGGCCCACAGGCCACATGTGGCCCAGGTCAGCTTTGAATGAATGCAGCTCAACACACATTCATAAACTTTCTTAAAACATTTTGAGATTTTTTTTTTTGATTTTTTTTTTTTTAGCTCATCAGCTATCATTAGTGTTAGTGTATTTTGTGTGTGGCCCAAGTCAATTATTCTTCTAATGTGGCCCAGGAAAGCCAAAAGATTGGACGTCCCTACCCTAGAGGATTGTTTAATCAAGGTGTAACTGTGCTAACATTAAGAAAAAGTTTCAACCATTTAAATAAAACTAGTATGTCAGAATAGAGTTGGTATATTTTCCTAAAAAATTAAAGCTATCTACTTATTACCAGCAACAACTTAACAACCCTTATCATTTAGCTTGATGAATTAAATTAATCCCACGAAATATTATGTGAGATAGGGATGATATCTGAATTCATTTTTATTCATGGCTAGAGACTATGAAAATTCCTTTGACAAGTCCTTAAAAATCTTGTGGGTGATGTTAAAAACTTCAATGTACAAGTGCTGATTCAATTTGGGGATTGGAGTAGGGACCTCCTGATTTGACACAGTGAATTCTATCCAGAGAACATGAGAATAGAAAACCCCCAAGCCATACAAAGGCTGCTAGAGTGTTCACATGCTCATTACCTGAATTTTCTAATGCTGAACAACTGAGGGATATGAATATGCAAAGCTCATAGACTCTGCCCAGCATCAGCCTCTTTCAGCCTCTCCTTTTTCTGAAAAGGAAGTCATGGTGCCTCTGGCTTTCTAAGCTCTGTGTTCTGAATTCCCAAAGCAAGTAGAAGAGAGAAGAGAGAGTGTAGGTTTTTATGTGCTTGTTTGTTTTTATAGCAAAAACTAAATTTGCCTTTTTCAGAGTATGCGCTTTCAGATCAATATCAGGATTTAGCCAGTTACTCTCATGGGTTTGCCTCCCAGAGTCAGCCCACATGGTTGTCCCAGAGGCAAAATAAGAGAAATCTCACTGGTTTGGCATCCTGAACTGTCTCAAGTGAGTTGCAGCGAGTTCTTATAGTTTTCTTCTGTTTCTCTGCGTGTGTTTTTTATGATACATAATAAGTGTACATTTTATGGGATACATCCGATATTTTGATACATGCATACAATGTGTAGTAATCAAGTCAAGGTAATTGGGAGATCTATCACCTCAAACATTTATCATTTCTTTGTGTTGGAAATATTCCATATCTTCTGTTCTATCGATTTTGAAATATACAAAGTATTATTAACTATAGCCACCCTACTGTGCTATTGAACAGCAGAACTTATTCCTTCTATCTAACTGTATTTTTGTACACATTTACCAGCCTTTCTCCATCCTCATCATCCCACTTATCCTTCCCCAACTCTGATAACTGCCATTCTACTCTCTACTTTTATGAGATCTATGTTTTTTTAAGTTCCTATGTGTGAATAAGAATATGAGATCATTGTCTTTCTTTGCCTGGCTTATTTCACTTAACATAATGTCCTCTGCGTTCATGTATGTTACTGCAAATGACAGGATTTCATTCTTTTGTATGACTGAATGGCATTCTACTGTCTTTATCCATTTGTCCGCTGATGCACAGGTAGGTTGTGTATATACCACAGTTTCTTTATCCATTCATCCACTGATGCACAGGTAGGTTGATTCCATATCTTGGCTATTGTAAACTGTTGCAGTTAACATGGGAATACAGATATCTCTTTGACATACTGATTTTTTTCTTTTAGATATATCTGTGTGCTTTTAAAATCCACTATTTGCCCTTTATATATTTTCATAGCTCTATGCTCAAGATTTGTTAAAAGTCCTGGTCCTTTCTGAGAATTAGTGCTTGTTTGTCCATTCTATTAAAAATTAATTTTGTGTATGAATGACTAGTTCAGAAAAGGATATCTCCTAAGTCTACCAGTGCCCTTTACATTTTACCAAGTGGAAGACACACTGCCTTCTCTCATAGTCCATCTGTAACCTCCTTTCCTTCCCTTTTCCACTCTGTGCTGAACAGCAAACAGCAACCAAACTATCTTGGGCCAACATTACCATCTACTGGTCATGGTGATAAACTACTAAAACTGCTTTAGCATATCCACAAGCCATGTTCTCCCACTTATTCTATAATCAAAACTCAGTAAATTATCTTGGAAATTTTTCAACACGTGAAAACTATATACACTCATGCAATCTCAGTCACTAATAGAAGCCCCAATTCACCACTCATCGCTGTAAATCACATTCTTTTACAGCTCTGTCCATCCCTTTATATGACCCAATCTCACACCTGTTCTGCAATATACTCTTCCATCATGTCCCTTGGAGTTCAGTTAGTCATTAGCAAAATTTCCTATAGCCTTGAGCTAGTCTCTACATCACCTTCATCTCTTTATTTTAAATGAAACCTAATCTTTCTGCAGCTATGAATACTCACTGCCAGTTTCAGTTTGTCCTCCTCTCCTTCTCCCTAAACATCCTTGCTTCCTTTGAAGTTCAGCCATGGGTCACCTCACTTCTCCATATGTCTAATCATCGACAGACTTCATAGTCACTTTGCATTATTCCTTGAAGGTTCTCATGCCCTACCCATGGTCATCTCCCCAACAGCATTCTTCTCCTAACTCTTGGTGATTGCAAGATCATTGAGAAGACCCTTACAATAATCTAGCCTCTCAGACTCTTGGTGCTCTCTCCTGCCATGATCTTGTCTGCCACATCACTTCAGCCACCTGCTCTTACGGTTGCTCTCTAGACCTTGCTGTTACCAATAACTGCACTCCCTTTCATAATGTCAATTTCAGATGACAAGTACTACCTCCCAAGTCTCCATCTCATTCTGATCACTTTCCAGCCACAGGAGAAACATGTATTTATTGACCTTAGCATCTATTTCACTCTTCCTCATATCTGCATTTACCTCTATCCTCAATTAAGATTCAACAGTTCAACATGATAACCATTACCTTATATAATCTGAATTATCTTCTCCTTATCTTCCACCATCAAATTTACTTTTTCTTAGTTAACTGCCAGCTTCTACCTACTGCTTCCTGCTTCTGATCTGTTGGAAATGGCTGAAAAAAATACAGTTATGCTGACAGATTTTCTTCAATTCCTGATTGTCAATCTCAAGAGGGTCTTTACTGTTGCCAGGGAATTTTCACTGCCTTTGACTAGTCACTTTCATCTCTTATTCTCCTAGACAACTATTTGGTATCCTTCTTTTCTCTTCAAACCCATAGCGCCTTGCCATTTATTCTCACTTTAATTTTCTTTATTCTCACTGTAACAACTTTGCTCTTTATTTTACTAAGAAAATAGAGATTAGAATAAATTTCCTCATGCTTTCACCACCAAATACACACACTTTCCTCTATGCCCCATATCCTGTCTTCCCTTCTCCTACATTGAACAGATAATCTCTATTCCTATCTAAAAAGAATTCCATGTATAAAATGGATTTTGTCTTCTTAAGAGCATGGTTCTTGAAGTTGTGTGTCTTATCTGTATCACAGTTTCTTCTCTGACTGTATCATTTTTGTCTTTAAAAATAAAACCAGCCAGGGACAACCGCTCAAACCTGTAATTCCAGCACTTTGGGAGGCTGAGGTGGGAGGATCGCTTGATTCTAGGAGTTCAAGACCAGCCTGAGCAACATTGGGAGACCCTGTCCGTATAATAAATTTTTTTAAATTAGCCAGGCATGGTGGTATTTGCCTGCAGTCCCAGCTACTCAGGAGGCTGAGGTGGGAGGATTGCTTGAGCCATGATAGTGCCACTGCATTCTAGCCTAGGCAACAGAGTGAGATCCTGTCTCTAAAATTAAATTAAATTTAAAAACCCAAACCCTGACTTGACTGCACATGCCTGTCTAGGTACTGTCTGATTTCTCTGCTCCCTATCATAGCAAAAACCTTCAAAATGGTGGGCTACATTCGCTGTGTGTACTTCTCCTAATATTTCCTGAAGCAAGTTCAATCAGCCTGGTGTGCCCTCAAAGACTAAAAGTGATATCTACATTGCCAACCTAATGTTTTTTTCTCAGTTCTCGTCTTCCAGCTTTATGAGCAGCATTTGAGTCACTTTTGATGATTCCCCCTTCTTAAATTGCCTTCCTTGCTTGGCTTTTCTTTTCTTTCTTTCTTCCCAGTTCTCTTGCCATTCCTCATGTCATATCCTTGCTGGTTCCTCTTCATATTCCAGACCTCTGCTCTTGAGATTGCCAAAGTGGTCAATCCTCAGATCTTGCCTTTATCACTCTTCAGGGTCTCACTCTGCCACCAAACTGGAGTGCGGTGGCATAATCTCAGCTCACTGCAACTTCCGCCTCCCTGGCTCAAGCGATTCTCCCACCTCAGCCTCCCGAGTAGCTGCAATCACAGACACATGCCACCAAACCCGGCTAATTTTTGTATTTTTTGTAGAGATGGGGTTTCACCATGTTGTCCAGGCAGGTGTAGAACTCTGGGGCTCAAGCAATCCTCCCACCTGAGCCTCCCGAAGTGCTGGGATTACAGGCAGGAGCCACTGTGCCTGGATATTTGTTATTTTATATTTCTCCTTACTAGAATGTAAATGCCATAAAGGTAAGAACTTCATCTGTTTTGTTCATATTTTTCCAGTGTTTTGAATAGTGCTTGCTGTATAATAGGAATTTAATGAATATTTGTCAAATATCTTTTCTTTCTCTATTCTTCCAACTGTTGCATTGTTAGCCAAAAGAATCTCTGTCTTCTCTCTCTCTGGTTTCATCACTTTTTCCTTGGTTCTCTCTCTTTCATTACTTCTGTTAACATCTCTGGGTCCCAAAGGAAGGAATGTAATCTGGGGCTGAAAATAGACACCTTCAGAGCCCAAGTGGGCAAGGCGTGTGTGAAGCAGCAGGGTGCAAAGCCGCATGGGGTGGTGGAGTGTGTCATCTTACTCCAGGCTATTCATATTTTTTAAAGTTAAACAATCCATCTGTTCAGCAGGCTTGAGCCTGCAGGCCAGGAGTTTGCTATCCTTCCCCTAATCACACCTTGGAAGCCCAAGAATGGTGGTAGTGCTATACAGCTCTTATACGGAGGACATTTTCATAAATTTTAAAATTAAATTTGACAAACTACAAATGCACAGTAGTCTGCTTCACAGTTACCTCATGTTTTTCTTCAATACTTTATCCACATGAAATCAAACCTACTTTCTCAAGTTCTAGCACTTCAGGTGTTTTCTTGAATTTTCACCCTTTTCTTTGTGTTTTGACTAATATAAAATTGTCTACTAATTTTCACAGAGAGTTTTATATCTTAGTATTTAGTATGCAGTATTTTATAGACCCTTTATAAGGCTTTGGGCCCCTAATGCAATCACCCAGTGACTCTTCTAATTAAAAGCAAATGGGATTAATGAACTGTGATCAGAGTCTATTTTTCCTAAACAAGGTAGACCAAAATATGTGTGCAGCTTTTGAAAGGGTAAGAAAAAAAATCATGCCTAAAAATCCTCTGCTCCTTCATTTCAAAACCTTGTTTGTTTCTGTTTTCACAAAAGAATAGAGAAACAATTGCCCCTCAGTGGCCCCCAACAGGTAAGAGAACTGTGTTGGATGTTCACACAGAACCACGATTTCTGCTCTAATTAAGTACTAAAGTGAATCAGAACTCAACCCATAACCTACCTTTTTATGTTCTTCCCTCCAAATCATCATCCAGTTATGCAAAGAAGTCATAAGCCACTCTCTGTGGTCCTTCCAAAGTCTGAGTCCTCTAAAGCAGGGGTCCCCAAACCCTGGGTCATAGACCAGTACCTGTCCATGGCCTGTTAGAAACTAGGCCAACAGCAGGAGGGGAGCAGCAGGTGAGCGAGCATTGCCACCTGAGCCACGCCCCCTATCAGATCACTGGTGGCATTAGATTCTCACAGGAGCATGACTCTACTGTGAACTGAACATGTGAGGGGTCTAGGTTGTGTGCTCCTTATGAGAATCTAATGCCTGATGACTGAGGTGGAAAAGTTTCATCCCCAAACCATTCCATCTGCCCACCCATAGAAAAATTGTCTTCCATGAAACCGGTTCCTGGTGCCAAAATATTTGGGGACCGCCACTCTAAAGACCCTGGGCCATTCCAACAAGGGAAGTCTTTCATTATCAGGCCAAAGAAACAGGCAGTGTGAGTCTATCTGCTTACTCTCCTATCTGCATACTCTTGAGGACTGCATTTGATAGGGAATAAAGGTCAGACCTCTTCTTGCCCAGTAATCTCCGTTTCACTGAAGTTTTAAAAAACCATGTATATTCTACCCTGCTTTCTTCACTCTTAATAGTACCTGCCTGACCCCAACAGATGTGTTTGCATTTGGCCTCTGGTTTTCAACAGTTTTCACTGGAAGATGAGTTATAAGCATCTAGTTAATGAATGTACTTTTGAAACAAATATAAATGAAAATACCACTTCTTCTCAAACAAGACCAAATTCAACAATAGTCAGAGTCACTACAAATGAAAGGGAGGAGAGTTGAGCACATATTTAGATGTTATCAGCCTAGGCAGCCCTCCAAGATAACCAAGACTTCCAGAACACCTAGATGTTTTTCCCTCAATGGCAGGATTTAATGTTGGGGAAAAAAACATTTTACAGTATTAGCCAGGCAATACTCAAACTAGGTCATAGAGAGACTTTTATAAGCAAATTACTCCAAAATGGAGCCTGGAAAATAGGATTTATTTGCTAAGTTCTGAATAAGGAAATTGGCCCAATTGTGAAATGTTAATACATCAAAAACAAAACTTCACTTGATATTGGGTCTGGCTTCTAAGCTCAGCAATAAGACTTTCAACTTCTGAGTAGAGTTCTAATATGCAAACAGAAAAGTCAAACTATCAGGCTAAAAGGAAATTGTATCTTCTCGGAGGTCAAATTTGCTGAAACTTTTGAATAAGGTACAGAAGGGCAAGAGGACCAAAGACCCTGGTGAAATCAGAACTGTGTCCCCTGAAGCCAGTGACTGAGTGGGAAAATAATTTCATATCCTCATGCCCGGATTTTAAGTGCAGGAAGCAATATAGTGTGGCGAAAATATAGGACGTAAATTTAATAAAATGAGTTTTATGAGATGGGGCACTGCAGAGCTTCCCTAATTAAACTTTATCCTCACGTTCAGGCAATTTTCTTCTTTTTGAGAGCAGTCTATCCTTTATTTCTTAACTTCCTGTCACTCCTTTTATTGGTAAAGCAATTATTTTTGCTAAAACCAGTGGACAGAGCTCATAAAGTGACATTGTTTGCCCACATTCTACATCACTGAGAGATATAAAGAATAAATATACACTTTTGGAAGAGAAATGAATCACCCAACTATTCCTCCTCATAGTGGCTTGTGCCCATCATTATAACTTTAAACTGGGTTATCTGCATGAATTTTGGGAAAATATTCTTTTTTAAATGTAGAAAAATAGTGTTTGCTTTTGGCAACATTATATCAAGTAGGTTTTAGACTAAAATAGCAACTCATCGGCCAGGGGCGGTGGCTCAGGCCTATAATCCTAGCATTTTGGGAGGCGAAGCCAGGCGGATCACCTGAGGTCAGGAGTTTGAGACCAGCCTGGCCGACATAGTGAAATCTTGTCTCTACTAAAAATGCGAAAATGAGCTGGGCATGGTGATGTGTGACTTTAGTCCCAGCTACTCGGGAGGCCGAGGCAGAAGAGTTGCTTGAACCTGGGAGACAGAGGTTGCAGTGAGCCAAGATCACACCACTGTGCTCCAGTCTGGGTGCACAGTGAGAATCTGTCTAAAAAAAGGTAAAAAAATAGAAAAAAAAATAACTCATAGGATCAAAGGAAGATGTCCCTCAGAGGTCCTTAAATACATTCTCTTATGTCAGAAAAACTGTACCTAAATTGGTCACAACTGCTAAAACTCTTTAATGAAAGCATCTCAGAGTGATTTGCTAGCACCCACAGCTAAAATTGTTACCTGTAAATATGTCTGCAGGGAAAATAGACTTGATATACAAGTCACTACAAACTTCTACTATAAAAAAGTATATCAAGTTTCATCATTCAATAACCCTTTCAGCTATTGAAATGTCAACCAGTTATATACTGAGCACTGTACACAGATAAAGTACTACTGCCAAATAGTCCTTTCCTAATTTAAGGCAAAATTCACACAAAAAGATCTTGGTGACAAAAGTTTAATACAAACTACTTGCTTTATTAAATAGATTTAGCTTTTGACTAAATAGACAGATGGGTAGAGAGACAGAGAGATACGTAGGAGGAAGTTAAGAATAATGAGCTCTAGTTCCTTCAAAAATAGTTGTGTTGTCATTTCTAAGAGGGGATGGAACAGGTAATACATTAGGTACAGTTTTCCTTTTGTTCAGGTGAAGACCCTAAACTATGCGTATAGTGATATAGCATACCACATTTTTTCAAGTCAAGATTTCTGAGCACATCATTGTATTCTACCTGCTGACATGTTATAAAGAAATGCCCAATAGTATAGACAACAGCCTCAGACTATTTTCTTTGAAAAAAAATAGTGATTCTCGTCTGTGACCCACCAGATGCCATGTTGGATACAGTTGTAGAGAGACCACAAGAACTTCAAAGCTGCTTCTTCAAGACAGATTCATGAAAGTCTCTGTGACATTAACTTGCTTCCATTGATTATTATTTTTTATGGAAATCAAATGTTTCCATGATTCTTTCCTCCTGAAGGATGTGGGAGCTACGTAGGAAGAAAGTGGATATAAAAGTGGGTGGTAGATAGAGAAAAGAACCTGATGAAAGGAACTCTATTCATGACCATTAGAGTTTTTCTCCTAGAAATAAAAATCTTTGAATACAAATATAAGTAGATTATTTGCTTTGAGCTATGTTAAATAGAGCCTAAATAAAATGATGCCAAGCGTTGATTCAATCAATGTCTTTTACCATCACAATTCAGGCCTTCTTAATTTCCAAAGGCAGAACAGAAAAATTCAAAAAGCAATCCAGTGTTCAGGAATATTTTACTTACTATTTTAATAAACCTTTGTTTATGCCTAGAGGTGCCATTAATTTTCCAGGCAGACATTAATATACAGCTCACTAGGGACTGACGTATATGCAGTGATTATTGCTGGGTGTTTCACTTGGGGCTCACTCACTACTCATGTACACAGCTACTGGACAGAAGATTTTTTTCAAAGTTTGTGCTTCATTTATACCCCAAGATTGTTCTTCTACCTTAAATGGAGATGAATAGCTATTTATGATGTGGATCTAATAATCACAACAGCAAGCTTTTAAAAATATTTAATGCATCTTTAGAAAATCTTTCTGTGGTTACAGTAGAGAAAAATTTATTTTCTTTTAATTTGAAGAAATGACTGCAAATAGGGTGGTTAATACTGAATAATATGTTTTGTTCTATTCTCGTCACAGCTAAAAGCTTGGCAGAGACTCTAAGGGTAAGGGACTGGGTAGGCCTGAGGAGATAACCAAGGAGGCACCAATTTCCACCTGTGCAAAAATATGCCAATTATTAGGAACTCCAAAAAATCAATCCGAACATTGCTGTGGAACCTGAGCCTGAATGGGTTTGGTATGTTAACTCTAATTATAATAATTAGATTATAAATAATTAATCATGTATCAGTACAATGAGTTAATGGCATTAGATTTCTTTGAGGGGTGCTCTTGATTTTTTTTCAGCATTTAAAAAATAAAAATGCTGCCAAAGAGCTGAAATTCACAGCTTTAAACCTTTTTTTAAAGTTTATAACGCAAATCAGAACACAGAAATGCTATTCAATGATTTAAAATGCATTTTTATACTGCTTTCAGGTGCTGGAAGCAAATATCACAGCAGTTTGATGAAAATCAAAAAGCAACGCTGGGAAAATGAAGCCATTTTTCTCTGCTAAATGGAATGCAGAGAACATTCTTAACTGTAAGAACTGGTGAAACTAAGCAAGTTACTTCTTATTGTGGCTCTCAGGAGCTATTGATGATAGTTCTATTAGGCTGCCTGGCATAGCTCTGGAAACATGGTTGTTAAAGTCCTCTTTCACTCACTTATAAAATACAGATGACAAGGTAAAACTTGAGTAATACTGAGTTTTTTCTAGCATCAATAATAATGCAATCAGTTTATTGTAATTGCCATAATTATGTGTATATGTATGTGTGTAAACACTAAAAATAAGTATTAGATAAAATGTAAAAGAGATATGTGAACTATTGATGTCTTTTGAGGATGCAATTCTGGCCATATCAGTTAAGATTACAAGTATACACAGGCTTTCCCCTAGCAATCCCATAAAAATAAAACTATCAGCACTTAAGTGTACATGAGCAAAGATGTTTGCCATAGCTTTGTTTATGGTGACAAAAACGAGACACAGAAGGAATGCTTCTCACTCAGCATATAGATAAGCAAACTACAATTTAGCTAATGTCATGTATCCACTAAAAAGAATTTGTTATATCTGTATTAGTTGATCTGAAGGTATTTTTACACTAGGTATTCAAGTAAGCAAAACAGTTTTCTAATTTTTTTACAGTTGCAGTGAGGAGAGATGGATAAGAGAGGGAGAGGAGAGGGATAAACAGTTTAACAAAATGGTTAAAAAGTATTTTCAAAGAAATACATGTAAAATATTATCCCATTTATTCAAAATTTTATATGTAAGTATTCATATGTATGCCTAAGGAAATGTGTTAAAGGAGAGTTATCAAAATAGTGGTTATCTTGGGTGATTTTTAGTTTGTTACTTATATATATTTTTTGTTTGGGTTGACTACTTTACAATAGCATATTTTATTTGTATAATGAGATTTTTAAAAATTAAAGAATTATCAATAAAACAATGTTGCAATGTTATAAACATTTAGAAAAAAACTTCACAAATCTGTAAAATACAGAATATAGAAACAAATTTTCAAAAGGTCAAAAAGTAAGCTATGTTTTCAAGTGTAAGGCTTAGTATATACTCCAGACAACTTAGAAACATTTTTTTAAGTTTGGCAGATTTAAAAAATTGCAGAAAGCATTTGACATGATGATATATAATGGCCCAAGTACAAAAAGTAGACAATTTGCAAACCCTAATCTTGTTCAAGGGCCCTTAAACCCACCTACAGCACCTGTCCCAATTGGACATGCAGGCTTTGAAATGTGGGGCTTTGATATAAAAAGTCAGAATGTCCAGCAGAACCCGTTCTTCCTGGGGCAGGCAGGAATCGACATCTCCTGCTTCTTCCAAGGACTCAAAGTATGCAATCCCAAGATTTCCAACATGTCCAATAAAGAATAGATTAGGGTACAACTAATTCTTCATTTTGGCCATCTAAACATCTGTATGGATCACAACACAGTAGATTTGTCCCAGTTTTGAATATGGGGAAATTAATATCTTGGTTGCCATCTATAGAAATACCAACAGTATCTACCATTTGCTGATCACTGAGGATATATTATGCGTGAGCTAAATGCTTTCTATGTATCATCTAATTTAATGTTTTGACATAGGTAACTAATGTTATCTTTGCGTGGCTGGTGCTCTCATTGCATTCAGATTTCAAAGATGACACCTCAAAGAGGCCTTCCCCAGTCACCCAGTCTAAACTAGAATACCTCACCCTAGGGCAGTACCAGAAGTTTGGTAGTCCTATTCTAGAGCCTCAGAATCTGTCCAGAACTTCTTAGGCACTCAGTAAATATTTGCTGAATAAAAGAATTATTTTTAGTTCTCAAATAACATAAGGTCACTGAGATGGTTAACTTGGCTGCATTAAGGGATACCCAGATAGCTGGTAAACAATATTTTCTGGATATGTCTATGAGGTTGTTTCTGGAAGAGATTAGCATTTGAATCCATAGACCGAATAAAGAAGAGTCAAAGTGGTGAGAATCATCCAAGCAGTTGAGGGTCTGAATAGAATAAAAATGTAGAGGAAGAGGGAATTCACTCTCTTTTCTTGAGCTGGACCATCCATCTTCTCCTATCCTTGGACATGGGAGCTCTTGATTCTGAGGCCTTCAAACTCAGTCTGGATTAAATTACACCACCAGCTTTCCTGGTTTTCCAGCTTGTAGAGAGCCAAATGTGGGACTTTTCAGCCTCCCTAATCACATGAGCCAATTCTCATAATAAATCCCCTTTAATGTACCTACATGTTTCCAATTCGTTCTGTTTCTCTGGAGAACCTTGACTAATATAGTCATGAGCCTCAATTTCCTCATCTGTTTCCTTTATTATTTTATTAATTCAACAAATATTCATTAAGCACCAACTATATTTCAGGCCTGTTCTGGGCCTTCAGAATGTGCCAGTGAAGAAAGAAACAAAGTTCTTGAATCCTTGGAGCTTGCTTTTCAGTCTTTACAATATTTTTTTCCACATAGTTTTCACTGGTTGTCAGAAAAGTAATAACAAATGTAAACATTGTAAATTTCCTTCTATGAAACTTAAAAATGTAGATATTGCTCCTGCCAGAACGATAAAAATCAGATAAATTCTTTACATTTCACATTTGTAAATGTTTATTTAATTGTTTACTTGAATAGTCTTAGCTATAGAGGTAAAACCGAATTATAAATGAGTGACAGAAATGACTAATAAAATCATTGTCCTTAATTAAGGTCATGAAAAATAAAGCAGAATTAATTCAGAAAATTTTTTCCTATTCTTTGGTTGTATCAGTAAATTTTAGCACTTGAAAAATGGTTTTACCAAGCTAAAATATTACATCCATACATTCTCCTCTCAGGAGAAAAAGAATTCTCTACAACGGCATATGCACAAATCCTTCCAAGGAATTAGAAAACTTGGTTTACTTGTTTGTTAGCCCAATGCTAACCCTGGGTAAATGTGGCCAGAGTCCTCAAACCGTCCTGAGCTTCCTCATCACTAAAATGGGAATAATAATACCTACTCTGTCTAGGATGGTGAGAAGCAAATAAATGCATGCAGGTTTTTATAGTTGTCAAGTACTATATATATTCTATACAAAAATATAATTTTTACTTGGTGGAATTTTAAGAATATAACAATGAAGTCTATTAACATCTGATATATATGTAAGTAGTTTTATAATGGCAAAAATTTAATTTAGGGTTAATTTCCAAATATGCTTCAACTTAATGAAATGAATGCACAATCTAAGAATAACCAATTTGAAGTCTACATTAATCTTAAAAATGGTGCAAGAATAACTCAAGAATTTAATGCATTGCCACATCTAATTTATAGTTCTTAAAGAAAGCCAAAAGTCAAGCTCAAACGTGGAAAAGTATGATTCTTTCAGTATTTTCCCTTGATAATTTAACTGTGTAAATTAAAATAAACAGAAGAGATAAGGTGATATTCAATGTATATAAAGAGGAGATTTTGATACAATAGCATAAGATTAAAACTGATACTTGGCATTTATGGCATAGCCACCTATAGAGGATAATCAGGCAGGGAGAAGTGATTCCACAACAGGGATTTTTCCTATTTCACATTCCAAGGGCTCTCCTTAGAATCCACAGTTGTCTTAGTCACTGATTTAGCACACCTGGGCCCCCAAGGGCACAGCAGCCTTTGATCTTCTCTGCCTATTGCAGTGTTGACAAATTCTTCTTGTCATCTTTGTATAGCACATTCAGTAGGTGGATGCTAGGGTTGGAGATGCAGCAGGAGGTGCACCACTGTCCTGGGGTATCGGCGGGATTTCCTAGAGGAGAGGACACTGAATGTGAGGCCTAAAGAATGAATAGAAATTGTTTGGAGGAGCAAAGCTATTGGAAAAAGCGAAGATGAGCCACACCTGTAAAAACAAGGAGAGATCCAGATTGCAGAGGACCTCATATTTTATGACAAGCAGCTTGGATTCAGTCTGAGAGACCAAGACTGCTTTTGAGTGGAGCAGTTAGAAACTGAGATTTGGATTCTAGATTAATAAGGGAACTGAGCTGAAGATTTGCTACTGGAAGGTGTGATGGTAGTGGCGGACGGAGATCTATGGAGATGCTATGTAACAGTTGTGTTGTGCTACTGATCACTGGGAAATGAAGGCAAACAAAAATAACAGAAACAGATTGTTTTACATAGAATGAGTTCCTAATTTAACATTAATAAACATTTAACTATTAATTGAATAATTTATTGGTTACTCAGTTTTTATATTCATCTCAATTCTGTTTGAGAACCCACCTTTGAATATATTCCCTTCTTATCATCTTCAATTTTCTCTTTCCTCAAAAGGAGAGTTAGGCTTATGTGTAAATTTCTCTCCAATTGTAGAAATATATAAAATTAACAAGCAGATAGGATTCCCAGACCAGAGAATAAAAGCTTTATAGGAGATATCATCTTCTTAGCCAAAGCTTTAAAAATCTACAGCTGGCTAGTTTATTGGAAAAGGCAACTAAAGCAGGGAAATATGTAAGCTACCTTTTTAAAAAGTTTAAAAGTGAAAGTTTGTATACACTTAATATATGTATATATTATATAGGTGTGTATATGTATACAAATGTATATACACCTTGCCTTTTCTTTGATTTTTGCATCATTTTTTAAAGAACCACAGCCATATGCCTCCCCAATTTCCAGTTTCCATTTCTTTAATATGCCATAGGAATGGTGAAGCAATCTGAATGTAGAATCCTAGATTTTTATGAATTTACTCTAATATTTTGCAGGTGTATAATCCATATGTATATGAAAACAATTTTTAAGCAGTCTAGTCTTCATAGAAACAATAAACTTCTGTGTTTATATCTCTTTCTTTTTTCTCTTTTTTTTTTTTTTTGAGAAAGGGTCTCGCTCTGTCACCTAGGCTGGCGTTCAATGGCACAATCACAACTCACTGCAGCCTGACCTCCGGGGTCAAGTGATCCTCCCACTTCAGCCCCTTAAGTAGCTGGGACTTCAGGCACACACCACCATGCCTGGCTAATCTTTATATTTTTTTGTAGAGACGTGGTTTCGCCGTGTTGCCCAGGCTGGTCTCAAACCCCTGAGATAAGCAATCTTCCTGCTTTGGCTTCCCAAAGTGTTGTGATTACAGGCGTGAGGCGCTGCAGCCAGCCTCTGTATTTATATTTCATTAGTCTGGACAACATTTAACTAACAATGTTATCTAAATAACAAGTGAAAAAGACACAAACTGCTTTGGGAACAAAGACAGTTGACTTTTTCCCCTTTTTATTTTTAGTTGACATGTAATAATTGTACATATTTATGAGATACAGAGTGATATTTAGTATATGTGTACAGTGTGTTATGATCAAATCAGGGTAATTAGCATATTATCACCACAAACATTAATCATTGCTGTGAACGTTCAAAATCCTCTCTTCTGGCTTTTAAAAAATATACAATAAATTATAGTTAACCCTATTCACCCTGCACTGCAGAAAACACCAGAACTCATTCCTCCTATGTAGTTGTAATAATTGCCTCTTGGTAAGAGAATTTGCTCATGAGTAGCTTCACATTAGCATATGAGAACAACCCCAAAGCAGTCCTTAGCTGAAGTTTAGGAATTAGAAAGATCTGGGTAGAGTCCAGACTCTGGAATTTACTAGCTGTGTGACCTTATAAGTTGTTTATTTTTTCTGAGTCTTGGTTTCCTGAAAGGGAGCATAAGTGTTACTAGAAAGGGGTTCCTACCCAGACCCCAGGAGATCTCACACAAGAAAGAATTCAGGGTAAGTCCACAGAGTAAAGAGAAA
This sequence comes from Sapajus apella, assembly GCF_009761245.1. Lineage (NCBI taxonomy): Eukaryota > Metazoa > Chordata > Mammalia > Primates > Cebidae > Sapajus > Sapajus apella. Next base: position 6,505,272 of record NW_022437001.1, read on the forward strand.
GCAAGTTTATTAGAAAAGAAACAAAAGAACAGCTACTCCATAAACAGAGCAGCCCTGAAGGCTACTGGGTGGCTATTTATGGTGATTTCTTGATCATATGCGAAACAAAAGGTGGATTATTCATGAGGGAAAGAGGTGGGCAATTCCCAGAACTGAGGCTTCTTCCCTTTTTTAGACCATACAGGGTAACTTCTAGATGTTGCCATGGCATTTGTAAACTGTCACGGCACTAATTGGAGTGTCTTTTTAGCATGCTAATCAATTATAATTATATAATATAGTATATAATATATATGAACATATAATTATAATGAATTATAATTAGCATATAATGAGCAATGAGAACAATCAGAGGTCACTTTCATCACCATGTTGGTTTTAGTAGGTTTGGGCCAGCTTCTTTACCACAACCTGTTTTATCAGCAGGGTCTTTATGACCTGTATCTTACGATACCAGTCCACCAACTTCCTATCCTATCCTATGACAAAGAATGCCTAACGTCCTAGGAATGCAGCCCAGTAGATCTCAGCCTTATTTTACCCATCCACTATTCAAGTTGGAGTCATTGTGGTTCAAATGCCTGTGACATAGGAACATAATTCCCAAAATTCAGTTTTCTAGATGAGGTCATCTAGAAAAGCTCTTGGTACACCATACTTACTCATTCAACACTCATTTCCTTACTTCTTGATGTTAGAAAAAGATACATTTCTCTCATCACCATCCCTCCCCACTTTCTTTTGTCATTATTATTATCAAAGCTTCTACTAAACAAATCGTTGAATCAAATTGATTTAATCTGAGGAAATAAAGTTCTTAGGCTATGCTTAATCGATTATCCTAATCATTTGAAAGTGTTATGGAATAAAAATCTGTTGGTTTCTGATCTAGAACACAGGTGAATATTTCAAAAGGAAGTTAACAGGCTCAACAATTTATGGGCTCACTTACCAGCTTGCTCCACACCTACCTTTCAGTTCCTTTCTGAATAATTAATATCTGATAATGGGAGATAAGAAGGCAGAGAACAAGAGTCTGTAATATAAAGGGGTCATTTAGGAGCCCTCTCTCCCCACACCCCCATTCTTCTTCCTTTAAGAAAGTGTTATTCTCATATCCTTTGCCCACTTTTGAATGGGCTTGTTTTTTTCTTGTAAATCTGTTTTAGTTCTTTGTAGATTCTGGATATCAGCCCTTTGTCAGATGGGTAGACTGCAAAAATTTTTTCCCATTCTGTTGGTTGCCAATTCACTCTAATGACTGTTTCTTTTGCTGTGCAGAAGCTGTGGGGTTTGATTAGGTCCCATTTGTCTATTTTGGCTTTTGTTGTCAATGCCTTTGGTGTTTTGGTCATGAAGTCCTTGCCTATGCCTGTGTCCTGAATGGTTTTGCCTAGGTTTTCTTCTAGGGTTTTTATGGTGTTAGGTCTTATGTTTAAGTCTTTAATCCATCTGGAGTTAATTTTAGTGTAAGGTGTCAGGAAGGGGTCCAGTTTCTGCTTTCTGCACATGGCTAGCCAGTTTTCCCAACACCACTTATTAAACAGGGAGTCCTTTCCCCATTGCTTGTTTTTGTCTGGTTTGTCAAAGATCAGATGGTTGTAGATATGTGGTGTTGCCTCCAAGGCCTCTGTTCTGTTCCATTGGTCTATATCTCTGTTTTGGTACCAGTACCATTCTGTTTTGATTACTGTAGCCTTGTAGTATAGTTTGAAGTCCGGTAGTGTGATGCCCCCTGCTTTTTTTTTTTTTTTTTCTGCTTAGAATTGACTTGGCTATGTGGGCTCTCTTTTGGTTCCCTATGAAGTTTAAGGTGGTTTTTTCCAGTTCTGCAAATCAAAACTACATTGAGATACCATCTCACTCCAGTTAGAATGGCGATCATTAAAAAATCTGGAAACAACAGATGCTGGAGAAGATGTGAAGAAATAGGAACACTTTTGCACTGTTGGTGGGAGTGTAAATTAGCTGAACCATTGTGGAAGACAGTGTGGCGATTCCTCAAGGATCTAGACATAGAAATTCCATTTGACCCAGCAATCCCATTACTGGGTATATATCCAAAGGATTATAAATCGTTCTACTATAAGGACACATGCACACAAATGTTCATTGCAGCACTGTTTACAATAGCAAAGACCTGGAACCAACTCAAATGCCCATTGATGATAGACTGGACAGGGAAAATGTGGCACATATACACCATGGAATATTATGCGCCATCAAAAACGATGAGTTTGGGTCCTTTGAAGGGACATGGATAAACCTGGAAACCATCATTCTCAGCAAACTGACAGAAGAGCAGAAGACCAAACACCGCATGTTCTCACTCATAGGCGGGTGTTGAACAATGAGAACACATGGACACAGGGAGGAGAGCACTACACACTGGGGTCTTTTGGGGGGAAATAGGGGAGGGACAGCGGGGAGTGGGGAGTTGGGGAGAGATAGCATGGGGAGAAATGCCAGATATAGGTGATTGGGAGGAAGGCAGCACATCACACTGCCGTGTGTGTACCTATTCAGCAATCTTGCATGTTCTTCACATGTACCCCAAAACCTAAAATGCAATAAAAAAACAAAAATTGAAAAAAAAAAGAAATTGTTATTCTCTTGTGTAATAGAGCTATTTCCCCCACGTCCTTTGCCAGCACCTGAACCCTCATATACAACACACAATTATTGGGCTCATTATAAGCTCTGTTCTGGTCCTCTAGAAACCCTCTGTGTTGGGGCTTTGTGTGTGTGTTTTCGTTTGAACACAGGGTCCGGTGATGATGGGGGAGGGCAATAAGTGTTACTTTCCCTCACAGAGTTGTTATGAGGATAAATGAAATGATATTCATACAGCACTTTAGGATGTTCTTGTAAAATGCATCTTTGTAAATATGAAGTATTCTAAAAGGCCAGTGACTGCAACTCCTATTTAAAATAAAAATTGCTGACAACAATTTCAACTCTGGAAAGTAAACACATAAGCTTGAAATTGAAGTGCACTTTGCCAGGTAGCAGCAGGCTGATGACATATCTGGGTCCTTATTGCAAATAAGGCTAAATGTTAGCATGGATGGCTGCATAGTTCCATTTGCCCATCCTGCTCTGATATTTAAAAGCATCTAAAGACAATGGCCAGGGCTTGTGTTGTTTGTGATCCAGGGAAATCTGAAAGGCTGGTTCAGCCTTAGACCCTCCAAGGGCATTGCAGACAAACTAGAGAAAACTAAGATAGGAACATCTTGAGGATCTTTAACTACAACAGGATCCGAGCCTGCTCCTGTCATGATTGACTGTAGTCCCTTTGGAGCACATTAAAGCCATCCTATGGGGTTAGTGTGAAACCAGATCAAAGTGACTCTCTGGGAAACCTTCAACCTGGAGACAGGAGCAGAGCCCTCATCCCTCAGGTGGCCATGGTCTGGGAACGAAGCCATGCTCCTGGAACATGTTCGGAGCTATGTGTATGCAAACACCATATGTTACCTGCTGTAAGCAGGTAACTCAGTATAGTGAGAAATGTTCTAAAATTGCCACAGAACACTGATGTGTTTTAGACCCTATCAAGCAAATTAGGGCCTAGGACTATGAGAGATCACACACTAATTTAGTATCCTGGGTACAGAGGGGGATGATCAGTGAAGCCTCTATGAGTTGACAGAGGACCAAGCCAGCAAATGCAATAGGAAGAACTAGGAAGAAAATGAGTCATGGAGAATTTAGCCCTGGTAGATATCCCAGACAACTATGCAAGTCAGAGTTGGCTCTAGAGTAGCACAGAATAAAGCCACAAAGACTCAGCAATGGAAAACTACGGATTTTAGTAGAAGGCAGAGGACAATGCCTTCAACCTCTGAAACAAAGTAGCTTCTCAAACAACCACAGCCATGACCACTCCATGTGTACTTGCCCACTTTTAACCTCATTCTTTCTTCTCTATAGTGGAGTTCTTAGGCACTCTGTTTGAGCCAACATGTTAACATATAATGGGGTGTCTAATAAATACATAAACATATAACTGGTTATCGACTAAACAATTCACAGAAGAATAATACAACCTAAAAGTAACTATTTAGTAATTTCACTACTGGTTGATGATATACATACAAACCTACCAAGTAATATCTCATATTTAATATGCTTGTTTTTAGATTTTGAAATTCAAATTTGGAGACTTTGATATTCTTTTTGGATCTGTTCTTTGGTAACTTCAGAGAGATTGTTAACATTTTGGTGTTTCTACTTCTATGTTTTTGGAATGAGAAAAAGTATGTAGTGTTTTTTGTGCAAAGATTCTAGAAAGACATGAGATATCTTGGCACCATTCTGTGTTTATCATTAAAATGTAGAAGACTTTCATCCTGTGATGTTCCTAAGTCTATTCCACAAATAGTGATGTTTAGGGTCTCTGTTGACTTTTCTTCTCTTTGAGAACAGGAAGAAGGACAAAATGCAGGGGGAACAGAATGAGCATGTATTGACCATTAACTCTACCTCTAGGTGGTTTATCTATAACCTTTACAACCATCTTATGAAGCAGGTATTATTAACCATGACATGTTACCAGCGAGTAGAAGGGCCACTTGCCTCTCAATGAGATAGCATGAGATCTTTATGCACTTCTTAAAAGTAACAATATCATATCTTCTCTATGATTTTTGAGAATTTGCATTTTCCAGGTTTGCCATCCCTGCTCTTGGCTATTCTATTCTATCAACAAAGAAAGGAACCTTTAACTGTGATTAGGTAATTTACTCAAATGGTAGATGTGGAGTTTAAAGCCTTCAGGTTTTTACTCTCTCTTGCATTCTTAAGTGTTTTAAAGTAAGGTATTTCACGTTGGTTTTAGAAGTGCATTCATCTGTAATCACCACTTAGCCTTCAAAATAAATCTTTAGGTAGATGAGTAAAGTGATCATGAGAAAGTCATAAAGCATGAAAATTGAATCATTTAAAACATGTTTATTCTTTCTCTCTTTATTGCTTTTAGGATATTCAACAAGTGGAAATAGCATGTGATAGACTCCAGCTATTTGCAATATGGTACTAAGTGAGGAGGCATATTATTTTAGGAAAAACAGAGAGGGAACAGATTGCTTACATGTTATCAAATATGGTTCTAAAAGAGATTATGGGAATACAGTTGTTGAGACCACATTAAGAAAAAAAAAATGCTCAGGCATTTAAGAGTGTAAAAGACAAGCAGAAATAAAATAAAGGATAAGAAAATTTAATTACTGGAAATAGATGGTAAGAGGAAGATGGCATACAATTCAGAGAAAAAATACAACACATGGGGATTATGGGAACTATAATGCAAGATGAAATTTGGGTAGGGACACAGCCAAACCATACTAGGCCTTTATACTGCACTTTCAGGAAAGTCTTGCTTGTTTGGGGTTGATGCACAAAAACTCACAAATTGGATTTAATAAGAAAGTTCCACCATGCCCTAGTAAACCATGCACTCTCACCAAGTATTTGGCCCAAGGGCTTTAGTTTGTTTGTCTCCAGTTTAGGACAAAAAATAGTAATTAGGAGATGTGAATTTAAGAGCTCTGCTCTGGTAAGATGGATTGGAGAATACCATTGGTCTGATTATCCAATTTCTTATTTCCAAAGAAACACAACTACTATGATCCTCCTACAGTAGGGAAAGAATAAAGTAATACTTTCCTTGGAGAATGGTAGTAGCACTTGTTTTCTCTTTGTTGAAGAGTTTCAATCCCAGTGCCTAGGGTCACTTCAGGTCAAGAGGGCCTGCCTCATAATTGATGGTAGGAGACCCAGAGTATTAAAAAATAATATTTATAGACGTCTGGCCTGATATAGTTCTAAGGTGTCTTCAGATACAGATTCTGATGTTTTCTTCCTCAAACTATGCACAAATTTGGTTTATCAAGGTCGGTAGGCAAATTCCAGGCTTAGTTTTCTATTTGATAATCGATCTATCACCAATGATTCCATTTCTACTGTGTGTAACTTGAAAACATTGTATGCACTGAAGGCAATCAATTAGGCATTAGTCAGGGTTAGCAATTCACTTTTTTGAGCAACCTTTAGATCAAGAGATAACAGCTTACTCTTCTACTTTTAGAATTGCATAGCATATAAAATTAGGCTTTTCCATAAATAACAGAAAACTCAAAATAATAGTGTACACCAGAGAGAAGTTTGTTTCTCTTATATACCTACAATCCAGAGGTAGCCAGGCTAGAGACAGTAGGGTAGCTCCAGGAAGTGCCCGTCTTGCCACTCTGCCACTCTTGGGGATTTCAGCCTTTATATATGCATTCAGCCAGCAAAAAGGAATAACTAGGTGAATGTCCCCTTCCTTGGAGGAACTTCCTAGAAATCAGCTACTTCCAGTTACCTTACATTACTGAAACTTAGTCACATGCCTGCTTCAAAAGAATCTGTAATCTGCATTTAGCAGCCAGGTGCCCAGCTAGAATCAGGAGCTCTAATGTTAAGGGAGAAGAAGACCGCCAGCAACCTCTACCACACATTCTAATTACACAGCTCTTGGAACAGTCAACCCAATCTATTCTTTGAAATGTTCAGCCTTTAAGAGTTCCATGAACCCAGGGTAAAGTGTACAGGTCTCCAAATCACGGGGACATAATGCTCTCTAAACTACTTTTAGATCTTTGTTCTTACTTAAGTTGGACTTAGAACTCTTGTTGGTGCCCCGCGTTAGAGGACACTCAGAGATACAGTAGTTGTATATAATTTTCCAGGAGGAGACGAAAATACCCTCTGGAGATTTTTAATATGTTTGGCATTTAAGGAATATGAAGTGGGCAATCACTCTATAAATAGTTAAATTTGTCCTATATGAACGCAAACAGCTATATTTTCCCTGAAAACAAAATTACAAGGCAATTATTATACACCAATTGTTTTCTAATATGTAAGGCAAAATTATATATTTATTTTAAACAATGAAACCTATATTACTTATGCTATTTACACTCATATGCTTTTGAATTCTGTCTTTTTATCTCAGTCATCCTTCATTAGCAGTACCGAGTTATGCCTTTGTTTTTAGCTTAGCTAGTTGTTCCAAGTGCTTCTGTGATATTGTTATGCACAGAGTGTTGGCTTTATTTCTTTCACTCTTTCTATCCTTCATCATTTATTAATGACACAGATTGTGTGATGAAGAGTTGTCAACATGATCATTTTTCTATATTTACAGGTACAATAACTGCATTGAAGTGGATTTGTCATCTAATAGCCTTAAATGAACCCTCTCTTTCGAGCTGCATTTCACTCCATTATTTACTGTGCTTCCCGATAGCTTATCATCCATGACTGTCTTCTCTCCTTTTTCCCCTTAATTTCCTGAGACAGATTTCCACTTAAGAAACTGAGAAACTATTAGATGGAGAGGTTCCACAAACCACCAGAGCATAAGGTCTTCTGCAAAGAGACACATTCACCCCTCATGGGTTAAAGAAAGAAAGTAGCATTACATCTTCCACACTGACAAACTCAGTCATTATCAATGTGTAAAGGGCATAATCCTATTTCAATTGGGGAAATTTACATGCATAACTCTCATTAACACAAATACAATAGAAACTAAGTGCCTAAATTCCTGGGCAGAGAAAAGAGAAGTGGTTATGCCCCTAGCCTAATATAAAACATGACTTCCTATATTTGAGTTGGAATTTTCATAACTGTTTAATATTAGTCTGTGAGTTGCTCTAGAGAGAGGCAATATCAAAGAAGAAAATAATACTCTATCTCCGTAAAGCGTTTTAGCAATGCTCAGAGAGGTGGACTACCAGACATTTATTTTGGAAATTATCTTGCTAGCTCCAACATGTTTTCAAATTATGCATGTATTGGTAGTATTCTGCTATAATTGGCACAGCCACTATATATCTTTATCTTTGCTGTATTTGGAATACAGGAAAAGAAGAGCATTTCCTTTCATGGTAACATTTTGAAGCTAATAACATACAGTAGTACAAAAAATGTTCAATGATCAAAATAGTTGTCCTTAAATATGTTTGTTTGAAGATTACATATGTCCTTAAGAATCTTTTTGTTTAATTTGTAATTACTTTACATGATTAAAAAGAATACAAATAACTTACCTAATTTCTCAAAAGAAAAATATAAAACAAGATGATCATGCCATATACAATTTTCACAAATTATTTGCCAGTGATAAATTAATTACAGGAGTTGATTACTGAACCAAATATTACCACCTGAATTATGTTTCTTTGCATTCCCAGGTAGCTTTTTATTTAACTTGTCTGAATGGAGTTCTACGCTTCTATGTTTTCATAAGCACATGCTAAGACTTGAGAAATTCTTGATTGAGGGTGAGAGTCGGTTGAGCTAGAAGCATCATGAAGACATGGAAGTGTTAGTGAAGTCTGGGCAAATTATTATAGCATAGGCAGTTCACTTGAAGCTTATGGAAGCAACTGGTCACTTGCCTTTGAATTTAAGAATTAATGGAGACTACATTTTAATCTTATTATTTTTCATCTATCACTTTCATCTTCTGGCTGTATATTTTACATACAATTTCCTGAGCACAACCCCAGGAGGCATGTTTTTACCATTGAAGAAACTGCGTCATAGATGATAGTAAGTGATAGTAAGCGATGACAGTAAGGTAAATCTTAGTTATTTTTATCTATCACTCACTTCATGTTATTAGATATTAGGTTCAGAGATTCAGTTGCCATGTAGGTACATTGTTACCTGAGCTCTTACTTATCTTACTGCTGTACTCTGAATATTTGTCCTCCACCACCCAAATTTTATGTTGCAATCTAATCTTCAGTGCAAAAATAGTATTAAAAGGTGGAGCCTTTGGAAAGGGGTTAGATGATGAAGGCAGAGTCCTAATGAATGGGATTCGTGATCCTATCAGAGAGGCCTGAGAGAGTTAATTGGCCTCTTCCACTAAGTGAGAAGTCAGCAAGAAGATAGCATCTTTGAACTTTGAAGAGTGAGCTATTGCCAGATGTCACATCCTTTGGAACTTTGATCATGGACTTTCCAGCCTCTAGGACTGTAAGAAATGTCTGTTGTTTGAAAGGTATGGTAATTTGTTTTAGCAGCCCAAACTGCCTAAGACACTCATCATGGTAGACATTTATGTTGTGTCTACACTAAACACTCAGGATATACACTACCAAACAAGTGAATCAACTAGGTGATATAAAAGTGAAACAAATAAGTTGATCTAGGAAAATTTTGACTTCTGATACATGGTCTAATAACCAAAAGACAACTACACAAATATAACCAGCAATAGTTCCCATTACCACCCCATTTTTAAGCATGCATTCCTTGCCAGGCTGTATATTTTACATATATTTTCCTAAGCACAACTCCATGAGGCATGTTTTTACCAATGAAGAAACGGAGTCATAGAGAGGTTGTCACTTGTCGAAAGCAAATGGCTAGTAAATGTCCACAGCTTAAATTTGAAAGCAGTTTTGTACGTGCTGAATTTCTTGAATAAATCTATAAATGAGTACAAAGCCCACATTTCTTAACCACGTACATAACACCATAATCCTGAGTTTACCAAATGAGGTCCCTATGATTAGGTGGAAAGGAGAAACCTGAATATCTAAATACATTAGGATCATTTATTTTGTGAGCTCTTTTTACTTAGTAAAAAATTAAGTGACTCCTTTGACGATCTCAGCTAACAAGATCAGGGGCATGAGCAGGGTCATGGTTGGAACACAGATGTTCTGATCTGTCCAGTACTGTTCCCATTCAGTATTATCTCACTTCCACCCCATGACTCCCATTAATTCATGACAGTCACCATCACCCAGAGTAAGTTTTATCCATCTACACCTTGGGGGCAGTTAAGAATCAAAACACACATCTTTATCATTCACCAAAAAATATAAGATAATTTTTTTTTGGCTTCTACATTGTACCCTCTGATTCTATTTCAACTATTCAAGTCAATAAATATGTATCAGATATTTACTATATTTCACAGTACTATGTTAGCTAGTGTGAATGACAGTAAAATGGAAAAAAGAACAACAATTCTTCTTCAGAAGTTTCTATTCTAGTTGTAGGATGCCTATACACACAAAAAGACTATGGTAACTATATAACATGGTAGAGGAAACACACAGGAGGGAAAGATTTTTTTCTGGCTCAAGGGAGCAGGAAAAGCTTCATAAAATATGTTAGATTTTATGTGGAAAAGCTTCATAAAATATGTCAGATTTTAAGTGGATAAAGACATAAGGGAGGTGATATGGTTTGGATCTGTGTCCTACCCAAATCTCATGTTCAAGTGTAATTCTCAGTGTTGGAGACAGGGCCTAGCTGGAGGTGACTGGATCACAGGGGCGCTTTCTAATGGTTTAACACAATCACCCTGGGTGCTGTTCTCATGATACTGAATGAGTTCTCATGAGGATTTGTTGTTTAAAAGTGTGTTGCACTTTTCCCTCCCCTATCCGCTTCCTCTTGCTCCAGTCATGTGAAGTGCCAGCTTTTCCATTGCCTTCCACCATGATGAAAGCCAAGCAGATGCTGTCATGCTTCCTGGATAGACCATGAACAAATTAAACCTCTTTTTGTTGTTGTTGTTTCATTTTTTTGTTTGTTTTTTGTTGTACTTTAGGTTCCGGGGCACATGTGCAGATCATGCAGGATTGTTGCATAGGTACATACATGGCAAGGTGGTTTGCTGCCTCCATTACCCCGTCACCTATATCTGGCATTTCTCCCCATGTTATCTCTCCCCAACCTCCCCACCCAGAGCTGACCTCCCCTAACCCCACCCAACAGATCCCAATGTGTGATGCTCCCCACCGTGTCCATGTGTTCTCATTGTTCAACACCTGCCCATGAGTGAGAACATGCTGTGTTTGTTTTTCTGTTCTTGTGTCAGTTTGCTGAGAATGATGGTTTCCAGATTCATCTATGTCCCTACAAAGGACATGAACTCATCGTTTTTTATGGCTGCATAGTATTCCATGGTGTAAACGTGCCACATTTTCCTTGTCCAGTCTATCATTGATGGGCATTTGGGTTGGTTCCAGGTCTTTGCAATTGTAAACAGTGCCAAAATGAACATACGTATGCATGTGTCTTTATAATAGAATGATTTTTAATCCTTTGGATATATACCCAGTAATGGGATTGCTGGGTCAAATGGAATTTCTATTTCTAGGTCCTTGAGGAATCGCCACACTGTCTTCCACAATGGTTGAACTAATTTACACTCCCACTAACAGTGTAAAAGTGTTCCTATTCTCCACATCCTTTCCAGCATCTGTTGTCTCCTGATTTTTTAATGATCACCATTTTAACTGGCATGAGATGATATCTCAATGTGGTTTTGATTTGCATTTCTCTAATGACCAGTGATGATGAACATTTTTTCATATGTTTGTTGGCTTCATATATGTCTTCTTTTGAAAAGTATCTGTTAACATATTGTTTGTCCACTTTTGAATGGGTTAATTTGTTTTTTTCTTGTAAATCTGTTTTAGTTCTTTGTAGATTCTGGATATTAGCCCTTTGTCAGATGGGTAGATTGCAATTTTTTTTTCCCCATTCTGTTGCTTGCTGCTTTGATTGCTTCTTTTGCTGTACAGAAGCTATGGAGTTTAATTATACTCCTTTTGTCTATTTTGGCTTTTGTTGCCAACGCTTTTGATGTTTTAGTCATGAAGTCCTTGCCTATGCCTATGTCCTAAATGGTTTTGCCTAGGTTTTCTTCTAGAATTTGTATGGTGTTAGGCCTTATGTTTAAGTTTCTAATCCATCTGGAGTTAATTTTAGTGTAAGGTTTCAGGAAGGAGTCTAGGTTTTGCTTTTTGCACATGGCTAGCCAGTTTTCCCAACACCATTTATTAAACAGTGAATCCTTTTCCCATTGCTTGTTTTTGTCAGGTTTGTCAAAGATCAGTTGGTTGTAGATGTGTGGGGTTGCCTCGAGCCTCTCTTCTCTTCCATTGATCTATATCTCTGTTTTGGTACCAGTACCATGCTGTTTTGATTACTGTAGCCTTGTAGTATAGTTTGAAGTCAGGTAGCATGATGCGTCCAGCTTTGTTCTTTTTGCTTAGAATTGTCTTGGCTATGCAGGCTCTCTTATGAAGTTTAGGTGTTTTTTTCCAGTTCTGTGAAGAATGTCATTGGTAACTTGATGGGGATAGCATTGAATCTATAAATTACTTTGGGCAGTATGGCCATTTTCACAATATTGATTCTTCCTAACCATCGGCATGGAATGTTTTCCCATCTGTTTGTGTCCTCTATTATTTCCTTGAACAGTGGTTTGTAGTTCTCCTTGAAGAAGTCCTTTACATCCTTTGTTAGTTGTATTTCTAGGTATTTTATTCTCTTTGTAGCAATTGTGAATAGCAGTTCATTCTTGATTTGGCTGTCTTTAAGTCTGTTATTGGTGTATAGGAATGCTTGTGATTTCTGTACATTGATTTTGTATCCTGAGACTTTGCTGAAGTTGCTTATCAGTTTAAGGAGACTTTGGGCTGCGACTATGGGGTCTTCTAAATATACAATCATGTCATCTGCAAATAGAGACAATTTGACTTCTTCCTTTCCTAATTGAATATGCTTTATTTCTTTTTCTTGCCTGATTGCTCTGGCTAGATCTTCCAATACTATGTTGAATAGAAGTGGTGAGACAGGGCATCCTTGTCTAGTGCCAGATTTCAAAGGAAACGCTTCCAATTCTTGCCCATTCAGTATAATATTGGCTGTGGGTTTGTCATAAATAGCTTTTATTATTTTGAGGTACATTTCATTGATACCTAGTTTATTGAGAGTTTTTAGCATAAAGCGCTGTTGAATTTTGTCGAAGGCCGTCTCTGCATCTATTGAGATAATCGTGTGGTTTTTGTCTTTGGTTCTGTTTATGTGGTGGATTATGTTTATAGATTCGTGTATGTTGACCAGCCTTGCATCCCTGGGATGAAGCCTACTTGATTGTGATGGCTAAGCTTTTGATGTGCTTTGGCAATCAGTTTACCAGTATTTTATTGAAGATTTTTGCATCTATGTTCATCATGGATATTGGCCTGAAGTTTTCTTTTTTTGTTGTTGAGTCTCTGCCAGGTATTTGTTGAGTCTCAGGATGTTATTGGTCTCATTATGATTTAGGAAGGATTCTCTCCTTTTGTATTGTTTGGAATAGTTTCAGAAGGAGTGAAAAAAGCAGCTCCTCTTTGTACGTCTGGTAGAATTCAGCTGTGAACCCATCTGGACCTGGACTTCTTTTGGTTGGTAGGCTACTAATTGCTGCCTCAACTTCAGCCTTTGTTTTTGGTCTATTCAGGGTTTCAACTTCTTCCTGGTTTAGGCTTGGGAGGGTGCAGGTGTCCAGGAATTTATCCATTTCTTCCAGGTTTACTCATTTATGTGCATAGAGTTGTTTGTAGTAATATCTGATGGTAGTGTGTATTTCTGTGGAATCTGTGGTGATTTCCCCTTTATCATTTTTTATTGCATTATTCTCTTTTCTCTTTTATTAATCTGGCTAGTGGTCTATTTTTTTTGATCTTTTCAAAAAACCAGCTCTTGGATTTATTGATTTTTTGAAGGTTTTTTGTGACTCTATCTCCTTCAGTTCTGCCCTTAGTTATTTCTTGTCTTCTGCTAGCTTTTGAGTTTTTTTGATCTTGCTCCTCTAGCTCTTTCAATTTTGACAATAGGGTGTCGATTTTAGATCTTTCCTCACTTCTCATTTGGGCATTTATTGCTATAAATTTTCCTCTAGACACTGCTCTGAATGTGTCCCAGAGATTCTGGTACGTTGTGTCCTCGTTCTTGTTGGTTTTGAAGAACATCTTTATTTCTGCCTTCACTTCATTGTTTATCTAGTCAACATTCAGGTGCCTGTTGTTCAGTTTCCATGCAGTCATGTGGTTCTTAGTTAATTAATCATGAGTTCTAATTTGATTGCACTGTGGTCTGAGAGACTGTTTGTTATTATTTCCATTCTTTTGTATTTGCTGAGTAGTGACTTACTTCCAATTATGTGGTCAGTTTTAGAGTAGGTGCTATGTGGTGCTGAGAAGAATGTATATTCTATGGATTTGGGGTGAAGAGTTCTGTGATGTCTATTAGGTCCACTTGGTCCACATCTGATTTCAAGTCCTGGATATCCTTGTTAATTTTCTGTCTCATTGATCTGTCTAATACTGACAGTGGAGTGTTAAAGTCTCCATTTCTATTGTGTGGGAGTCTAAGTTACTGTAATTATCTTCCAAACTGAGACCAAGGAAGGTTACATGACTTTTCCATAGTCACATGGGTATTAAAGTAAGCAGTGGAGTCAGGATTTTAACCTGGGCAGTTTAATGCTTGGAGACATACTCTTAACCACTAGAGTTTACTGCTCAGGTTTCTGAAGTCAGGCATATCTTTGTCTGAAATCTGACTCTGTCACTTATCAGCCATGGGAAAAACTTATACCTTACTTTCTACATTGTCACATCTTTAAAACCAGGAAAATCATGCTTATGTAATTTGGAATGGGAAGACTGTGAAAGGCACCAGACCACCACCTGACTGGCCATTAAGGAACCACAATTACTATAATAGTTTCACTATCTTTCAGGAGCTGTTTTACAGTTTTATAGGCTTAGAAGACCTACCCATCAGCTTCCCAGAGCTGATCAAACTCTGGGGTACTCTCTCAAGATACAAAGCCCACCATGTTCCAAGCACCATGTTGGAAAGATATTAAATATTACTTGGGCAGAGAAGTGGTGTTATTAGGCCAGGCGCAGTAGCTCACACCTGTAATCCCAGCACTTTGGGAGGCCAAGGTGGGAGGATCCGTTGAGGTCAAGAGTTCGAAACCAGCCTGGCCAACACGATGAAACCCCATCTCTACTAAAAATACAAAAATTAGCCAGGTATTGGTTGCAGGCACTTGTAATCTCAGCTATTTGGGAGGCTGAGGCAGGAGAATTGCTTGAACCTGGGCAGTGGAGGCTACAGTGAGCTGAGGTTGTGCCATGGCACTCTAGCCTGGGTGATAGAGTGAGATTCTGTCTAAAAAAAAAAAAATGGTATTATTAAAGTTACTGAGTTAGAGAGATCAGTTAGGTAGAGTCTTGCAATGGATAAGTTAAAAGGAAATGTAGAACTGAACTAGGTTTGTAATATAACCAACAGGAAGAGTACGACATAAGTGAGTAAAATTTTGGAGAACAAAACAAACTAATGTTAGTGACTAATTAGATGCCGATTGGGAGAGGGGACAATCATGGAGAATGATGTAGTTTGGAGCATGAGTGCCTGGAGAAAGCTCTAGGCTTTTAAAAGAGACAGAAGCTGGCTCATGTCTAAGCCTCTATGTTTTGGGGTATTTTGTTACATAGCAATAGATAATCAGAACAATATGCAACTAGTGTAATATCCCTTTTTTTGGACTTATATTTCCCTGTTTGATGTATGCCTTACAAAAATATTAACCTATGCTATAGAAACTACTATTTTAAAGGATATGTGGGGCTGAGCACAGTGGCTCATGTCTGTAATCCCAGCACTCTGGGGGACTGAGGCAGGTGAATTGCTTGAGTCCAGAAGTTCACGACCAGACTGGGCAAGTATCAAAACCCCATCTCTACTAAAAATGCAAAAAATTAGCCAGGCATTGTGGCACACTCCTGTAATCCCAGCTACTCAGGAGGCTGAGATGGGAGAATCACCTGACCCTGGAAGGTCGAAGTTTCAATAAGCCGAGATTGTACCACAGCACTCTAGCCTTGGCAACCAGAGTGAGACTTCTGCCTCTAAATAAATAAACAAACAAACAAATAAATAAATAAATGACATATAATAATTTCCCAGGTTAATGTGGCCAGGGAATATAGATGCTTTGGTTATACTCTAACTCCCTCTATGCCTCAGCTGCTTGAGGGCAAAAAGTTTCTATCGTCTCTCCACCTATATAGAAAGGTCAACATTTATCTTCTCAAGTACCCGGTTTATATCACTTTGCCCCTCTTTGAGGTTCCTTTTGTTGCTGTAATAAATTACCAGAAAGGCTGGGCATGATGGAGGCTGCAGTGATCCCGGCACTTTGGGGGACCAAGGTGGGTGTATCACCTGAGGTGAGGGGTTCCAGACCAGCCTGGCTAACTTGGTGTAAACCCATCTCTACTAAAATAAAAAAAATTGCTGAGTGTAGTGGCGCACCCCTATAATCCCAGCTACTCTGGAGGCTGAGGCAGGAGAATAGCTTGAACCCAGGAGGCAGAGGTTAAAGAAAGCCAAGATCGTGCCATTGCACTCCAGCCTAGGTGACAGGGTGTAACTCTGTCTCAAAAAAAAAAAAAAAAAAAAAAAAAAGCCCCACAGAAATTTAATAGTATAAAACAACAAGAATTTATTACCTTATAGTTCTAGAAGTCAGAAATTTGAAATAGGTCTCACTGGGTGGGGAAACTAAGGTGTTGGCAGGGCTATCTGCTTCTGGAGTTTCCAGAGGAGAATCTACTTCTGTGCTTTCCCCAGCTATTGGAAGCTGCCTCTATATCTTGACTCATGGTCCTTTTTAGTAATTGAAACACTCCAAACTCTCCTTCCATCTCACGTCTCTTTCTCTGACTGGACTGCTTCCCTCTTCCAGGTTTTAAAGACCCGTGTAATTACATTCGTGCCATGTGGTTAACCCAAGATGCTTAAGATGTAAGTATCTTGGGTTATCCACATAGCCCCAATGATGTTAAGTAAGATTCTTAACTTAATTACATTTACAAAAAAAGATGTTCTTTTGACATGTAACGTAACATACTTGCAGATTCTAAGGATAAGGAAGTACATATCTTGGGGTTGGTCATGATTTTACCTAGCATAGCCTGTAAGGGAAAGAAACCCAAATTAATTGTTTTTTTCCTACTATATACTCACATTCAACACATAAAACATTTCTGTGACCAAATGTGTGGGTTTTTTCCCCCACACCAACCAATTCTCTGACACCAGCTAGGTGTCCTATAATTAAATCCAATTCTGACACTATCTACCTGGAGTTAAGAGTCAGATCCGACAGGTTAAGAGCACAGTCCCACAAGACTGTTCCACACTTCAGATGCCAGTCCACAAGTTCCCAGCATATGGTACTTTTCACTGACTGGCTGCAAGTTGGGGGTTCCCATTGTGAAATTTTTTTATTTTTTAATCTTTCTGATAGCAATCACCTGAGCATATTTACTCATTTTAAAAAGAAAAAGCTCTGATCCTTATCTTTCTACACTTACCATGTAATTTCTCTACTCAAAGAATCAAAATGGAATCACTAATGTTAAGAAAACACTGACAAATAGAGCTGGAAAAGGTCATGAAGAGAGGATTCTGCTACTTCTATGCCTGATTTAAAAACAAAAACCCAAAAAACCACTTTACAAAAAACACAGCCTTGTGCCAGTTGCAGTAGCTCATTCCTGTAGTCTCAGCACCTTGGGAGGCCAAGGTGGTCAGACTGCTTAAGCCCAGGAGTTCAAGACCAGCCTGGGCAACATGGTGAAAACCCATCTCTACAAAAAATACAAAAATTAGTGAGGCATGGTGGCACATGCATGTGGTCCCAGTTACTCAGGAGGCTGACATGGGAGGATCACCTGAGCCCAAGAGGTAGAGGTTGCAGTGAGCCAAGATCATGCCACTACACTCCAGCCTGGGTGATAGAATGAGACCCCATCTTAAAACAAAAAACAAAACAACCATAACCTTGCGCAAAGACATCACAACTTTACAGAAAAAAAGTGATTCTGCTAATATCTGCCCAGCAACTGCATGTCCAACTTTGGACTAGCATCACCCTTTTTATTGATCTTTGTAGCCAAGAAAAATTATTTCAAAACAATTATGTAATCCTCTCTATTATTTCCTTTAAAAACCTGTATCTTTCTTCATCTCTCTGAAAATGCACACAGTTTACCATGGCATACATATTTCCTTTACAATGCTGCAATTCCAAACAAACATCTTTTCTTTTTGAAACTCTCTCTTTGTTATATAAGTTGACATCATGATCCTCATTGAGTTTGATCATTCGCTAGAATGGCTCAAGGATGTAAGAAAAACACTTTACTTACTACTGCTTACTGATTTATTACAAAGGCTACTTTAAAGGATACTAATGAGTAGCCAGATGAAGTGATACTGTAGGTTGAGGTTCGGAAGGGTCCTAGATAACACAGGAGCTACTATCCTTTTGGAGTTGGGGTGCATCACTCTCCTGGCATGGGATGTGTTCAGCAACCTGGAAGTTCTCCAAACTCTATTATTTTGGGTTTTTATGAAGCCTTCATTATGTAGGCACGATTGATTAGATCACTGACCTCTGGTGATCAACTCAATCTTTAGCCCTTTTTCCCTCCTCACCCTAGGTCAGGGGATGGGGCTGAAAGTTCCAACCCTCTAATCATATGGTTGGTTCCCCTGGAAAGCAGTCACCATTCTGATGGCTCCCACCCACCTGCCATCTCATTTGCATACAAAAGATACCTATTGTTTCAGAGATTCCACAGGTTTTAGGAACAGTGTGCTGAAAAATAGGGCAGTGACCAATATAATTCTAATTATATTACAACATCACATAGCCCCTATTCCTCCTTTATTTTTGTTTTTGTAACAAAGACTTTATATAGCACCTGAGTCCTTTAATTTTAAAGTCTTCCTTTTTCACCCAGGCTGTAGTGCATTGGCACGATTTTGTTCACTGCAATTTTGGTCTCCTGGGCTCAAGTGATCCTCCAACCTCAGCCTCCCAAGTAGCTGGAACCACAGCCATGCACCACCACAATTAGCTAATTAAAAAAAATTTTTTTTGTAGAGATGGACCCTCACTATGTCGGCCAGGCTGGTCTCAAACTCCTGGACTCACGCAATCTACCCACCTCAGACTCTCTAAGTGCTGGGATTACAGATATAAGCCACTTTGCCCAGCCTAATTAATCATTTTCATCAGTATATGAAAATGCTCTATTTGCTCATTTTTATTTTTTAATCTTTCTGATAGCAATCACCTAAGTATTTACTCATTTTAAAAAGAAGAAAATGCTCTGATCCTCATCTTTCTACACACCATGAAATTCCTCTACTTACCATGTGATTCCTCTACTCACCAGCATAGCAAACTTCTTGACTGAGTTGCCTATGCTCACTGCAGGTAATTTTCAACTCTTTCCAATTCAGCCTAGGTGTTAGTTACCTATTGCTGTCTAAAGAATTATCCTAAAATTTGGCAGCTTAGAGCTTAAGGTTTCTATGGGTCAGCAATATTGGCTTGGCTTAGTTGGATGCCTGTGGCCATAATCATGCTGTAAACTGGGGCAGAAGATATCTTCAATTTCACTGGGAGAGGAGCCACTCCCAGCCTTAGACTGTGGCTGGCTGTTGGAGGGAGATTCTTTCTGGACACACGTGCTTCTGAATAGAGCAGCTTACATGATGGCAGCTGGCTTACCTCAGCAAAGGAGCAAGCCTGCAGAAAAAGCTTAAGATAGAAGTCCTAGTCATTTTGTAGCTTAATGGAAGTGACATCTGATCACTTCTGCCATATTCTATTTATTAGAAGCAAGTCATAAGTCCATCCACACCCAAAGGAAGGGAAATATGCAAGTGCATGGAAGTCGGGATCTATTTTAGGAGCTGCCAACCACAGCCTCTGTGCCTACTTTTCAAACTATGTCTCATGTTGAAGTCTCTGACAGGCTGCATGTTGTCAAATCCTCCCAGTAGCATTAACTCCAGATGACTGCTCCCTCCGTCATCATACTCTCTCGCCCTTGTCTTCTGTGATTTTACACTCTCCTGATTTTCCTCTGTTTTGTTTCTTCTTAGTTTTCTTAACAGCATCCTACTCTTCTATCCAATTTCTTTCCTTTGTCATCAACATTCACTGTGTAGGTCATTCAATCCCGTGGCTTTAAGTACCATCTAAATGCTGATGGTTACTGTCACCTGTCTCTAGCCCAAACTGCTCCCCTGATCTCTACAGTCACATAGTCAGCAGCCTTCGTGACATCACAATGTGGATGTATAATAGGTACATCAAGCTACCCAAGACTAAAACAGAGCTTATGGTTTTTCTCAAAATTTGTTTTTTTTTTAAATCAAGTTTTATAATGTTAGGAAAATAAAACAGCAAAAGCCTCAAAACCAAAACAAAAGCAAGCGAGTAACCAACCCACCAAACAAAAAAATCCCAAGTATAGTATCATGGGAGATGGCTGACTAGAAGTCGCTAGTGTGTGCTGCTCTTCACAGAGAGAAATAGAAGGGGCAAGTAAATACTATACCTTCAACTGAAACACCCAGATTCATGCACTGGGATTCATCAAGGAAACAATGACCCATAAAGAATGGAGAGGTTTAAGACAGGATGACTGCCCACCTAGGAGTAACATATAGCCAGGGAGCCTCCCCTGCCCAGGGAAATGGTGAATGAGTGAGAGATCCCAGGGACCCATGCTTTTTCCATGGATCTTTGCAACCCTGGGGACCGGAGATCCCTCTCATGCACCCATTCCACTAGGGCCTTCAGTCTGACATCAGAGCTATGTGGACTTTGGGTAGAGACACTGCTCAGGTACACACAGAGTCCAGAGAGCTTTGGATCCCCAGGCATCCTGGCAATAGCAGCTGCAGCTCTGGCAAAGTGGGAGGTTAGACTCCTACACATACCAGCAGGCTGAGTAGTGATGGTCTGCAGGCCCTGATTCCATGGCATCTCACAGGATGAGTCCCACAGGCCTGGGATGCCAGCCAGCTTCCCGTAGCAGCTCTGCACCTCCCTAAGATGGAGCTCCCCATGGGAGGGGCAGGCTGGCATTTTTATTGTCTTGCTGTCTTGGCTGTTGTTGCCTTCAGGCTTTGGAGAGTCCAAGGCACTTGAGGGCTGGAACAGATCCACAGCACAGCCCTTTCAAAAAGTGGACAGATTGCTTTTTCACATGGGTCCCCAATATCATTTCTCTTCACTGGGTGGGACCTTCTGAGTGAGGTATCCAGCCATCTCTGGCCAGTGTTTTTGGGCAACCGGCAGCTCCACATCTCCCTGGGAGGGAGGGAGCAGACCACCATCTTTGCTATTTTGCAGCCTTTCCTGTTGTTGCTTTCAGGCACTGGAAAATCTGAGCTAACTGAAGATAGGAGCAGATCCCAGTATAGTGCAAAAGCCTTATTTAAAAAATGACCAGATTGCTTTTTGTGTGGGTCTCATTTCTCCTCACTTGGTGGGACCTCCTGGCCTGGTTCTCCAGCCAGCACCTGCTCGGACTATCAAGCCAGTGACAGGTCTGCATCTCCCTGAGACACGGTTCCCAGTGGGAGGGTGGGCTGCCATCTTTGCTCACCTTTGTTGGTGTCAGATTCTGGACAGTCTGTAGGGACCAGGGGCTGGTCTGGACCCTTAGCGCAGAGCAGGCGCCTCATGGAAAAGTTGCCAGATTGTCCTCCACACAGGTCCCAGTCATTACTTCTCCTCATTGGGCTGGGCCACCTCACCTGGGACTCCAGCAAAACCATCCCTGCCCCCACCAATCACTTCAATCAGGGGCAGGTCAGCATCTTTCTGCGGAGGAAATCCCACAGTCAACCCACCCTAAGAGCCTAGGGCTGGAGAAAGGAACAAAGGGTCTAGGCATTCTGCTGGCACTCTCAGCATGCTGCAACCACCATACGGAGAGAAGTTTAGTCCCTCTACCCTGGGAACCTCCACCCTCTATTCTTCACCAGGCAGGGTCCCAGCTCAGAACCACAGAATAGCTGCCCTACCCGTGGCTATGCTTACCTTCTGGTAGTGGCTCTGAGTTTACCTAGAGAGAGGCTGCCAGAGGCAACTGAAAACCTCTCTGCCACGGCCACAGCAGAGGCTCTGCCCCTGCTGCTCCTAGTCAGTGGAAGAAACAGAGCCTGAGGGCTATACTTGAGCTTGCACCACATCACAGTCATCATACAGAGTGGAGATCAGTCTCTCCTCCCTATAAGCCCTTAACCCCATGCTTCCCAACAAGTGGAGACCCCAGCTGACATGAGCAGTGCAGCTACCCCACATCCCTGGCTGAACACTCCTAAGAGCAGTGGCTCTAGGTTTCCAGGAGGTGGAGCCCCCAGGAGCAACCAAAAGCCCCTCTGACACTGCCTCTGCCGTGGTACTGCCCTGCTACCTTTGCACTGGCAAAGGAGCGAACACCCTAAGTATCTCATCCACACCTCCAGCAAGTTGCAGTAGACCAAGGAGAAGAGGCCAGTCTGTTTCCCAAGGTTCCCACCCCCCCGCACTGCTCATCACTAGGCAAGGCTGGCTTGGGCACACAGCACAGACCCGTACATCCCCATCCTGGGCTGATCATTCTGAGCAATTGCTGCTCTGCATCTCACTGGAGTGGAGCCTCAGGAGGCAAGTAAAAGCCCCATGGCCACAACCATTACTAAGTTCCCTTCCCCTGCTGCCTCCAAGTTGGGGAAGGAATATAAACTCTGAGATTGCCTCAAAGTTGTGGTGGCCTAGGAGTGCCAAGCTATGACCTATAACCATCACTCAAGGGGTAGAGGAGCCCACACTTTCGAGAACTGAGAGGGAGCAGGGCTGCAAATGAGAGGAAATATTGGGGGACCATGTGACTGAGCAAGAGGCTACCGATTGACCACTAAGCCTAAGCACCACCTACTGGATCATACCCCAAAGCTTCAACACCAAAATACCCCACTAACATATCTCACTATGAAAACAAAGACAAGTCAACTACAAATAACGACCCTGCACAAAGCCTCGGCCCTTTGAAAACACCCAGAAAAGAAGTCTACTGACTGTATTCAATCTACAACACAGTTAAAGGAACATTCATATGCAGAAATGAGAAAGGACCAATGCAAGAACTCTGGCAATTCAAATGGCCAGAATGTGTTAACGTCCTGCAAGTGACCACACTAGTTCTCCAACAAGGTTCTTGATAAGGCCAAGATGGCTGAAATAACAAAAATAGAATTAAGACTATGCATAAGAATGAAGAGCATTGAGATTCAGAAGAATTCCAAAATGCAAGCTAAAAAAATTAAGAATACAATAAAATGATACAGGAGCTGACAGAATAGTTGGTATTTAAAAATAGTTGGTATTTAAAAAAACAAAACAAAACACTGAACTGGTATGACAGAGTTGAAAAACACACTCCAAGAATTTCACAATGCAATCACAAGTATTAACAGCAGAATAGACCGAGCTGAGGAAGAAAATCTCAGAGCTTGAGGACTGGTTCTCTGAAATAAGGCAATAAGACAAAAATAAAGAAAAAACAATTAAAAGGAAGAAACCTGACTTTCAAGAAATATGGGATTATATTAAGAAGCCAGATCTACTAATCATTGGTATCTCTAAAAGAGATGGGGAGAAAGCAAACAAATTGAAAAATGTATTTCAGGATATCAGTCATGAAAACTTCCCTAACCTTGCTAGGGAGGCCAACATTTAAATTTAGGAAATGCAGAGGATCTCAGAAAGATATTACACAAAAATATCATCCCCAAGATACATAACCATCAGACTTTCAAAGGTCAAATTGAAAGAAAGAATGTTAAAGACAGCTACAGAGAAAGGATAGGTCGCCTACAAAGGGAACCTCATCAGGTTAACCATAGACCTTTAAACAGAAACCCTACAAGCCAGAAGAAATTGAGGGCCGATATTCAACATTCTTAAAGAAAAACATCTCCAAGCTGTGACTTTTGGGTAAATAATGAAATTAAGGGAGAAATCAAGTTGCTCTTTGAAACTAATGAGAACAAAGATCAACATACCAAGAATTTCATATCCAGCCAAATTAAGCTTTCTAAGCAAAGGAGAAATGAGACCCATTTCAGATAAGACATGCCACCTGGACACTTTGGGCTCCTTCCACCTTTAAGTCAACAGGCTAAGAAGGGAGTTACGCTGTTGGCTGGGGTGACTGACCCGGACTATCAGGATGAAATCAGTCTACTACTCCATAATGGAGATAAGGAAGAGTATGCATGGAATACAGGATATCTCTTAGTATTACCATGTCCTGCGATTCCGGTCAATGGGAAACTACAATAACCCAATCCAGGCAGGACTACAAATGACCCAGGCTCTTCAGGAATGAAGGTTTAGGTCACTCAACCAGGAAAAAAACCACAATCTGCTGAGGTACTTGCTGAAGGCAAAGGGAATACAGAATGGGTAGTAGAAGAAGGTAGTCATCAATTCCAGTGAGATATATATATCTCCCATTAATTCTATACCTCTAAACAACCGTAGTATACCAACATTCACCAAGCATGTGGATTTAGCTATAGGTTGGTGCAAAAGTAATTGTGGTTTTTGCCATTTAATGACAAAAACTGCAATTACTTTTGCACCAACCTAATATAATTTAGGAGTCATCCTTGATTACTCTTTTCCTCATTTACCTAAATCCAATAGCAAGTGCTGTAACATGAATAGAAAATTTCTGCTTTTCTTCGTCTCCACCGCCACTGCCTCTGTAGTGCAGATCAACAGAATCTTTCCCTCAAACTACCCCCAAAGCCTCCTAAGCCGTTTCCCTTCTCTGAAATTCCTCCTCCACACAGCATCCAGAGCAATCTTTTAAAAACAATGGTTTTTCCTTGCTTAGAATTTTCCTACACCTCATCACAATTAAATTTAAACTTTATAACTTGGTCTATAAAGGCCTACATGATCTGAATGATCTGATCCCTGCCCCCACAACCCTCATCCCTTGCAAAGGCCTTCTTTTTATTCCTTTAACATGCCTTTAACATGTTGTGGTAGGCAGAATAATGGTCCCCAAAGATCTCTACATTCTAATCCCCAGTACCTGTTAATATCCTACTTTACGTAGCAAAAGGGACTCTGTAGATTTGATTAAGTCAAGGCTCTTGAGGTAGGGAGGTTATCCTGGAGTAGCTGGATACGATTGGGGTATACACAAATATATTCACTTCCTAGGGATGCTGTAGCAAAGCACAAAAAACTAGATGGCTTAAAACAACAGAAATTTGTCGTTTCACAGTTCTGGAAGCTACAAGTGCAAAGTCAAGGTAATGGCAAGACTGTGCTGTTTTTGATGGCTCTAAAGGGAAAATCTTTTCTTGCCTCTTCTAGCTTCTGCTGTTTGCTGCCAATCGGTGGCTCTCTTTGGCTTGTAGATGCATCACTCCAGTCACATGGCCATCTTCCCCACTGTGTATTTTCATTGTCTTGCTACTTACTATGTGTGTTCTTGTGTCCAGGTTTCTTTTTTTTTTGAGATGGAGTTTCACTCTTGTTGCCCAGGCTGCACTGCAATAGCATGATCTCGGCTCACCGCAACCTCTGCCTCCCAGGTTCAAGCAATTCTCCTGCCTCAGCCTCCGGGGTAGCTGGGATTACAGGCATGTGCCACCACGCCCAGTTAATTTTGTATTTTTAATAGAGATGGGGTTTTTCCATGTTGGTCTGACTAGTCTTGAACTCCTGACCTCAGGTGATCCACCCACCTCATCCTCCCAAAGCATTGAGATTACAGGCGTGAGTGACTGCGCCCAGCCAAGTTTCCTCCTTTTTAAGGATACCAGTCAGATTAGGACTTACCCTAATGACCTCATTTTAATTTGATAACCTGTCAAGATCTTATTTCCAAATAAAGGTCATATTCTGAGGTAGTAGGGGCTAAGACTTCAACATATTTTTTTTGAGAAACACAATTCAGCCCATAACACCAATGTCATCAGAAGGGTCTTTAAAAGCCAGAGAGAGGCAGGAGAGTCACTGTCAGTGATTCCTCCCAAAAAAGACTTGATGGGCCACTACTACGAAGATGGAAGAGCAGGGAACCAAGGAATAGAGGTAGCCTTAGAAAATGGAAAAGAAAAGGCAATTCTTCCCTAGAACCTCCAGAAAGGCATGCAGTCCTGCCAATTTGGTTGATTTTAGTCCAGTGACTTCCATTTAGGACTTGTGAGTTCCTGAATTGTAAGATAATAAAGTTGTGTTGTTTTAAGCCACTAAGTTTGTAGTTATTTGTTATAGTAGCGGTAGGAAGCTAATACACGTGCCAAGATAATTAATTCCTGCCTTACAGAATTTATGTGGATTGTTCATGAAGAATTTCCTCTGTCTAAAGTGCTAATTTCCCAAATATAAGCATGGTGGGCTTTTCTACATGATTTGAGTCTGCTTAAATCACATCCCTTCAGAGAGGCCTAGTAAAGATTAGCTGTGCCCCTTTCCCAAAATTCACATCTTGAAATCCTAACCATAAATATAATAGTATTTGGAGGTAGGGCTCTTGGGAGGTAATTAGTCTTATTATGGGATTAGCTACCTTCTAAGAAGATACACAAGAGCTTGCTGTCTGTCTTTGCTCTCTCCTATGTGAGCATACAGCAAGAGGACAGCCATGTACAAACCAGGAAGTGGACCCTCCCCAGTCAGGGATCTGTCTGCAGCTTGACCTTGGACTTCTCAACCTCCATAATTATGAGAAATGTTTCTTTTTTAAACTATTCAGTTTTTGGTAACTTGTGATAGCAACCCAAACTAAGACACTTTCCCTGACTTCAATTAAAGTAGCTCCCTTGTTACTCTATCACATGATCTTGCTTTATATTCATCATGACACTTGTCACTTCTTGCCACCTTTTTCTTTATGTTATTATTATTAGAACACACAAGGAAAGCTGAAACTTTGTCTCTTCTATTTCCTTATAACCCCACTACTTAGACTAGTGCCTACTACATAGCAGGAGCTCAATATTTGTTGAATAAATGAATGAGTGAACATTTATTTCATGCAAGATAATGGATATATACTATTCTATTTAATCTTTTCATCAGCCCAATGCAGTAGAATTCCTATCACCATTTTATTGAACATAAACTCTGCGATAGCAGGCATAGGTGTACCCGTACCTTTTTGGTAACATTAACCATTCATACATATAATGAATAAGTAAATGAACCACATTCAAAGAAATCAAGTAGCCAGTGTAAGTAACAAAGTTTAGAAAATAGATATCTACTACATTAATGCCTACAGCTTCCATAATTTGTTGTTGAAGAACACTGGAGCTACAGTTTGAGCCAACTCCATCCTCATGAGATCAAGCTCCCATTTTGCCTGCATTCTGGACAGTTCTATTAACACACTCCAGTCATCCCTGAATTCCAGACATACAAAACTGAATTTTAAATCTATGCCCCAAATTTACTCTGTAGATTTGTTGGCCAAAACAAGGGCACCAGTACCTGTCTGCCAAACAAATTCCTGGGAGTCATTTTCTACTTCCTTCCTAGTCCCCTACAATTGACTGGTAGTTTATTTTTCCTGTTTAATAGTTTTTGTACTAATTTCCTTTTCCAGCTCCACTGACAGTCACTTCCCGAACTATTTGTCCAGACACTGCTTCTAAGACAATCCCTTCAGCAAGACCAAGCATGACACTTGCTAGCTTAAAATCCTTCTGTGACTTTCTACAGTCTTTAATAGAAGCGAAATCCTTTACCGCAACATGAGAGGTCTCATATAGTCTGCACCCTCCCCAGGTTTTCATCTTTCTCCTCTCACTCTCCCCTCACTGACTGGTCTAGTTACACTGGTTTTTAAATTCCATGAAGCGTCAAGTTCATCCTTGCCTGAGCAACTCACATGTTTGTTCACTCTTCAGATCTCAGGGATGCCTGTTTTCTCCAATCTAAACTATTCTCAACATCCTGCCATTTTCCTTCCATAAAGCACAAGTTGTTTGCATTTGTTTCCTGCACCAGATTATAAGCTCCATGAAAGAAAGTTTTGTGTCTTTTTGGCTCACCATTGAATGCTCAGTATCTGACACATGCCTGGCATACAGTGAAGGGCATATTACATATGTTTTCAATAAACAAATTTAATATTTATTGAGTAAGCAAAGTTTATTGTGTGTCTTTTAAAGAACTTTGCTTTTGTGTGTCCATTTTGGTTGGGATGGTGTCTGGTCAAGTGGCAGAGGTAAAGAAAACAAAAACTAAGGTGAGAAACAGTGGAAAGAAAAAGAAATAACAGAAAAAATGAGTGAGATGGAAGAGTGAATGAAGAGAGTATTGGAAGAAACAGAAAGCAGAGATGGGTCTTATAGTGGGGTTAATGGTGGCCACATCAAAGACAAAATCACATCAAAACTCTGGATGCTGTGAATGCTGCTGTGTTCATTTCTCCGAGCTACTATAACAAAGTACTGCAAACTGAATGGCTTAGGATAACCACCATTTATTTTCTTCTAGTTCAGAGGCTAGAAGTCTAAAATCAAGGTGTCAGTGGGGTTTGTTGTTTCCAGAACTGAGAGAAAAAAAATCTGTTCCATGCCTCTCTCCTAGCTTCTGGTGGTTGCTGGAAATCCTGGGCATTCTTTGGCTTGGCGACACATCACTTTGACTTCTGCTTCCATCTTCACATGGGGTCTCCTCTGTCTCTCCTGTGCCTTCACATGACATTCCTATAAGGATACCAGTCACTGGATTTAGGATCCACTTTAATCCAGCATAACCTCATCTTATTATATATGCAAAGACCTAGAGCCTTCAGAGGGAGTGTGGCCTTGCCAAAATTTTGATTTTGGACTTCTGTCCTCCAGAACTGTGAGAGAATACATTTCTGTTGTTTGAAGGCATCCAATTTCAAGTATTTGTTTCAGCAGCCACAGCAAACAAATACAAGCCTTAACAGAATAGAACTCATGGCACACTATTTTTTTCCTCTAAGTACCATTAAAAACAAAACAAAAAACAAATCTCTGAGTTAGATTCTGCTCTAAACAGATCAAAGAGGTCTTAGTAAATAATTTGTGAACAGCTGTAAAGTTAAAACAGCTCAATTTCTGTAAAGTTAATGTTTAATGATGTTTTAACACAAAACTATCCCTTCAATGACTGAGACGTATGACTCTTTAACCTACTAAGAATTTACTATAAGAAAATAATTATGTTGTAAACTATCTTTCATTTATCTTCACTTATCTTCTGAATGCCTGACAATTAACATCAAATTTTATCATATTTCATATGCCTCTCTCATTTCAGAGTAAACTGTTTAATGTCATCTATGTCTCCCTGTTAAGTTCTTTTTATCTTGAAATTAATTTTTTTTCATGTTGCCTGATGTATAATTAGATGACATGTGGTATACTATGTAACCTACAACTGGGAGCACAACTGCTTAAAGTGGCTTAGTTTCTGGAAGTCGTGCCATCAAGATAAAGCTAAATTGAATAGAGGAAATGACACGACAAAGATTCCAGCTTTGAATACATTCAGAATTAAAGTCTGGCATCACAAAACAATATCTTCCAAACCTTAAGTTCCATTTTTAACCATTTAACTGGCACATGCCAGGTTATTTCAAAATGTCACATACTGTTTTCTTTCATTCTTCATTTGGATGAATGATACAGGAGAGTTCATGCTCTTGCAGGGTCCATTCATGAACAGCTGCAGAGTTAAAACAGATCAATTTCTGTAAAGAACCAATGTCACATTTCAAGGAAGAAACTGGAGGATAGAACTAGCACTCAGTGGCAATGGAAGGCTGAACTCCCCAACTTCTCAGACTCAACCCCCCACCACTTCTGCTTTGGAATCCCCGCCCCTCTTCCCAGAGTTTTCCTGTGGTTTGGGTAGATCAGCCCTGGGGTCCAGGGAGAGCGGGCACTAGCCCGCCCTGGCGCTGGACAAAGTAGACCCCACTCCGCCCGCGGGTAGCTTAGCTGGTGGGGAGGAGACTTGAGCTCTCACTCTCCGCCTGCAAAGGCAGATTTGCCCAGATCCCCGCAGGCCCCCGCAGCCCCGGGGCGGGTGTGGGCGGCGGAGGGAAGGGGATCTGGGCCAAACGCCCACCCACAGGCGAGCGACCTGGAAAGGTCCGGCCCGTTTTCCTTGGGTTGCAGCGGACGCCGGAATGCTGGGGTCCTGCGAACGTGAGCGTCTGCCCGATGCCGGATTATCACCCCACAGCCAGGGCTAAGGCTCCCCGCCCACCAGCGAGCCACTTTCCCGCGCCGACGCGTCTAACTCTGGCTGTTCGGGTAGGGAACTCGGAGAACCGAAGTGGCCTCCCTCCCCCGCGCAGACGTCAGCGCTGGCGTCGGGGAAGCGCCGTAATGCCCCGAAGAAGCGCGCCTCAAAACTTGCACCTCGCTGCCGCAGCTTCAACGGATAAATCACTTGCCCCAAGCACACTCCAATCCTGCCCGCGGGGCCATGGCAGAGCAAAAGAGAGGCTCTCCATGGAGATATGCTCCAGAAGCGTGGGTGGCTGTGCCTAAAGGCTTGTTGGAGAGGGACAATCAATGAGGCTTGGAGGCTGTGGCACCTAAGACGCTCTCCCCACCCCACGTCATTCAGAAGGTTCCGCAGGTCCCGGCAGCGGTGGGTTTGTCAGTCCCATCCGGCGGCCAGTCTCCCTTGCCCGATCGCCTACGTTCCTCGGCCTGGTCAAAGTTCGTTTCAAAGCATTTTTACCTACGCGCCCTCGGCCAGAGGCGTTCGGTGCGTTTGTGCGCGTGTATTCGGAGGCGCGTGGTAGTGATGGCGGCGCTCAGTGAGACTTTCCTGTCACTGGATACTACTACTCCCAACCCTCCTCAAAGCCGCCAGAGCAACCCCCAGGTCTTTAGTTTACAAGTGGCAATTTGACTTGCGTTGCTGCATGTCTGGAGGGACCAAGGAAAGTGTGGAGACGCTCTGGGGATTAGGTGATCGCAGCTTGAAAAGAAAAAAAGCGAAACAAATAAACAAAACCCACCCACCCTAACAAATATGAGGCTGCTGGAGAGAATGAGGAAAGACTGGTTCATGATCGGAATAGTACTGGCGATCGCCGGAGCTAAACTGGAGCCGTCCATGGGGGTGAATGGGGGTAAGTGCGGCACCTCTGCGTGCTCCACCGCGGCTCCCACTTCAGAACTAATTTGTGAGTCTTAGAAAGGTGGGGCAACCCTCATTGCAAGCGCTTGCCAGTCTCAGGGGCACTGACCAGCCTTTGGCCCTTTTGCTGATTTTCTAATTTACCAACCCCAGAGGGAACTTGTAATTAGGAACGGGGCAAAGGAATTTGAGCGCAGGTAGTCTTTTCCGCAGACAATGACTATCCTCAGTGTCAAGAAGTGAGGTTACAGAGAATGAAAGTTACTCCTCTTGCCTCCAAACTAGCATCCTATCCCAAGGGACTCTAGGTTGCCAAGAGTTCCTTATCTATCTTGGAGTGGACCTCATTATCCAGTCTACTTTCGAGTCCACC
Organism: Sapajus apella; assembly: GCF_009761245.1. Classification (NCBI taxonomy): domain Eukaryota; kingdom Metazoa; phylum Chordata; class Mammalia; order Primates; family Cebidae; genus Sapajus; species Sapajus apella. The sequence continues at coordinate 6,536,543 of NW_022437001.1, forward strand.
CCGCCCCCACATTAAAAAAAAGTGGAGGAAAAACAAGGAAAAGGGACACCTCCGCCCCCAACTCAGATTTTATGGCCCACATGTTGGAGAGTGATGATTTGCTGTAGTTCCTGGCGCTCCAGAAACTCCCAAGCCGACTGACACGTTGCACTGTTTCATTACAGGGCACTACTTCCGTGTGCTGCCGGGATTCAGTTCTGTACTAGCAGCCTAACAGATACAGACTGTGTTAGACTATGTGTAGTGTAGTGTGTATTTTGGCAAGGAAATGTAGATGGACTGAAAGCATACTTAAATCTCTGAATAGTAGGAGCTTTGTACTGGGGGCGATGGGCACTGGTGGGAACATTAGAAATATTAGTTTTTTATGCCCCATCCCCCACACCTTTAGATAATCTTTAAACATTAATTGAATTTATTCAGTGCGATTGTTTTTGACCTTGTTTGTCAGTTTCCAAGCTTATTGACAGGTTTAATACCGAAGTCATACAACCGGAGCAAATAAGGACAAAGCTGAACAGGCACGATCTTTTCATAGTAGGAATTTCTCAGGAGGATATTTGAAGTTATTGGTATCTTTCTGCTAAAACATGATGGAAATGAATGAAATGATCTCTCAGGAGAACAGTAGTGGTCCCTTCTCCCCTTAACCTCACCGGATTCCTCTGTTTAGAAGTAGCTTCCAGGAACATTTTTAAAGGAATTATTGAAACTATAATTGTGGAGTTGAAGGCTTTTTTGTTCATTTTAAAATTGTGTTCTTCTGTATTTAACTTAGAACAAAATGTGTAGAATATGTAACTATGAGAATAAAGCAGTTATTCCTGGTGGTTTCTCCCTCTGATGGTAACAGTTTCTTCTTTAACAAAGCTGCTCTGTGAACTTTTGGTAAACTCTTGTGAAGATCAGGTCTGTCAAATGAAGACCCCGCCCCCATCCCTGGAGCTAAATGAATAGGAAGACCTACAGTACCTTTGCATGATCTGCAAGGCACTCTCCCTAGCTATAGCTTCTGGTGTTAGATCTCTTATTTGCTCAGTTTTGAGGTGAAATTCCAGATGATGTATGATCTTTAACTTTAAATCTGCAGGGGCTAAGTTTGGCAAAATATCTTTTACTTTACATTCCCAAATACTCTGTGGGAAGGAAGGTGTTGAATGCTGAATCATTTCCGTGGGGCTTTTCTGCCATGCCATGTATGAGATAGATTCTGCAAGCTTATTTGTTCCATAGACTCTGCTTATTAACATTTTGGTACGTAAATGTATCATAGAAATGCCGTTTCCCATTTTCACTAGTCCTTATGTCTTTAGTGTAGGATAATTCATTCCTTTTTAAAATTACAATTGAATGTTAAGAGTGGGAAGGGAACATTTAAAGTGTTTTAAGCCAACATGCTTCTTTTACAGTTGAGGATACTGAGGCTTGATGGCAGGTGACTCACTCTATGTTAAGGTGGCTAGTTTAGGGAAGAGGAACTATTCAAGACCAAGACTCCCCCTTATTTCACACCAGCTGCAAAATCTATACTAATGGTTCTGGCAAAAAAAATTATTAAAATGAATAACCATTATAAGGAAAGACTGAATATAATAAAGACGTTTTCCATGCCCTGCTTTTTAATGCAAAGGAGCAGAGTAAAATCAGTTACTATTAAACAATGCACTCATGGTTTCTTTAATAGTTGTTCATATGGAAAAGATGCTTTTTCTAAAAACATAAGATAAACAAACAATTGTTTGGGATTTCCTTTACAGCTTATCAGGCTAAGTCATTGATACTTCTGGTTTTGTTTGAACTGGGGTCTCCCTCAGTCACCCATGGTTCACTGCCTTTTCAGCCTCCTGAGTCCAAGCAATTCTCTCAGTTCAGCCTCTTGAGTAGCTGGGACCACAGCCATGTGCCACCACACCCAATAATTTTTTTTATTTTTTGTAGAGATGGGGATCTCCCTATGTTGCCCAGGCTGGTCTGAACTCAAGCTACTGTTGAGCTTTTAATGGATTTTTCCCACTTGTAAAGCCTCCTAAGTAAAAACAAACCACCAAATAATACCAAATGACCATCTCATGCCACTAGTTAAAATAACAAAAATCTAGGAATAAGGAGAGGAATGGCTGCTGAAAGTGTTTTTGTCATGTCCTGCTCTTTGGAATGGTCTGAAACACGTTTTTTGGCTTATAACTTTTAGTGAAAAGGCTCCATTTCTGGCCTTTGTACACTGAAAATCTCATTTTTAATGCATTCATATTGACTGGATAATTTTCAATTAATCAATCTTTAGATATACTTTTAAATAGGAAAAGTTTGCTATTAAGATGCTCACTTCACCTTTACCTGGATTGATACCTTAATGACTACAGTCTACTTTTAAGTGTAAGACTTCTAAACTTAAATTATCACACATATGCATGGTCTAACTCCTCCCCAACTGCCCCCCTAAATTTTTACAGTCAGTTGGTGAGTTAGTATGGCAGAAAATTTATAGATGTGGGAACCTTAAAATTAGAGAAGTTGAATGACTTTCCAAATGGGTAGTAGCGTAATACACACTAGCTTGGATAATTGAATTCTTAGCTCTTGTTCTTATTCAGTTATATTTAATTTTTAAATATATACAGAAGAAGTTTGAAAATAAAAAGTTATAGTAGATGTAAATATGTAGATTCTGAGGTGTTGACGATCTGTCCCAGTGTGGCCTAAGGAAGCCCTGAGCTATTGCACACCATAGAGTTTATGGGAATTCAACACTGTGCTGTTCATTCTTGAGAAGACAAATGTTTACTTCGTTGGAAGTACAGAGTAAGTTTCTCATTCCTACCTGCATCTTAACTTATTACCATTTATAAGACACTAATCCTAAAAAGGAAACTGCTTCAGTTTTCCATTAAAAAAAAACATAACCAGAAACATGCTATAAACTTATGTATATTAACATGAATATCTTAGAAGATCTTAGATTAGGTTTGGAAGTGAAATTTACTTCAGTGGTGAATGGCTTTTGTGAAATAGTAATAGTTCCTTGCATTCTTAAGTATTTCAGAACATTTTACTTTTTCCTTCCATTAAAAAGCATGGGTTTTGGAGCCCCCAAATTGCTTCATTGTTATGACCATTTTTTCTTTTGATTGTGCTACCCCATTTCATTTTTGCTGATAAACATCTTTGTTTAAAGGAACAGTGAAAACTTATTTCCAGTTTGAGCTTTGTAGCCATCTTAGTATCCAATATGATTATTTTGGTGACTTGGAGGTTATAATTATTGGCTTATGGAGGGGACACATACCATTTTTATATTTCAGTTTTAACTCTCACCTCTTGCAAATATTTACCATGTTTTTATTTCAGCCCTGGTGACTTGTAGTTCTGCATGCCCTACTTGGGCGATTTGTTTCAGCCCCTCACTTGACTCTGTCTCAGAGGGCCCTTGGGTTTCCCTAAATTAATTCCTCTTTTCTTCTTACAGGTACATTGTAGATAGCACTGGAATCCTTAACATGTCCTTTCATGGATTAGAGTTATTCAGATGTGCATCTAATACAAAAGACAGTATACCTTTTCTTTAGCTACCCCAGAGAATTATGCAATCCAAATAAATGTTTCAGGTTTGCTGTGGAGATGCATCTTTGGACATGTCCCCAGTCTCTCATTTGCCACCATATTGCTGACTCTGAACCCTCTTATCTAGAAAACTTGGAGGCACCACTGTGGATGGAACCATGATGGACAAGCATAAGGTCTCATAAAAACCACGGGATTGGAAGAAAATTAAAATGATGTGAATTTTAAAAGACAGGGTATTTAAAATTATTGGGAAACTTCTACTCTCCAAGAAAGCCAGATTCCTTGACTTTAAAATCTGCTCCTGAATCACCCTGCATAGCTGTTGAAGAAATATTACTTGTTTGAGCTGCTGAGACAGATTCACTTACAAGTATAATGTACCTCTTTTTAAAAGTTTTTGAACAGTCTTTACTGCCCCCAAATGTAATGCCTTTTGCACTTGCCTTCTCCCTTTTCCTCCCTTTTCTTAGATCTCAGCAAAACGATTTGTGTAAATGCCAGGTATATTAAATAATTTATTGCAGCATTTGAAGAAATCTTTGTTTCTTTTATTCATTGTTGTGCTACAAATGCCTAAGACGTAGTAGGTCTTCTCTCTCTATATATATCTATATCTATATCTCTATATCTCTATCTATCTATCTATCTATCTATCTATCTATCTATCTATAGTGATTTTTCCTGAGCTTGGTTTTCTGTCCATTTATTGAGCAAATGGAGGGTTTCAGACCATGGAGAAGCCATGATTGTTGTCCTGTTGTTTTGCTTAAGGGGGTATATTAGTTTCTTAGGGCTGCCACAACAAATTACCATGAACCAGGTAATTTATTCTCTCACAGCTCTAGAGGCCAGAAGGCTGAGGTCAAGATGTCCTCCAAAGGACATCTGGGAAAGAATCCTTCTTTGCGTATTCCAGCTTGTGGTGGTTGCCAGCCATTCCTTAACTGTGGCACTATATCTCCAGTGTCCACCTTTGTCATCACATGGCTATCTTCCCTGTGCATGGGTCTGTGTCCAAATTTCCATCTTTTAAGAATAGGCTATTGGATTAATGACCTTCCTAATCCAGTAAGTCTGCATCTTAAGTTGATTACATGTGCAAAGACCCTATTTTAAAAAAAGTCACATTCACAGGTTCTGGGTAAGCATGGATTTTGGGAGTAGGGGGACACTACTCAATGTAGTACAAGAGGACTGAATAGAATACCAAATATGAGATGATCTGAGATTTTTAAATGTTACCATATACCAGGATTTCTCAGCCTTGGCACATTGACATTTTGAACATGATAATTTTTGTTGTTGGAAGGGCTGTTCTATGTCTTCTAAGATGTTTAATAGAATTATTGATCTCTACTCACTAGATGTTAGTAGTATACCCTATCCGCCAAGTTATGACAACCAAAAAACATTTCTAAACATTGCCATAAGTCCACGGAGGGCAAGATTGCCACTGCTGGAGAACCATTGGTATGCAGGTATAAAATGTCATTTTCTCAGGACTGCATCTTTTTAAAGAATTTTGTTCTTTGTTAGCACATTAGGTCTTAAAGACAATTGTGTACAGTCACAAATGATACTTAAATCAACTCACAAATGATACTTTTAACTATTGTTCTCACAGTGTTAACACATTAGAATGCTGCCAAACTAACTCCGAAGAGGATTTCCTGAAAGGCAGGGACCAGGCCTGGCTGGGTCACCATGTATCTCTGGGGCCTAGCACAATTTAATAATAATTATGGGCATGGCAGTATATTAATAAGTACTTTATATGCATTATCATTCACATAGCAAGTGCTCAGTAAGTATTTGTATGATGAATACTCTTGGGCGGAACTGAATGCATGCATGATTACAACCTTTTGTTTCTGGTATCCTAGAAGAAATGAAATAATATTTGCTAAAGAGAAGAGGACTTCTTCAGTTGATTCTCTTCTCTGGGCTTGGGGGTGTTTTGATTGTTATATAAATGCTGATACCATGATAGATATAGTTAGGACCTATATTGAAGGATGTTGCTCACGTGCTGTCCTGTGTGCTTCTTTATTCCTCTGGTCTGAGGATACTGAGCTGAGCCAGACAGCTATGGTTCTTGCCCTCTGGAAAATGCTCTCTGGAGTTAGGCTGCATCACACAAATACTTACTTCTGTTGGAACAGTAGGACACTAGGGGCGACACTGATACCTAAAATACCATTTGTTCTGCAGTAGATGATGATGATGATGATGATGATGATGATGATTTTGAGACAGAGTTTCACTTTGTTGCCCAGGCTTGAGTGCAATGGTATGATCTAGGCTCACTGCAACCTCTACCTCCTGGGCTCAGGTAATCCTACTACTCAGTCTCCCAAGGAGCTGGGATTACAGGCATGCACCACCATGCCTGGCTAATTTTTGTATTTTTAGTAGAGACTGGGTTTTGCCATGTTGGCCAGGCTGGTCTTGGACTCCTGGCCTCAAGTGATCTACTCAGCTTGGCCTCCCAAATGGCTGGGATTATAGGCATGAACAAATAGAGTCTTCTTTTGTGCCAAGTTATCTACTGAAATTCTTTTCTAACAATAACTCATTGTTTTTTCTCTTTAGGACCATTGAAGCCAGAAATAACTGTATCCTACATTGCTGTTGCAACAATATTCTTTAACAGTGGACTATCATTGAAAACAGAGGTACTGTCACCTATGGGACACATGAAAAGCAGAGAGAAAAATTTAATTTGAACTTACCTGAAATTTCAGAATCCTTTGGTAATGCCATTTATAGCTATAATCTGAAGGATTCCCTATAGCAGAAGATAGCTTGGTCAGCAAAGAACTTGTGTTTCTTTCCTGCATAAGTGTATTATAAAAACTGTACAGTTGAGCAGCATGGACCCTGAGGATGTGGTTATAATGAGTATGTTTTTAATATGGCAGCTGAACTGAAGTATCTACTTTAGTTCTTCCTCAACTTATGGCGGTAACTACAGTGGTGCCTGCTATGCCTGGGCACATTTGAGCTGTTGATGTTTAGTTTGGTTTCCATACTTTTGTGGATCATCTTTGGTTCCCAGGACTCATGCTGTTCAAGTAATGTTTAATTTGTCATAACTTCTAACTAATTTTTATTTAGAAAAGTTTATTGTTCCTTAGCATATCTATTAAATATTAATAGATGTCTTAAGAGAAATATTTCATTTGACATATATGTATGTATATGTGTGTGTATATATATACACACATACAGACACATATGCACACACATATATACATGAGTCTGTGTGTGTGTGTATATATATATATACACACACACCACACACACACACACGCACACACACGTGCACACACGTGCACACACACGCACACACCACATCCATATATATGTAGTGTTATTTACTGATTCAGGTTTCACTGAACATGGGATTCTCTTAGAAGTAAAGAAATCCAGACATTTTTACATTTACGTGTGAAAGAGGAATGAGTAGAATTTATGATTCTCTTTTGACTTACACTGGAAGAAAAAAAAAGTGGAGAAAATACCCATTTGCTCTTGAAGAAATTACGTAAAACTATCATTCCAACATCCTGTTCTTATGTAGATGGGAATGTCTCACTATAAGTAAGTTTTCTGTTTTTGGAAATGGCTTTAAAAGTTAAAATTCTGGTCCAGCATCATGTCTCACCTTTATTTATTTTGAGAGTGATTTGAATGAAGACTAAATTTACTTATCTCCTTCTTAGATCACCCTCGTAGCAACGTGGAATAAAACATGACTTTACTAAATTTATGTATTCTGTAGCCATCAGGTTGAGGTTGGTATAAATCTTTTTATTGTTTTTTCTTTTTTTTTTTTTGAGACAGAGTCTTGCTTTGTCACTCAGGCTGGAGTGTGGTAGCATGATCTCGGCTCATTGCATTCTCCACCTCCTGGCTTCAAGTGATTCTTCTGCCTCAGTTTCCCAAGTAGCTGGGACTACAGGTGCCCACTACCATGCCCAGCTAATTTTTCTATTTTTAGTAGAGGCTGGGTTTCACTACATTGGCCAGGCTGGTTTTGAACTCCTGACCTCAAATGATCTACCCACTTCGGCCTCCCAAAGTGTTGGGATTACAGGTGTAAGCCACCGCACCCTGCCTCACTGGGGTGTTTTTTTTGATATACATAGGATAAATGTGTAGTGTCTATAACTGATAAATTGTGTCTTTAGAGTTGTAAATATTTTCTCTGACTACTTGCTCTTCTGAAAATAACTGACATGGGATGAGATTTTCTAGTATGTCAAATTCCAATTTTGGTAAACAATATTGATATGAGAGGACTATGATTACTATTTATAGGTCACAGGCTTTTTTTTTTTTTTTTTCTGTCAATGTATGAATTCTGATATTGGTTCTCAAATGTGGGGCACAGTGATACAGAAAGATATTTGCCACTACCATAGTGTCGGACTGATCTTGTTTGGAGGTCTTCCTGCTGGCCTTGGCTAGTGCTCTTGGTAGAGCAGCTTCCTAACCCAAGTCCTTTACTTGGGACGTTGCTCTAGTTAGAGCAACGTCCCAAGTAAAGGACTTGGGTTAGGAAGCTGCTAACCCAAGTGGCTGTCCCCTGGTGGCGGCTTAATGGCTACAGCTGTTACTGTGCCATGGGAAATCCAGAAAGCAACTTGATTTCTCTCACTCTTTAGCGTCTTACTTAATGCTATTCTGTAAAGCAGCCAACTTTGTGGGATGCAGGAGTTGAAGAAGGAAGAATGTCACAGCTGTCGGCATTTTTCTGAGGACTGACTTCTTTTGTAAGCACCTAAGAAACCTTCAGAGTCATCCAGCTAATTTGGATCTAATGAAATGCCTTGATCTCTTGCTTTATCATGGTATCTAAGCAGCAATAAAAGCCATTTCTTCCATCAAAAGCCCTTTTCAAATGAATACAACATAATATCATTTTCAAAAGCCACTTAAGATGTCCTAGATTGTACCATTGTGTAATATTAAACCACCTCTAAACTCTACTAATTTCATGGGTAACTTGTAATTTAGGTGGTAGCAGTCATATTTGTTTACTAGTTAATAATCCTAAATTTATTTCAGTAGGGATTACAATTTGTGTGTCTTATTAGGTCCTAAAATAGTTCATTTTTGCACACAGGAGACAGTGAATTATTATTGACTTGGTTTATTTGAAAGCATTTGTGTTGGTCCCATTCAAGTTTGATTTATATTGAACATTTCTTGTATTAATCATACATTGATTTAATGATGTGTATTCTAAAATTTGTTTTACTAATTTGTCAAAATTTTAAAGGCCTCTGTGCTGATACAATGCCGAGTCTTCAGTTTTATGGCTGTTGATTTCTAGTTTTTCGAAATTTTGTTTTATTGAAGTGAAATACGGTCACGTTTAAAATTCATATTTAGTTCACTTCAAACCTATAGTTTGGGAGGATTTGTTACTTAACCAACTGTGGCTGGGTGAATTTGTTTAAACAAATACCAATTAAGTGCTTTTGGCTACAAGGCACTGTGCTGGGGATAGAGACAAAGGAGAGCAGGAGACTCAGAGACTAAAAAAGGGTCCTGAATAGGGCAGAAGATGCAGGTTTTTCTTTGTTTTTCAAATAAATTATTATTTTTATCCTATTAGCAAATTATTAATTACAATTACAAATTATTAATTTTTTATCCTGTTAGCAGAAAAGCAAATATAGCAAACTCTAAACTTCATATTCATGCTGTTTGTTTCAAGCCCAGAGTTATGAGCCTGACTCTCAGCAAATGAACTAGATGAAGGCCAGATAAAGGGTTGCAAGAGAAATAGGGATCTAATGGAAATATTTACGTCCCAATCAGAGCCCTGTTTTAAGCAGTGCTTGATGCTGTCAGTGAAACTCTGGCATAATCAGTACATGAGGTGGAGTGTCTTCTTAAGTTTATTTTAATGGATTTTGACCTATATTACATGTGAATAAACAAACTATGATGCGGAATCAACTTTTTAATTATTCATGTTGGCATTTATTTGACTGTGTGGCCCAAATTTTACATGGGCATGTACAGAGTAATAACTATTTTGGAATTTATAGGGTTTACTTGCTTTTTCTTTCCTGTTGTTACCTTATTTTTTCTTTATGGTGCTTTGAAGAAGATATGAAAAATATATGACTCTGGGATTTTGTAACAGTTTTGAAAATCTTTCTCAGAAGCACTTCCCTGTTGTTAAGACGGCCCTCATGAGCCAACATGGTTGGTTGTTGTGGCTCGTTTTGCTGGTTCTTTACTATCGTTCTGATGCAATGCCAGTTTCTAATTGTCATTTATTAGATCAGCAATATTTTCTAAGCACATTTTAGTTTTTATAACTTGTTTCTGTTGTAATAAAAGTGATATTTACTTATTGTAGAAAGATTAGAAAGATTAAAAATACATGCTATTAACTATTAACACCCACTTTTTATCCTTTTTAAAAATGTGTTTTATATATATAATATTTTAAAAATGAAATTGTGAATATAAGTATGTATATATACATATTGCAGACCTATGCACATATACAAATGTATTCTTACCTTACTTTTTATGTAACATTGCATATTTTTAATATAATTTAATATTAATATTTAAATTTTCTTTATATGACAAAAATGCATATTTTATTTACCCTTATGAGCATAATTTATTCACATAGTTCAGAATTAAAAGGTACAAAGAGATGTATAAGCCTTTTTTTCACTCTTCCACCGGCTATCCAGTTCTCTTCTCTGGAGACAAAAAATGTTAACAATTTCTGTGTACCTTTCCAGAGATATTCTTTGTAAAACATACAATTGCGTATTCCACACCCCTACAAATTGTATTTCATACTGTTTGGCACCTTACCTTATTTTACTTAAAAGACGTATCTTGTACATTGTTTCACCTTAACACATAAAGGACTCCATTTTTTTTTTTTTTTTTGTACACCAAATAGTATTCTGTTGCACGGATGTGTCCTGGTGTATTTTTGTTGTCCTCTATTGATGAACATTTAGTTAATTTACAAGATTTTGCTATTACAGACATGTTGCAAAAGATAACCTAAAAATATGTTATTTCCCATACTTGGAAACATATGCAAAGGATGAATTCCTACAATTGGGTCAAATGATACATGTAGTTTAAGTTGTAGCAGATATTCCAAGTGCCTAGAATGGTGCCAGATGCTCAGTAAGTATTACTTAAATGAGGGAATGAGTTGCCAGATTCCTCTCTGTAGGTTATGCCAATTTATATACCTATTGATAATGTAGGGGAGAGATTCTATACATCTGCATCCTCATCAACAAGGTATTTAATAATTCATAACACTCCCATTACATTTTAACTTTTTAAATGATTCTCTTATTTTTGGACGTTTGTTTTCAGATTTTGCTCTAATAGATAATGCTGTGGTGATCAATTTTGTGTATAAATGTTTGCAACCATTTTGTATATCCTTAGGATAAATTCCTAGTCATAAAATTCTGGGGTCTAAGAATATGAATTATATAGTCCTTGATATATATTACTAAATTCATTTTCAGAAAAGTTATGCCAATTTTTACTCCTATTGGAAGTATATGCAGGCTGGGTGCAGTGGCTGATGCCTGTAATCCCAGTACTTTGGGAGGCTGAGGTGAGTGGATCACCTGAGGTCAGGAGTTTGAGACCACCAGCCTGGCCAACATCGCAAAACCCCATCTCTACTAAAAATACAAAAATTAGCCTGGCATGGTGGTGGGCACCTGTAATCCCAGCTACTTGGGAGATTGAGGTAGGAGAATTACTTGAACTCAGGAGGTGGAGGTTGCAGTGAGCCAGGATCACACCATTGCACCCCAACCTGGATGACAGGAGCGAAATACCATCTCAAAAAAAAAAAAAGTATATGCAAATGCCTTAGTGTATTCTGGCTAATCATTTCATTATGGTATTTTAAAAAATAAAAATACTAATATTTATTTAGTGTTTATCAAATGGCTAAATGAGATTAGTATATTTAAATGAGATTTGCCTTCAAGACTGTTGAGAATTCTCTGAACTACTGGTGCTCAAGTTTTCTCTGGAATAGAGCTCTAAGAGTTCTGATTCACTGTAAGGATGGCTTGCTTTCTCTTAGGTCTGATCCCAGAACCAAATGTGACTTCTGGTAGGCTGTGTCTTCCAGTGGTCGCAAATTAGACTCAGATTACCAGAAATTCTTTAGATGTCATTTAGGGATGTCTTGTGACTTAACAGGAAGGAACTGCTTTGTTTATCTCCACACAGGGAGATAGACAGTGGAAAGTGATGAGACTAATCTCAGAATGTGGTGGAGCCAATGAGTCTGCATTAACGTACTGTTGATTAAGCTGATAAACTTTGGCTAATGTCTCTGAGGCTGAGGATCTCTTGAACATCTTACTTGAACAAGAGGGCCTTTACAGTTCTATACTTATAACCAGTGACTCTGGCATAGTTGAATATGCTTTAATGATCACTTGTTTGTTTTAAAGGAATATACTTTTTCTACTACTTTCCAATTTTGTTTTATTTTGGTTTTCCATTTTGTTTTTATTTCAACATAATATAAACTCAAATGCAAATGTTTGTTAGTTTATATATATTTGAACCCCAGAAGTTAACTAATTATGCCTTTTTTAGTTGTCAACCTTATAACATGGGCCTGGTTTGTTATGTTTAGTGTGCATTTTTACCCCCTTGGGGCAGAAGTGGGAGAAACAGGCATGGGGTTGCTAGCATGCCAGAAAGGGCTTTAGTTCTGATCTTCACCATACAGTAGCTCTCAACTTCAATTGCTTCATCAGTAAAACAGGAATAATATTATCTACTTAATGGGGTTTCTTGTGAGGATTAAGTGAGTTTACATGTAAAGTGACAAGCTCAGATTATGGCATAAAGCTGGTATTCAGTTAATGTTAACAAAGAATCTAGTGAGTAGATTTGTGGAAGGAAATGCCATTCTGAATTAGAGACTATCATTGAGGGAAGTATTTTTTAATGTATTATTTGTAGATTTAGTAACATCTTGTCAAATTGAGGCCTATAGCCTTGGTGTAGTGAATAGAGATTAATTACTGTATTTGGTTGAAATGTGATAGGTATTATTAGTTTTTTTGAAAAAATTTATTATTTTATGTAGTTAAACATATATGTATGTTCAACAATCCCCAAATCTATACTAGTATATAGTTAGCTTAGTCCTGGTCCAGAATTTTACAAATCTGATTTGTGAGGGCATATTGTATATTTTAAAGAAACTAGAAAAAGAATATTTAAGAAACTTTATACAAAAATGCTTTATAACTACCATGAGCAACTTTTTTCTCTTGCATTCTGTCTCATATGCATATATTTATAGATAAAAATTTTAGCTATGAGAAACCTCAAAATTAAAAACTAACTCATGTGATGTTATTTTAGTAGCGATCTCCTTTCAGGAATAGTTTTCTTACCTTTGTTTATTTTGTCTCCTTCATTTTTCCAGGAGCTGACCAGTGCTTTGGTGCATTTAAAACTGCATCTTTTTATTCAGATCTTCACACTTGCATTCTTCCCAGCTACAATATGGCTTTTTCTTCAGCTTTTATCAATCACACCCATCAATGAATGGCTTTTAAAAGGGTATGTTTAAATCTTTAAAAGTGAGTCCACTTTTAATGGAGCATCTCTAGAGATATTATTGTTTCTATGGCAACTATATACAAAAGGGCTTATGTGTACTATCTTATGTGTAAAAACACATCTTTGTTTTCCTTTAAAACAATAGTTTCATCAAGGCGGTTCATATTAACAGAATCTTAAGATACCCTCATGCTTCATCCTAAGGTTTTAGGATGGGTACTTTCTGAAGAATTTTAAAGAATGGTCTTAGAAGAAAAATGGAAGGGACTAGCAGATGTAAGATCTGTATGCGCGTCAATTGGATAGCAATGTAATTTGATAATGGCTGAGTATAATGTGTGTTTTAGAAATGTGTAAGAAAAAAAAATTCATATATGTGGGATAAACGTTTATATTTTATTCTGTTTTATGTTTAATATAATATAATAGTTATTAGAACTTAGAGCCTGAAGATTGAATTTTGACCATATCCTTAATATGCTATATGTGACTTTGAGCAAAGCTTTAAAATAGTTTTTAATGTCAGCTTCCCTCTCTAGAAAAGGAGGATAATCATAGTTTTACTGCTTACCTACCAATGATGTTGGGGATATCAATTGAAATTACTTATTCACTGATTCAAATTATTTATATAGCTTCTACTTTGTTTCAGGAGTTATAAATATTGGAGAAACAACAGGGAAATGCCAGTTAGTTTTGCTTGTTGGGGAGTCTAAGGGGTGCCGTATCAATAAATAAGTAAGTAGATGAGGAAGATAGAGATAGATGATGTAAAAAGAGCAAAACAGTGAGGTATGTGAATGTGGTTGGGTGGGCAGGCTGCTGATTAATTTAGATTTCAGAGTTCAGGAGGCAGAATATTCTAGAGAAAGAAAACAGAATGTACAAAGGCTGTAGGGCAGGATCAAGCCTGTTGTGTTTTTTAGTCAGTAAAGCAGCCAGGAAGGCCAGAGCCTGATGATGTAGAGGAAAAATACCTTGTCTTAGCAGTAGAAAAGTAGGCAGGAGTGAGATATGTAGAGCTTTATAGGCCATGGTGTAGCATTCGGATTTTATTCTGAGTGCTACAGGAAGTTATTGGAGGGACTGAAATGAGGGAGTGATGTGGTCTGATTTATGTTTGCAAATGATTCTTCTGGTTGCTATGTGGAGAAGAGATAGTAGAGGGGCCTAGAGAAATTATCTCAGAGAGTAGTGGCGAGGTAGCAGTTCAATAGAGAGAAATTAATGTGCGCCAGATAGATTTTAAAGTTAGAGCTTTCAGCAGTGATGGGTGGGGAGGATGTAGAAGGAGGACAGAGGAACCAAGGGTGACTTCTGGGTTTTAGGTATGAACCACTGGGTAATTGGTAGCATCATTTACTTAAGAGGGGAAAACTAAGTAAGGAGGAATGATGGAAATCAAGAGTGCTGTTTTGGCCAGATTTAGTTTGAAAAATGAATATCAAATTTCACGAAGAAGTATATAATGCCACATAAATATGATAACATCATTTTAGAGCAACAATGTATTATGCATATCAAGAACCAATAGTTACTGAATTATCTGCCATGTGTAGGGGACTCAAGGAATACAAATATATTTACTCATTTTTATTGTCTCCTGGGAACTTCCAACCTAGTTGGTTATGTAGGATGGATATATATATATATATATATATATATATATTTGTGTGTGTGTGTGTGTGTGTGTATATGAAACCTAGTAATCACCAAAATGGGGCACCATGTGATTTGTCAGATGAGTGGTGTGATCAGTTAAAGAATAAGTAGTTAAGTAGTTCATCAAAAGCTGGATACTTTTAGAGATTTCAAAAATGAGACATTAATAGGATACAAAGATAAAACGTTTCCATAGGGTCAGCTTGCAGAAGACCTGAACTACTGAGCTGAGGGGTTTGCATTTGAAGCTATAGATGATGGAGAGAGAGCTGTTAAAAATGCTAAACAAGCGAATAACAACATGTTAAAAAGTGGCTACAAAGGAAGATTAATCGGACAGCTTGTAATCTCAATGTGCTAAATAATACAAATAATTTTGACTTCAAGATGTTGAACTTTAGGAGTTCACTTACCCTAATTGATTTAGAGAAAGCTCTTCCTAGCTTAGGGTTTTTTCCCTTCTCCTCCCTAATTTGAAAGTATATACTTAGTATGTTAACTTGAAGGGGTTGCAGAATCATATTTAAGCTGATGAAATAAAGATATTCTGAGCACATGCTCCTTATGTGGCATAGTAAAGGGACAGAGTGAGGTAGGGAGAACATTGAACAGGCCTTTGTAAGTGTCCAGATTAGTTGAGAAGCATCTGGACAGGGACACTGGCAATAGTCATGGAGGAGAATGGAAAGTTAGTTGTGGTGACAGATTGCTTTTGAGGAGCAAGTGAAGTCACGTATAACTTCAAAGTTTCAAACTGGATTATTATGAAAAAAATGGTCCCGTTGACCAAAAAATATGTAAATTCAGAGGGGAAGTTTATTTTTTAGAAAATATATGAATTCATTCTGGAGATGTGTTGTACAGCATGGTGACTAGAGTTAATAACATAAACTAGAAAACTGCTAAGAGAGTAGATATATACATTAATTGGTTGGATTGTGGTAATAATTTCACAGTGTATATATATATATACATATGTCAAAACATCATGTTATATGCCATAAATTTATACAATATTCTCTTGTCAATTATATCTCAATAAACTTGGCAAACAAATATATAAATACAATATTAGACATGCTTAGTTTAAGGTGGCAGTCATAGGCAGCTACAAATTTGGGAACTGTAGTTAGGGCTAAAAAATATAAACTTGAAAGTATTCCTACAGATTGAAAATAAGATTGAAAAGATGGCAGGAGAGGCAGCAAAAACAAACAAACAAAAAAACACACCACCACCCACCACCACCAACAAACAACCCAGAATGGGCTGGTTTAAAAGATGGAAGCTAAATATTAAAGTGCTCTGAGAAGTAAGAATGTAAGCAGAATGAATATGGGGAAAAAGAGGCCAGATTTGGTGATTTAGAGATTCCTGGCTACTTTAAGGTTACTATTACTAGTAGAGGGGGCAGAAGTCTCATTTCAGAGAAGTAAAAAGAGAATGATCAGTGGGGCCATGGAGGCAGGTACTTTTTAAAGGTCAAAAATGAGTCACAGTGAGAAAAGTAGGTGTATCTTGAGGAGGTGGCACCACTCATTTTGCTATTAGTTATCTACATTTGTGCATTGACTCTTCTGGCTCCTTGAAGGCAGGAATAATGTTTTTACTTCTTTCTTATAATTCCTTCCTGTAGGATTTTACCCATAGAAGATATATGTATTCAACATATAGTTGGCAAATTTTTGTCTTTTTTTTTTTTTTTTTTTCGAGATGGCGTCTTGCTCTGTCACCCAGCTGGAACGCAGTGGTGTGATCTTGGCTCACTGCAACCTCCGCCTCCTGGGTTCAAGCAAAATTTTTGTCTTTTTAAAGATATGAGAATTTTGCTTTTTTGTACATAGAAGGGAAGGGGCCAGAAGAGGAGGGATGAAAAAGCTAGAAAGATTGAAAATGCCTGAGAGGATCTGTCCTAGTGTTGGGGGTAGGGGAGATAGAGAGGCTGAAGTGAGAGGCCTAGGTAAGTCTTTGACCCATGAAAGTTTTACCCCAGATAGGTGGCTTTGTGAGTTACTTAACTTCATTCTGATTATATTCTTACAATTAAGCTAGAGAAAAGAAACCTATTTAAATTATAAGGAAGAAAAATATATTTACTCTTCGTTAAGTGGAAATGGATCATTATATAGGTCTTCATTTTTGTCATCTTTGCATTGAATGGATTAAAGAAGAGGAATAGGTCTTGCTGTCTCAAGGGTGGCAGAGGCAGAAGAAATTCATGTATAAGTAGGCCCTCTCAGTTCAAATCTGTGTTGTTGAATGGCCAACTGTAACCTTTAATCATACTCATTCAAAATCTAAGTCAGATACTCTGTGTCTTCTATGCCCTATATACACTTTCCACTTAGACCAGCTACTTGTTCTCTCCAGAAGGTATATTCTATATGACTTTTGAAATAATTTAAAAAATTATAGTACTTAAGTTTACTACTCATAGTTTCATTTGCTTGTTATGCAATTTATTTTCTGTCCTAAACTAAGAGAAAAGACCTGTCATGATCTTAGGCATGTGCACATAATTTAATAAAAACCAAATTGAGAATAGATACTAGAATTTACTACAGAATCTGAATGCAAGAAGTATATGATTGTGTCATGCCTGTTTCTATAATGTTATTACAATATTAAAATATCTTTTATGAGATTAAAGTTTGAAAACTGCTGTTTTATAGAAAGTAATCCAAAGATATAAGCTTGTGTCTTATTAAGTATTTTTGAACTTTGGAAGTGGTTTTGAAGGTTTAGTTTACCAAGAGACTTTCTACAAAAAAATGTAGGGTAAGTATTTTTTACTTTACCTAAAAATAACCTAAGATTACATACACTTACCAAATGATTAGCTATTTTGGTTATTTTTCAATGACTGCACTCACTATTCCTTGACTACTTTTTGAATTGTATGATGAGGGCTTAAATAACTTAAAATAGACTCACTCAAGCCTATGGAAGATCATAAGAAATTAGAACCTGTACATTTGCAGCATCTTGTAAGCACATTGCATTGCGTAGAATTGTCTAAACTCAACAGGACTTGTGCATCAATAAATATGCTCTTATTTTCATTTGCTCAGCTCTGCTATTTTAGAATGAATGTAGTGAAAGCTGTCTAGGATTTTTAAAAAACTATTTATAGTTGGATTTTCTTTTATTTTTCAGTTTGCAGACAGTAGGTTGCATGCCTCCGCCTGTGTCTTCTGCAGTGATTTTAACCAAGGCAGTTGGTGGAAATGAGGTGAGTCATGGGCCTAACTTATTTAACATAAGTGCATGCTGTGCTTTTATTTCAAAATTATATCATAGTTTTGAACATGAAGGGGTGATGTTGCCGAAGACTCCTAGCCATAGCAGCTTGTGAAATAAGGGGATGTACTCACATACTAGCATGATGATAAAATTGATTATGATGGGTGGAATTTCGGATTTCAAAGAAAAGAGCAAGGGATATGAGTGACATAGAGATGGTGATTTTTCTTTTATCTCAGTGGAAAATTGGGAGACAAAGGACAGAGAAAACCTGGGAAAGGCATTTTTCATCCAAGATTCGCAGACTGGAGACATCTAGTATGGCTATTCCTACATTCTTAAAAATTTTTCAACAAACTAAATTGATGGGGAAAAGTTCAATATGTTTAATGACAAATGAAGATGACATAAAAAGAAGAAATTAGGCTAGGTTTCTTAGATTAATTCAAAGAGATTATTCAACTGCTAGGGGACTGTGACACAATAATTGTATTTGTATATTGGGGTAGCAATTGTCTAATGCAGAAGCTTCTTATAGGGGATTCTTCCTTGGCTGAAAGGCCCTACAACTGTATACTGAGGGACATTCATTTGTGATAGCTTATTTCTTCTTTTCTGGTTATATTCTCTCATTTAGAAAAAAATATGCTATTAAAGGAGGGAAGATATAATGGGTTTCCACTTCAGTTCATTCTTAGGATTCTGCTTTCAACATCTATTTCATTTCCATCCACTTTATGCTTTCCAAAAATATTGAATACCTGCTACATTCTTTTTGAAAACAGGTTTCTGGAAGTATCATTGACATATAACAAACTGTATAAACATAAACAGTTTAATGTTTTGACATATGTGTACATTTGTGAAACTATCATCACAATCAAGATAGTGAACATATCCATATGTATATCCATCTCCATATATACATCCTCAAAGAGTTTCCTACATCCCTTTGACATTCCTTCCTTCTGTCCTCAACACCCCTCTTCCCAGGCTTCTCTAGGCAACCACTGATCTGCTCTCTGTCACTATAGATTAGTTTGCATTTTTTAGAGTTTTGTGCAATGGAATCATACAGTGTGTGCTTTTTTTTTCTAATCTTTTCTTTTTTTTTTTAACTAAGCATACTTATTTTGAGATTCATCTATGTTGTGTTCATTAATAATTCAGTAACTTTTATTGCTGAGAAGTAGTGTTTGGTATAGATATACTACAAATTGTTTATCCATTCACCTGTTGATGGAAATTTGGGCAGTTTCTAATTTTTGGTTATGAGTATTCATGTAGAAATCTGAAGTTTATATATAATATTACCCTCATTTCCTTGGGAATACCTAGGAGTGGAATGGGTATATCATCCGATAGGTGTAAGTTTTAGTACTTTTCAACCAAGGAAGAATCATCTACAAATAGTTATAAGTTTCCTATAAATAGCTTCTGATGTAAACCATTTCTATCAATATACAAGTGTTCTTTTACTACATATGTATGTTTAACTTTTAAAGAAATTACCAGACTATGTTTTAAAGCGGTTACACAGTTTTACATTCCAACCAGTAGTGAATGAGAGTTCCAGTGTTCTACATCCTAGTTAACATTTGGTACTATATTTTCAGTGTTTTTAATTTTTCCCATTCTAATATGGTATAGTGATATCTCATTGTGCTTCTAATTTAATTTGTATTCCCAGTGATATCAAGTATCTTTTCATGTGTTGATTTGCTATTCATATGTCTTTGGTGGAATGTCTGTTAACTCTTTTGTTCATTTTTTTAAATTGGGTGGTTTGTTTACTTATTGATGACCATTTAGAATTCTATATATTTTGGATATAAATCTTTCATCAGATACTTTCTTTGTCAATATTTTTTCCTAGTCTGTGACTTGTCTTATTCTTTTTTACCAGTGTGTTTTGAAGAGCAGGATGGTAGTGGAGGCAGTAAAGGTGATTGGATTCTAGATATATTTTGAAGGTACAGGATATGCTGATGAATTAGATGTTGGGTGTAAGAGAAAAAGAGGGGTCAAGAATGACTTTAAGGTTTTTGGTTGAGCAACTGAAAGGTTAAGGTTGTTGATATGGAGAAGTATGCTATGTGAGAACAGGTTTGGGGAGTCTTAGCCTACAGAGGCTAGGCTATTCTGGGATCACTAAGAACTGCAAAATCTCAGTGGTTAAAAATATACATTTATTTCTTGTTCAAGGTACCTGTCCCATGTGGGTCAGTGGGAAGGTCTTTTGCAAGATTCCAGATTGATTGGAGACTCTACCGTTTTGTAGGTCTACCTCCTGGATGGAACACACAACATTTTCAGTTGCCACAGCAGAGAGAAAGATTGGAGAACCACAAATGGGCTTTCCACTGCCCAGGCTGACAGTGATACATGGCAGTGCTGCTCACATTAATTGGCCAGAATAAGTCTTATGGCCTTGCCATGTGTTGTCATTTATGTGCCCCGACGGAGAAGGGAACTGGACATTAGTGAACACTTGTAATGTCAGCCATATGGGTTTAGATCAAGAGTTTGGGTTTTTGATGGATTAAGATGCCCAACATATATATCCAAGTGGAAATGCTAATGAAGAATTAGGGATATTAGAATTGGTAGTTAAGGGAGTGGTCTGAACTAAAGATATAAATTGGGGAATCATCAGTGGATAAATGTATTTAAAGCCATAATTGGATGAGATTATTTGGAGAGAGAGCATAGATATAAAAAAGAGAAGAGGTTCAAGGATAGAGCCCTGGATCACTCCAACATTAAGAGATCAAGGGAATGAAGAATAAGCAGCAAAGGCAATGGAGAAAAGCATCAATAGTGAGAGCAGGAAAAACAGGGGAGCACTGTGTCAGCGAAGCCAGGTGTCCTGGAAGCCATGTGAAAAAGCATTTGAGGAGGAGGGTCTGGTTCGCTGTGTAAAATAATGCTGATATAAGTTGTGTAAGGTAAATTCTGAAGATTAACCACTGAATTATGCTACATGGAGTTATTGGCAGCCTGACCAGAGTGGTTTTGGTGGAGCATTGGGACAAAAGCTTATTTGGAGTGGGCTCAAGAAAAAAGTGGGAAGAGCAGAATTCGAGATAGAAGTAGAGTTAACTGCTTTGAGGTTCTCTGTGATGAAAGGGGAAAGGGAGGTTGTATTAAGAGGGGATGTGGGGTAGAAATTTTTTTAATGTAGAAATAACAGCATGTATGTATCATGATGAGAATGGTACAGTAGAGAGGAAACTATTGATATGAGAGAGAGTGTGTATGCTAGAGTAATATATTTAATCAAATGAGAGAGAATGGTATTTAGTTGTATGATTTTCAGTAGGACCTTGGGCTGTTTATTTATAACAGAAGGGATGGCAGAGTGTGTGAATATGGATGTGTGTAGATGGGTAGAAGGGGGTGCACTTGGTCTCTTTTAATGAGAATGATGTTGAGGTGGGTAGTACTGATGTTTCAAAAGGGAGGAGAAAGTGTGCAATTGCCATGTAGATGAGGAGAGTGAGTTAACTTCAGAGTACGGCAGGACTGCTAGGCTGGACTAAGGAGCCAGCTGAAATGCGTAGACATACATTGAAAATGAAGCCAAGCATTGTGGTTGTGTGTTTTCTCAAAGGCACATTTAGCTTCTTAGTGTAGGAATGAAATTGGCAGATAGCTGGATTTAACCAAAGATTTCATTATGTCAGGTAGTTATTTCCATTTGCCATATAATTAGTGAGATACAGGAGGTATAGGAGTTTTAGACTAGCATGCACTGTGGTTTTCTTTCTACTGTGATTAGAGATAAATATGATTTATCTAATGTAATTCCATTAAGAGGTGTGTAGGCTAAATTGATTTAAGAGGCCAAAAAACCTTTTTGTTCTCAACTTTTGGCCGAAGTTCACATTTCATCCATATCCTTAACAGTAACATACAGCATTAGATTCTTCTAAAGTCTACTTACATATTTATTCCCTCAATAGATAAATTGTTTACATTAATGTTGCTTATCAATAATGTTGAATTCAGAAATATCTCCTTTGTTTTCTAAAAGTGTTAGTCCATTTCTTTAAATGTTTATATTATATAGCTTCATGATTATCAAACATTTTTGTAGACCAGAGGTATTAGATACAATTTTTCATAAATCTTCAATATCAAGCTTCAGAAATGAAGTTTTCATAGTACAGTTTGGCCCTATCTTCTTATGAGTAGACTATTTCATATTTTCACCAGATTGTACGAGAAAATGATCTGCAAGAAAAGGTAGTTGAAAAGTTTAATATTTTTCTGAAATAATGTTACTAGATAAGTGAATATAGATTTTTATTGAAGTAAATATGAAAGAAGGTTAATCTTTTATATAATACATTGGAAAGAATGTAATCTAAGGATGGACAGTGAATTTGTTGATGCATGTAATGAAAAGGTCCAGAAGCTGGGCCCACTGTCACCTACCATTTGATGAGGACCCTGATTCTGCTTTTCTGTGATTCCCTGCTCTGACTTGCATGTAGCAGCTCTGTACCCACATAGGTTTTAACACAGCAATAGAATTGCTGTGGCATATTTCTGTGTTGCATTGTCTTTGCAAACTGTTCTTCATGGTGTTTATGATAAATGAAAATGTTTTCCTTCAGGATTTTGTGTTATTGCTTTTTTCACATTTAGTTTATACTCATGTATATTTATATATTTCTTTATATGTAATATATACATGTTTAATATGTACTCTCATGTACTAAATAAAGTGTATGGTTGTATACCATATTTGTTTTTAATGATTTGGGAATGTATGCAGTTGTAATGGTGTCATTTGAAATGATTATTTTTATTTTGCAAAGTTGTTGTAGACCTTAGGAGGAAATTTGTTTCTGTTACTCGCACACCTTTCATTTTAAATGATTTTCAGTAAAATTGTTGTACCAGAATATCTTGTCATGGGTTGTACTTTGGCAAGAAGTAACTTTATTACTTTTTGTTAGTTAATAGAAATCTGTTCTTAAAACTTAGGTTTTTGTTTCAGTAAGCCAACTAGAATTTATAATAACTTTTAGCAGAGAAGGAACTCAATGTATGTGCATAGTGATGTATATAAATACACTGAAATGCCAGTATATTTCTCAGGTAGACAAATGAGACTGTTTAGTAGTAAAGCTGACTAACAGTCTTTTTTTGTGGCTTTTACATTTTAAACCATTTTTATTTAAATACTAGATACACGGTCAGCTTCTTATTTGTGATTGTTATTTATTCATTTGAATATTTTAAACATAAGTTTTCAAAATTACAAAATTATAGAGTGTGCTTTATCATGGTCCAGCTGGTGATGATTGTGGTTGTGTGTATGTGAGTGTGCATGCAGTTGTAGTTCCTTTTTAGGTAATAGAAAACGTAATAAGTCTGGGTATGATGGCTCATACCTGTAATCTCAGCACTTTGGGAGGCCAAGGCGGGGGAAATCATCTGAGGTCAGGAGTTTGAGACCAGCCTGGTCAACATGGGGAAACCTTATCTCTACTAAAAATACAAAAATTAGCTGAGTGTGGTGGCACATGCCTGTAATCCCAGCTACTAGAGAGGCTGAGGCAGAAGAATTGCTCGAACCCATGAAGTGGAGATTGCAGTGAGCCAAGATTAAAAAAAAAAAAAAAAAAAGTAATGAAAGTTGGTCAATCCTAAATTTATTGCCAAAAATAAGATAAATCAGAATGTTTTATATTTTATTTTGACTTGGAAGGGAAACACTTATTCATTGTTTAAAACTATATATATTTGTTTAGTTTAAGTTTCTGTTCTAAATATAAGATTCTGTGAGAAAAAAAATTTGAAGATTTTCCCTCCGAAAGCCTTACACAGGTTTTAAACCTGATGAGACTTTCTAAGAGAATCATTGTATTTAAATTCAAGTTACTTCTGCCTTACAATAACTATCACAGAGATTTTTTTTATACAAGAAAAAGATTTTTTTAAAGAAACTAGAAAATTATTCCCTATGTTTGGAGAGGGAGTTATGTGCTTTTCATAGTGTTGTAGAAATATTTCATTTCTCTATTATTTATACTGGTGTTTAGTGAAAAAGCAAGAAAGGTAGGGTTTGGGAAAGAGGCATTGTCTTGTTTTATCTCCATATTGCTTCTTTTGCATGCTGAGAAAAGGAGGAATTCAGCTAACAGCCATTGCCTAATGTGGAGTGAATATGAAGTCTTAACTTCCAAGTAAAGTTGCAAAGCTATATAATTGCAAAATTTTGAGAGCCTAGATGTTAAAACAAGTAGAAGAGAAATATAATTAAGGAATGTCTGCCTTCAAATACCTGAAGGAAAAAAGAAAAAGAAAAGCATTAAGAATCATCTTAGATAAAAGTTAGGGCAAGTTAGGAAGGAGTCTTCAGTCAGATCTGTGAGTAATATTTAAACTCTAGGTTTTCTGTGTTTAAAACCAAGTCTGGTAATTCAAACCATGAAAATAGGCACATTTACCACTAGGAGCAGTGCACTGACTATAGGCATGTTATTTATGTTTATTTGTGGTTTTTTGATTGCTTGTTTCTTAAAATGGATTTCAGGGATCACTTGCACTGGCATTACCTGAAAGAATAGAAAAGTAAACTTAAATTCTTTATAGCTACCCTAGATGTATTGAATCAGAATATTTAGTGGATGGGTCTCAAGAATCTCCTTCTTTTTAAAATTATGAAATCTATCATAGCTACAAAAAGTGTGTACAACACATTTACACAGTTTAAAGCACAATATGTGCTTCTATGTCCACCATTCAGCTTTAGAAATAGAATACAGTATTCAATCAGTTGTTAAGCATCAACTTTAAGACGCCGTTTTCTACCGTAGAGAATAATACAGATAATAAGATCTTACAGGGGAGATAAAGTAATCTTTTGCTCACCCATAACAAGGGTCATAGCTGACATCCCTATAACAAATGACACATTAACAAGAGAAAAGCATAACAAATTTACTTACCCAGCATTTTAGGTGACATGGGTGTTTCAGATTCTTTTCTGTGTAAGACATGTTTTCCCCTGAGTGTGAGACAGGACACCTATCACATGAGGATCTTCAGGGGAGAAGGGAGGAAGTCAGAGTGACCTTTCTGCTATCTATGATCCACCTAGTGGGAGAGGAATTCTAGTTTCTATGATCCATTCAGGGGTAAGAGAAAGAGGGACAGGAGACGAGGGCAGGAGAAGGTTAGGGAGACCATCTTGCTTTTGAGGACCTCTTGTCTCTCTCAGCTCAAAAGTACTCAGTATGCCAAGGCACCATGCTTTAGGGTATTGTGTTCTGAGACCTGACAATCTGGTGCCTGACTTTGAGAAGCTTACATTTAATGTGATATTACAGTATTCAGAATTTCTACTTCATGTTATAAGCTTCGCCAAAATAGGCAAATGGTGGAATAGTTTTAGAGTGACCTTTATTATTAAATTATTGTTTTCCATTTTAGTGTCGAAAAAAACAAAATGAGTGAGGTCAGCTCCACCCTGCTGTGTGGGACAGCCAGAACTTCTAGTTAGGGATCTAGACTGTGTTTGCTACTTGAAGCATTAGGCTGTGGTCTTGCCTAGTCTAGTATTAAAACAGTGTGCTTCTTTTAATGCAAGCATATTTAGCTGGCATTTTATTATATTTTAGTTAGCAGGTTGAAGGATTTTAGAATCTTTTGATAGTCATGCCGAATTCCAAATACATTTTAAAAAAACATTTTGATTTGGGGTATAAAAGAAAGATAACAAGTATGTATATGTGTGTGTGCATGTGCGTGTGTGTGTGTGTGTGTGTGTGTGTGTGTTTACTTTCATCAATGAGGCTGGTGCTGAAATCTCTTCAAAGACAATTTAAGAGTGTCTCCTGAGCAAAGAAAATTATTACATGTGGTGAAGTCTTTAAGTCATAGATGAAGGTCATGGAAGTCTGAGTGTATTTAAAAAAGGTTTTCTATCTGCTTGGAAAGCAAATGAAGCGCTCATTACTAACTTTAAAAGTATAGCTATGAGATTTTTGCTAAAGGTGAAAGATCAAGATCATCACAATCCAAATGGAGACTGAAAGTTCAATTTCTGACTCATGAGTGAGGCATGAAACATTTCAGGGTTATTTTGCATTATCTGTGGGGAGTTGGTCTTGCTAATCCAATGCATTAAGATAAGATTCATTGAAACATTTATAAAGGCAGTTAGAGTAGATCTAATCAGCAGAGAGGGCTAGGAGTGAAAAGGAAATCTGATCTGTCAGTCACTTTCTCTGCTTTAGCAATTACTTAGCCTTTCTATTCCTTGCCTTTCTTTTCTGTTAAATGGGGTTACTGCTTTGGCTTGTAGTAGAAGGCTAATGGCATCCTGGAGGAATCTTATGTATGAAAATCATTGTCAGCATTGAGCCTTCTTGCAAGCAGGCAGATGTATATTTTTTAGCCTCCCGACTGGTGTGCTTTCTGAGAAGTAGTAACAGCTACTTTTCCCTCTTTGACAGATGAAAGAACAGAAGTAACAACAGCAGCAGCAAGAAATTCTGTCTCTGCTCTTCTACTGTATCTACCATTTTTTTTTTTTTTTTTTTGAGACAGAGTCTCACATCATCGCCAGGCGCCAAGCTGTAGTGCAGTGGCACAATCTCAGCTCACTGCAGCCTCTGCCTCCCGGGTTCAAGCAGTTCTCCTGCCTTAGCCTCCTGAGTAGGCGCACGCCACCATGCCTAGCTAATTTTTGTAGTTTTAGTAGAGACGGGGTTTCACCATGTTGGCCAGGATGGTCTCGATCTCTTGACCGCGTGATCCTCCCGCCTCGGCTGTATCTACCTTTTGGTATCAGTCCTATCTTCCAGATTGAGCGAGAGTTCTTAGGAGGTAGAAAGAGTTGACTGTGTTTGTTTTAAGCTTCTATAAAACTTGTAAAATGTACCTAGATTTCCCTAGATTTTTGTGTAACTTAGAATTTTCTCATTTAACCCTGGTGACCTGCAAATTGTCTTCATTTTTACCTCTCTAACCAAAAGGGCCCTTTTAATAGGTTAGCAGTGATTTCTAGTTACCAATCCCAGTGGCCAGTTCTCAGTTCTTATCCTCCATGACTGATACCTTAGTCACTCATCTCCAGATTCCTTCTGCTTCCCTGATGCTCATCTCTCCTGATTTTCTTTCCACACCTCTCATCACTTCTTATTTTCTTCTTGTCTGGTTCCTTTTCTAATCCCAATGGTGTCTTCGAGAGATCTAATCTAACACAGTGTTAGCCCTGCTAGATTCCTGTTTCTGAATTTTTCTTCTTTATATAGCTAAAGCCATATGACCCCCATCTTTAGGTTTGATTATGCCTCAGACGTTAGGGCCAGTCCTGTTCTTGGGGAGAAGTATTTACATAACTCTAGTTTAACATGCTGTGGCACTATATTACCACCTTTGCTGATAGGCCGTCTGACCTTGAGCACAGAATACCCTGCCTTGGAATCAAAGTATGTGCTTAATTTTACTATTACTAACTTAGTGGTCTCAGTAAGTCCTGGACCTCACCATCTTTTGGTTTTCTCATCCAGGAGCAATAATATTTGCATTCTCATTTCATAGGATTGCTTTTTTGATGTAAGGGAACACATCAAGTAAGCATCAGCATTATCATCATTGCAGAGGTTTGTCACTGATGAAATAACTGGGTTTTCTGAGTCAATATTATTGCTGTCACAAGAACTTAATCTTCTAAGTTTGCTCATTCATTCACTTCATTTATTCAAAAGCATGTTGTGTGCTTACAATAGCTTGCTGTATATACATAGTAGATTTATAGAATTTTCAGTTCAGTAAGAGATATAAAACAGATAAGCAATAAATTGCAGCATAAGATGATTTGTATTTAAATAAACTTAATAAACTGGATAATTTCAGTTTATTAGTTTACATTATAGGTCTTCAGTTTGTTTTTTTTGTTTGTTTTTTTTTTTTTTTGGAGATGGAGTCTCACACTGTCACCTGGGCTGGAGTGCAGTGACAAGATCTGGGCTCACTACAACCTCCGCCTCCCCGGTTCACACAGTTCTCCTGCCTCAGCCTCCCGAGTACCTGGGATTACAGGCACATACCACCACACCCAGCTAATTTTTTGTATTTTTAGTACAGATGGGGTTACACTATGTTGGCCAGATTGGTCTCGAACTCTTAACCTCATGATTCACCTGCCTCAGCCTCCCAAAGTGTTGGGATTACAGGTGTGAGCCACCATGCCCGGCCAGTTACTTTTTTGTGTAAGTATTTTCTGTTATAACTTGATATCCCCAAGATAGCCCCTTTGGGAATTAAATAGCTCCCCTTTGGGGAGCCAAATTAGTAATTGAAAGATTACTTTGAGAGTTCAGAACTAGATAAAGGTTACTGAACAGATTTATAGGATGTTTCTCTGAAACAGTAAAGTCTGGAAAAGCATCCCAGCTCCGTTCCAATGAACTGCAAAAAACAAAACAAAACAAAAGCCACAAAACCAATCAGGTATCATATCTCTCTTAAATAGTTCTATATAACATTAAAAATGTGTTATCAACAGAATTCTCCTTGTTCAGTATCAGAATATCTGTATGTATGATGACTAGCAAAACATTTTTTGATAATTTGGTTTATTTTGATTAGTTATATTTTAAATATTAGACTTCCTTTTTAGAGAGGCACTAATCTAAGCAATAACACACTTCTAACTTTTCTTTTAGCTACTCTAATCTAAGTAATTTTTATATTTTTGCATCTTATTGTAGAGAATTTGATTATTTTTACCTTTATTTCCAAATTCTGGGCATGTGCCTTTTAGAGGAGTATTTGTGTGCTTTTATGAAGTTGTTATTCTTGAAAATAGAAGACTTATTCTCAATAAGTATTGAGAATTAAGTATTAAGTATTGAGAATTAAGTATTAAGTATTCTCAATACTTTTAGAGGAGTATTTGTGTGCTTTTATGAAGTTGTTATTCTTGAAAATTAAGACTTATTCTCAATATTTACTAAATCATGGAGTTATGAAAATGTCAATAAATTAAACCTCAGAAGACTTAACTTCTTCTTTTGGCTCCATGCCTAACTAGCTCTGTGATCTTGGGTAGTCTTTTCTTCAGCTTTTTAATCAATTGTATGTAGGCATGGTTGTTTTAGATGAAAATATTTTCTGGAAGAAAACATTAGACCCATGTAAATGAGAGGAGATATTCTGTCACTTTAAACTGTTTGCTTTTTGGTGAAATATGATCTATTTTTATTGCATTAAATATAGATCTTGATGCTTTCGCAACTTATTCTCTTTTTATATTAAGATGTTTGGCATCTATCAGGCTGTTTATTAAGAACATGGCTGGCTGGGCGTGGTGGCCCACACCTGTAATTCCAGCATTTTGGGAGGCCAAGGCAGCTGGATTGCTTGAGCTCAGGAGTTCCAGACCAGCTTGGGTGACATGGGGAAACCCCATCTCTTCAAGAAAATACAAAAACATTTAGCTGGGCATGGTGGTGTACGCTTGTGGTTCCAGCTTCTTGGGAGCTTGAAGTGGGAGGATCGGTTGTATTGGGGAGGTGGAGGTTGTAGTGAGCCAAGATCCTGCCAACACACTCTAGCCTGGGTGAAAGAGTGAGATCGTATCTCAAAAAAAAAAAAAAATATGTATATATATATATATATATATATATATGGACAGTGTATAGGCCAAAGGAGTCAGGTTTAATCTGTATTGCATTGCTACAAACTTTAGAACTGATTCTGTTAAACTTTACTTACATTACCAAGTCATCAGGTTATGTTTTCTAAGTATCTAATATCCTGCTTAGTGCAATGTGATTTTCAAGCATGTTATTCATGGCCAAGAACACTTGGATACAAACAAATGGTTTGAATATATTAAGTGGGCTGAGCTGCATTCTAATCAAGTGTCAAGATATTGGCCTTGAAGGTCCCTCTGAATGAAGGCTGGCTGGCCTGCTCTCCTTCCTTCCATTCCTTCCATACAATGAACAGGCAGAAACTGAAAAGTTTTCCAAAATATAGTTACTCTATGTGTAATCACTCTTTCTTCTTTCTTTCCCTCTCCTTTTCTCCCATTTCCCTCCTTTTTGCTTTTCTTCTCTCCAATTTTGGAAAAATAATGCCAATCACTAAATTTATTTTGTGACCAGAGCTTGAAAAACATTATCCTAAACTCTAAAGTGTATCTGACATTCATATTTCCTCTTGAGTCAGCTCCTTTGTTTCTCTTGACAAACTTTTTTGCCTTTAGCATATGCTCCGGGGGATTTCTGGCCACCTATTACTTGCAGACAGTTCCTTTGATTTTGGTCTCCAGGGTCTTTCGAGGACTTCGTTTTCTGCTGAATTCTTCTGCTGCTTGTGGTCAGCTCACCCGATCTGTGTCAGCTCCTATAATAAAGACCTTCTCATCCCCCATATCTAGTCGCTGAAGCCTTTCCCATTAGTCAAGGCCCAGCTCAAATATAGTGTTCCTCTCAAAAAGCTGTTGAAGATGCCCAGTCAAAGTTAGTTTTTTCTTCCTTTCACAATTCTTTGTTTGTACTTATGATGTGACACTTACCCTTAATCATATATTTTTTGCATATATTTAGCTCCCCAGTCTGAATTTTCTTTGTGGGAACTACTTTTCCTTTGTATCTTTTTAATGCAGTGTAGGAGTAGCCTTAATAAAAATGGTAAAAAAAAAAAAAAAAAAAAAAAAAGGGCCTGGAGAAGCTGGAGAATAATCCAGTTTCCTCCTAGTAATATTGTGGTTGAAGTAATATCCACAACTGTAGGTTCTCCATCTCTCTTTCCAGGATCCTTTCATGTATTTACTGTACTAAAATAAAGAGAGAATAGAATTAAATAATATCCTAGATTGGGCATATATATTTTTTTCCTTCATTCAAGTCCATTTTAGTTCCAGTTAAGAGAGCCTATTGTGGGAATTATTTAGAGTTTATTCTTAAGTGTTTCTCATTTACTGATTCTTCAAATACAGACCCTGAGAAGATGTTATGATGAAGTTCAGTCTCATTACAGTTGCCAAAAGTTTACACTGGTTTGAAAATGGTACACCTTCTATCAAATAGGCAAACCATGGTAGTTTAACTCTGACAAACAGCCTGGGAAACTAACAACATGAGGTAAAATATTTATTTATAGTTATTTTCACTAATCTTTGTTTAAATGCATGATGGTATTCTACAAAAAATGCTTTGGACTTTTGTGGCCCTCTAGTAACCCATTAGACCGATTATACCTAACTCTCATTTGAGTTTACAGTGAGTCTTTGTCAAAATAAGCCATCGTGAATACTCATGGCATTTGTGCAATCCACTTGTTGGCATGTATGTATTCTTTTTGTTCCTTTGAAGTTTGATATTTCTAGTTCCCTGATTATTATTTAATTGCCAACCATTTTGTAGTGTTTTCATACTTGCTCTTAAGGATAGGCTACATAGTTACATTTTGGCATGAGAAATGAGAGCTGGCAGTGTAATTTAAAAATAATATCTCATGCTCAGTCAGTCTATAAAGAGAGACATGAATTCTGTTGGCTTAATGTCATCATCCTTTTGTAGATAACAAAAAAAATACAGAAGTTTTGTTGGAAGAATTGTGTAGCTCCCTTGAAAAGAAATTTATTTTCAAATTGTATTTGAAAACATATCAAAGATAATAAAATAAATAAATAAATGAGATGATGGACATGCTAATTACCCTTATCTGCTCATTATACATTGTGCATACCAAAATATGTACCCCATAAATATGTACAATTATTTGCTAATAAAAAATAAAATATTGAAACAAAAATCAGAGGGTAAAAAAAGAGCCTACTTTAAGAAACAGTTTGCCTGTGGTCGATAAAGTTTTACAACTTCAGGCTCAACTGATAATAATGGGATCAATAGAGAAAGAGGAAAGCTGTTAATTAAATTAGAAGCCTGTTTGCTGAGTAGAGGAGTCCTTTACCATTGAGTGGGGAAAGCCTAGTCTCAGGATTTACAAAGCCTCTTGGAGATGTGAAGCAATGTTAGCACTTTTCTAATTTCTGATCCAGAAGGAAAAAAAGAGTACAGTAGAAGGATGGAATAACTCAGGACTGTTCTGATGCACAATTCTAGGAGGCACTTTTAATCTGTGGGCAGTTTCTTTGCCCTGCGTGGATTTAGTGAGCTGCTACTCCTTGCACAGTAAGGGATGACCACAATCACAATAAGCTCTTGCCATCAAAATAGTAAGATTAGCCAGTGCGTGCTATGTGTCAGTTCTTGTTCTCAGTGCTTTACATATGTTAGTTTCGTTAATCTTTTGAGACAGGTATTACTATCCCCATTTGCAGATGAGAAAACTGACACAAAAAGAGATTAAGCAACTTGTCTACAGAGCACAAGCAAGGAGTAGTGAAGATATCAACTCAGGCACTCTGGCTTCAATGCCTGTGCTCCTCACCCTCCCTTCTCTGCTTTTCTCTATTAACACTGGAGGTAGAACAGACTGCCTCAATCCACAGATGGCTTAGTGCCTGAACCACCTAGGTGGAAAAAAAATAAAGGCTGTTCAGATTAATGATTCCTAAGAAGTTATGGGTGTATTGATACTGGAAGCCTTCTTTCAGGAAGTTTTCCCCTTTTCTGTAGTAGGGCCCTGTGGTACTGCCCCATCAAGGTGCATTTAGCACAGACTATTGAAAATGGCTGTGTATCTCATTGAAGCTTTCGTTAGATGGCAGGGAATGTGTGTTTCTTATTCACAGTTGTATCCTCTGTATCTAGTGCAGTATTTGGCATGTATCGGGGCACAGGAAATATATTTGAATAAATTAATATTTCTGAAGAAGTTTGTCTAGCTTTATAAGTGTAGTGATTTAAATATGTATTATTAAGGCAGTAATTCATCTTTAGTTAAACTTTGTCCTATATTAAACTTTTATAGAAAAATCAAGATACCTAATAGGTTATATCTTGTGGCATTTTTGCTTCTCTCTGTTATTCACGCCTATTCTGCTTTGTCTAAGCTTTAACAGCCACAGCCTTGTGGTTGCAGCCCCCAAAATAGCTGGCATAATGCCTGGAAGGAAATAAGACTTCAGATGCTTAGAAGGAAATAAAAGACTTCTATAGGATTGATCAGGCCTGGAAGAAAATAAAAGACTCCTAAAGGGCTAATTGTGCATTTTTAAAATCTATTAAGTGATGAAAAACAAACACAGAAATCTTAGTAACTGAATGAGACTTTTAGTGGTTTTTTTCCCCCCTCCTTAATTTTGGATGATCTGAAATCATCTAGTCAAGCAAATATCTCATGTGGAGAAAATGATTTGCACATTAGAAGACATTAGGAGATGCTCAGTAAATATTTTTTTCCGAACAAATGATGAAGTATAATTTCTTTTCCTTATTTAAAATAAGTGGTGATTTCTCCATGTAAGTTTCACTGTATATATAGAATTAAAATATATTTGAGTATATTTCTTCAGATCATCTCCTATAACGGTAAATAAAATTATTGTGCATATCTTATCAATGCTTTTACCTATATTTTCACTTTTTTTTTCTTTTGGGGCAGGGTCTCACTCTGTCACCAAGGCAGAAGTACAGTGGTGTGATCATGGCTCACTGCAGCCTTGACCTCCCAGGCTCAAACAGAGATTTCCATTTTATTTCCCAGGCTGATCTTGAATACCTGGGCTCAAGCAATCCTCCTACCTCAGCCTCCTGAGCAGCTGGGACTCGAGGCAGGCACAACTATGCCTGTCTACTTAAAAAAAAAAAAAAATTGTAGAGAAAGTGTGTCACTGTGTTGCTCAGGCTGGTCTCCACCTCCTGGGCTCAAACAGTCCTCCTACCTCGGCTTCCTAAAATGCTGAGATTACAGGGGTGAGCTACCATATCCGGCCTATATTTTTCTATCTTTGACATCCATACAATTGTAGGAAGTACATAGGACTGGTTTTATATTATTATGATTTTGTAGTTGGGAAAATATGGATTGAGAGGTGAGATGACTTGTCTAAAATCCCACAGGTGGCAAGTCATGGATTCCTTCTTCAGGACACTTTCATCCCCTTGTGCATTATTTCAAGCAAAACAACAAAGCTCCAGAAATCAACCATGTAAGATCTAGATCTTATATTGGCTCCTCATGAAATGTGGATGGCTTGATATTTTTCTGAGGGATGACTGTTCGTGTACTATTAGCTGAAAACAAATTATTGAGCACTTGTACTTTATAGAGCACTGAGTTAATATTCTGAGAAGTGGGGAGCTCTAGGGTACAAGGAAGCCGAAACCTGATTTGTTTTCACAGAGATTGGTAATGAAATGGGGGGAAATTGGCAGAAACATAAAAACAGCATGTGAGTGTAAAAGAGCAAGTCAGGTAAGGAGAGGGCAGGGGGGTGTCTAGAGCTTGAGTCAGGCCCACGGGTCCTGGTTGGAAAGTTGGCTCTTGGAAGTGATAGGTTTTCAAGTTCTCTAACAGTGGTTAGGCCATTATTTTGGAAAGCCTCTCTTGTGTGGTGAAGGTACCCAAACTGGCTGAAAGATACAAGAGAATGGGTCTAGTGGAGGAGGTACTGCTTATGAATTCTGTTCCGGGAACCTGGTCAATGGAACAGGATTATCTGCATTGGGAGCGGGAGAGCAGGCTGGCCGAGGAAGCAATTGCAGTTTGGCTGACAATTTGACTGAAAGGTTGCTTCCTTAAGGTGAGTTGGTGGCAGAATTATTGCATTGCTGTGCCCCATAGAAATGAAATCTAAATGGAAAACCAAACACTGGGTGATATGGATGGGCCAGGGGCACAGGCCAAGCCTGTGTGTCCTGCATCACCGGCAGTTGTAGAGTTAAAAGAGAAGACTAGCATTTCCCTAGACACAGGGGATTCTCCCTTTTCATCTCAGTAACTTCTATTCCTTGTAGGATGAGAAGGTATAAGCAAAACTGAGGTTTTCCTGTACACCTCAAACATAAAAGAACTTTTGTCCTGACTATTTTGGTACCATGAACCCAAACTCTACCAGGAAGCCAATCCCACCCAGGAAAACAGCCACAAATATATCCCATTCTAACAAATGTTAAAAATGGTATCTGGAACTCCTTTTAGCATTTCTTGTAAGACAGGTCTAGTGGTAATGAATTCCCTTAGCTTTTGCTTGTCTATGAGAAACTTCCTCCTTCCTTTTTGAAAAGATAGCTTTGGGGATACAGTATTCTTGGTTGTTAGTTTTTTTTTTTTTTCTTTCAGTACTTTGAATATATAATTCCACTCTCTGTTGGCCTATAAGGTTTCTCCTGAGAAATCTACTGGTAGTCAAATGGGGACTCCCTTATGTGTGACTTTTTTTGCTGCTTTTAAGGTTTTGTTTTTGTCTTTGACTTTTGACAGTTTGATTATAATGTCCCCAGGAGAAGTTTTCTATGGATTCAGTCAATTTGGGAACTTTGAGCTTCATAGATATGGATATCTGTATCTCTCCCAAGGGTTGGAAAGTTTTTAGCATTCTCTGTTTCTTCTCCTCTGGAATTCCCATAATGCCAAAAATCTCTTTGCTTAGTGGTATCCCATGAGTCCCACAGGCTGTCTTCACTCTTTTTCCTTTTTTTCTTATTTTTTCTACTGAGTCATTTCTAAAGTTCTTTCTTCAACTTCACAGATTATTTCTTCTGCTCAATGTAGTCTGCTATTGAGGCTCTGTAGTTTATTTTTTATTTTATTGATTGAAGTCTTCAGCTTCAAAATTTGTTTATTTTTTACATCTGTTTATGAATTTGTTATTCAGATAATGAATTATTTTCCTGATTTCATTAAATTGTCTGTTTGTATTCCCTTATATCTTGCTGAGTTTCTTAAGATCATTATTTTAAAATTCCTCTTCAGATAATTAGTAAATTTCTCTTTCTGTTGCATCAATTGCTAGAGAATTATTTAGTTCCTTTGGTGGTATCATTCTTCCTTTCTTTTTCATGTGCCTTGTGTTTTTGCATCGATGTCTATGCATCTGGTGGTGCAGTCACCTCTTCCAAACTTTATAGAGTGGCTTTCCCTGGGGAAGACTTGTCCCTGAAGATGAGCCTGAGGGTGCTAGTTGGTCAGATTATGAGGCTCTGGTTTCGTATCAGTGCAGTGGTGAAATCTTTGTGCAGCTTCTTTAGCTGTGATCAATATTAGTAATGACTGCAGATGCCTCTATGGTCTATGCTGAAGGAGTTCATGTCAGTAGCAGGGTTTCACAGCTTGTTAGGGCAAAGGCTTTAGGGATTTTTCTGTTTTTGTTTTTAGTCTTAGCTGAGAGGATCTCTTTGGGTATTGAGTCTGCATAGCTCACAGGCAGCCACAGCAGCATTGGTATTCATGGCACAAGTGCTCAGAGTGGCTGTGGATCCAGGTTCTTGGACTCAGGATTTTTTGAGATTACTATAGCACCTGGGACTTGAGACACAGGTTCACTCTCCAAGGCATGATTGGATAGTTCTCCCACTAGGCTGGACTTTGTTGATCTGAAGCATACCCTAGCAGCCCAAACCCTGGGCTGAGATGCAGTTATGGTACTGTACCTGCGGAGCAGGGCATAGTACTTGCATAACTCTTGGGAAGAAAGGGTGCTCCAGAGGCTCAGACCCAGGGAACAGAGCACAGCTGCACTTTGGGACCTGGAGCCACTAGAACACAGTGG
This sequence comes from Sapajus apella, assembly GCF_009761245.1. NCBI lineage: Eukaryota > Metazoa > Chordata > Mammalia > Primates > Cebidae > Sapajus > Sapajus apella. Next base: position 6,573,288 of record NW_022437001.1, read on the forward strand.
CAACTCAGGCTCTGGGGGATGAGGTGACTCTGGAACTCAAAATGGTGTAACATGACCATTGGCTAGGTTCTGTGACACAAAGTGCTGCAGCAGCAGCAGCAAGGACCCAGGAATGATAAGATGCCACTTTGGCTTGTGGGGCATGGTGCAGTGAGTGCAGCAATGACTTTACTCTCTGGAAAGATGGGGTGCTTCAGCAGCTTGGACTGTGGGGGACTCATTCTGTTCCAGGTAGGCATGGCACTGTGCCTGTTTGGCCTAGGGAGTGGGGTGGCATGGCTTACCCAAGGCTCTGAATCACTAGGCTGGGAATTACTATATCTGCTTAGCTCTAGAAAGTGTGGGTACAGGAGTCAGGGGAGCCTCTGTATTCTTGAGGATGGGTTGCCACATTAGATGTGGTACCAAGAGGTACAACTGCTCTTGTGTGCTGGACGATTGGCGTCCCTGGGGGGCAGGATGCTTTGTCACCTCTGGGGTTGGGAGAATGCTACTCGAGTGTACAGGAGACCTGAGGTTTCCTTCCTTTCTCTGTGCAGCCATCTCAGGTTTCTGTACTTTCCATCATTTCTACTGTCTATTTGCTGTTCTTTCATGCTCTCCTTTGGTTATTTTGGTAAAAATATAGTTGCTTATTCATTATTTTGGTCTTTTTTATGGGAGAGAAAGATCCGTAGCAGCTACCTGTCAGCCATCTTGCTGACATCACTCCTCTGGTTGCTTTCTATTGTCTTCTTTACCTTCATCTTTAGAACAGAACCCCAACTTTTAACTGGGCATGCAGCTGAAATATCCTATTTATCTACTAGGCTTCCTGGTGTTCTATTTGGCCATGTGACTAAATTCTTGCTTTTAAGATGTAAATGAAAGTATTTTATATTACATCCAGGTTGTCTCCTTAAATGGAAGTAGTACAGCCTTCATTTTTTATTCCTCTGCCTGATTACTGGAATGTGGATTATTAGAGCTTGAAGAGCATTCTTGGCTTATCAGATAGCCTGTTACCGACAATGGAACAGCAAGAATAGGATGTGGGGTCCTTTTGACTATGGAGCTGCCATGCCAGTCCTGGATTGCCTACCTTGGAACATCTTTTACACGAAAGAGAAATGAACATCTCTCTTGTATAAGCTACTGTTTTCTGGGGGGTAATTTTTTATATACAGCAAACTTTAAGCACAATTTATATAAAGTATATAAGGTTAAAATTTTCAAATAATAGAATATAATAAAGGGAATTTAACATTGGAACTACACTAGATATAATTTAAAATAATGTGATATCTAGCAGGTACTGAATTACTGAAGAGCTGAATTACTTTTTGGGTCTAATATAACTTAATGGCCTGTGGTGTTATAAAAAAATCTATTTGCTTGTCTTGAATTTTCTATCCTTTGGATTTTTTTAGAAATACAGGTTAATTTTGAGAATAGTTTTGTTATTTAGCTGCAGTATGCCTTATATTAATTAGGAAACTCAGACATCTTAGGAAAGTTTTTGGAAACATTCTTTCTGGAATCTATTTTGTTAAAATATTCTGGGACAGATATTCTGCTTTTTTTTGTTTGTTTTTTGAATGTTGGTGATACCAATGTATAAATTAACATGTGATTATAATGCTTCTCATAAACTTTATTCATCTTTGGTCAAAGGGTAACAGTCTAAATAAAAAGATCTTGGAATTTTTATTGTCTTTGGATTTTTATATTATTTTTCTAACAATTTTTTTGAATTGTGGTAAAATAATTTTTAAGTGTTCAGTTCAGTGGCATTAAGTATATTCCTCTTGTTGTGTTACCACCATCATCCCTCTCTAGAACATTTTCATCTTCCTACGCTGAAACTGTGTACCCATTAATTAAACAATTGGTCTTCATACCCCCTTCCCCCGCCCTCTGGCAACTACCAGTCTACTTTTTGTCTCTATGAATTTGACTATTCTAGAAACCTCATATAAATAGCACCATACAATCTTGTCCCATTGTAACTGGCTTATTCCATTGTAACATAATTATTTTGTATTTACTTGGGAATAATCATAAATAAATTATGATTGCCTAAGATTCTCTTTCTTATGTTTATCTTCTGAACATTTTCATTTGTTTTAATTATAATGGATATTAACAGAGTAGGCAGTGTTTTGATAAAGTAGGGTATTATAATTGCTAACCTAGGAAATATCATACAAAGCTGAAGTCACTATATAGCTATATGCTTTTATTATGAAGACAATTGAAACCTAAAATGAGCAATTTCTGTTAATAATAGATCAGAGATGAGTGCATTGGGTATTTTGGCAATTTCTTGAGTTTTCTATCACCCTGTGAAACAGTATAAATATCATATTGCAGGGTAACATTTGATTTTATACATTATCCAAATCTGTAATTATATGTTAGAAACAGGTAAAATGTGATTTTAGGGTAAAATATCAACGTTCACAAATAAGCTGTTTTCCCATTTGGCTTATATTCTGTTTGTAAAACAAATGGTGATTTTTTTCTTTCTCAAACTGTACAGATTTTTGAGATTGAACAATAATACCTAAAATAATATTCAGGTGTTGATTATTTTTGTTTTCTTGGGAAAAATGTTGGTATGTTGGTGATATTGTGACTATGAATATAACACTTTATCCTTGACATCACTGTTTTATTTTTATTTCTAAAGCTCATATCACTTCTTCTTGCTCTTTCTTGCTTTCCTCAGATGCACTTTACAGAAGCACAGTTTAATAAAACCTTTTTAGTAGATTAGTAGTTATGGATCTTTCTAAAATCCCAGCTAGAAGAAATAGGATAGGGAGTTGGCATAATGGGAAGCAAGCAACTGTATTTACAAATCTTAGACGTTGTCCCACAATTTTGGTGTAACCCTTCAGCTGACAATTAAATTTTTTGTTTTATCAGTCATCACCCAACCCTAACAGATGGGTGAGGAATTAATCTGATTTGTATTTTTCCCCACAACTTTCTCCTACATATTGTACTATTCTATGATTAACATTCAGTGAATTCTTAAAGATGATTGATGGGCCTTAAATATATAATATATACATCCTATTTAAATTATGCCAGAGTAAAACCACAGAACGGAAGAGCTCCTAAGACCCCTGTAGAAATTTGAAAACAATTTTGATACTCTCGTCCACTCAAAAAGAAATCTGCTAATACTGTAATGTTTTTTCCCTTGCCAGGACCCTCCTTGCCTGGTGTCATTTCTTGAGCTCTCCTGGGAGGAGATTAGTCTAAAACAACAAAGTAGCCAGATGTCTGGTTCTGAGACAGTCCCAGAGGCCAGGCTACGGTAGGCAACAGAAATCGCGTGGGGCTGAAGATCAAAGATACCTGAGAATTACTTATGAGCACATAGTATGTGTCATTCCCATTATTAACAGTCTGAGAAAATTTGTTTCCCTAATTAACCCTTTTGTTGGAATAACCTTAAATTTTAGTGAGTATATTTCAGTTTTGATATGTTTTCTTTTGTGTAGTGTTAAGTGCACACACCAAAAAAGAGAAATGAAAAGGAACTCTCATGCTTGATTGAAATCTCTAAGCCGTTATTCTTATCCCAAATATATATGCTATCAAGTGTCTTATCATTTATCATGAAATAAATGGGCATTATAATTCTAAGTTAAAATTACAAATCAATAGTTAGGAACTATATGGTTTATATGTACAAAAAGCTGTTCTTAAATTCCTACTCCTAATCCTTTAAGCACAATTATTTCAACTTTTAACTGTTTTAGAGTGGTGATTTTTAGATCACAGCTTCCTGCTCTTAAAATGAATTCAGAATAAATCCCAGTGGTGGGAAATCTGTATCTTATTAATAGTTGACCTCTTTCTCTTCACATTGGTATTATTAATGAAATGCTAATTAAAAATTCTTGTTGTTCTTTACCTGTTTGCTTTTACGATATAATCTTGCATTACTTAGACATATACAAAATTGGAAAATACAAATGCATTTGCTGTTTTAGGTTATTCTTAATTCTAGAACCTCTAAATGCTTTCAGCTGAATTTATCTAAAGATTAGGCAAAAATCCAATGATAACTTTGGATTTTTTTTCCTCTAGATGACAGTGTCAGAAAACAAAAGATTTTGGTTGACTTTGCCACCTGTTTTTGTTTCTGCTTAACATTATCATGTAACAACAAAAGTATGTAAAAGCCTCATTCTTGCTTTTCCTGAGATGTAATCATAAACCATTGTGATCAAGACCACGATTAGTCAGCTTTAGAGCTTTTAAGAGCTACAACACAGTCTTTAGCATCTAGTAATGTAAACTTGACATAAAAGCTGTAAAAATGTCTTTAAATCTAATTGGAGATATGTGTAAGCAATTTAGTGGAGAGATTTCATATTCTTTGTGTAGTGGTCAAGGCTTCTTTTAATTCCTCGAGGAAAATGAAGCTCCTAGGAGCAGTTTATAAGGATTAACTGATTTATATCTTTGTTTCTAGATTTAAGTATTGAAGCAAGAATAAAACAGGCTTTTGTACAAAGAACTAGAGAAACAACTGTATTTTTTTTTTTCAGAGCAGAATTTGTTACTTCAGTGACAAAGGATGGTCTGTGTTTTTCACTCTTTACACCTGTGTTTCTGCTACTGGCTTCTCGCACAGTGAACAGCATTTGCTATCACTCAAGCACTCTAGTTAACTGTCTTTCTGTTTTGAATGCAAATTGAGTCAGTGATGGTCACTTTACCATAAATATTCCTGAGCCCTAAGAAATGGATTACTTTAAGCAAGTTGTATTAGAGAAAACCATAGTTATCTCAATTCCTTTAAGTTTTTTTATAGCAAGATTTGATCTGAAGCAAAGCAAGTCATAGTTCTAGAACTAAAGTCCAAAAGAAAAGAGATCCAGCTTTCCACTCGACTATGGCTCAAGGTGCTGTTCGTGTTTCTCCTCTTCAGGTAACGCCATATGTGCCTCCCCTTTACCCTTCACCCCAAGACACATGCACACGCACACACACACACACACACACACACACGCACACAAACACACAGTTTAAATGGGCATTTGCTAAAGAGAAAACTGAAAGATAACTTCTCATTTTGTGTTTCAGAAGTTGTCAATATTGCTGACCACTTACTTCTTAATGTATTTATTTTGAATTGCCTCATTGGCCATTGGTGCCCTGCCCCTTGCCTCCACCTTATTTACCTTATGGACCATCACTGCACATATCATCTCTTTGTGTGACATGCCTTCCACAACACTGTGCAGAGAAGTGTTTAGTTGTGCTTTAAAATATGCTGTTCTTGTGATCGTGAATAAGTCTCATGAGACCTTACAGTTTTATAAAGGGGAGGTCCACTGCACATTCTTTCCCGTCTGCCACCATGTAAGACAAGCCTTTTGCCTTCCATCATGATTGTGAGGCTTCCCCAGCTATGTGGAACTGTGAATCCATTATACTTCTTTTTCTTTAGAAATTAAAAAAAAAGGTATTATCAAATTTAAGGAGGTAAAGAGTGTTCATTTTCTAGTTGCTACTCTTCACTAACTCACTCTACCTTCCTCATTCATAGATTTCTTTTTACATTGCCTCCTCCTCTACCTTCTGTTATTTATTTTTTCTTCATCTTTTAGGTCTTAATTCTGTTTCTTCATCCTGTCTGTAGCTCTTCAGGAAGGGTTCTGTTGTTAAATTAGAGATAAATTGTAAAGGCAGGCAATTAAGAACTCTTTCTAAAAACACCTTTAGTAACAATCCATATTGATTTAGTACTTGCATGGGTGTTGAGGTAGTAGTAATCTGTAAACTTTTTATCATAAAATTATGTGCTTACAATATAAATTCAGTTGGCTTTGTTAAAATGTAAAGTTTTAATATGTGTTTTAGTTTCTCTTAATTTTAAAAGCTGTGTATACAATCTTAAAATTTTCTTTTTAGCTCATGATGGCTTGAAAGGTTTTTTGAAGTATTTATTTACTTTTTTACTTGTTTGATCAGTATCTCTTGTTTTCATTTAAAGTTATATTTATTCTCACCTGAGGTTTGGAGTAATAGCTTTGAAACATGTTACTCTTTAGAATGGTGGTCTTTCGACTCCTAAGTTGTCCAAGAGGCTAGGGCTGCAAAGTGGTAAGATTAGATCTTGGTCAATGGGAGTGTTCTTTATTCAGTGCATAGCATGTTGCTCAAGAGGGCAGTTGTGGAAGGCAAGGATGTTTGGGGAACAAAAATGATCAGTCCTTGAATCCTTGTGACTTCTAACTCTATTGCTAAAATAAAGATCAGCATTTTAAAAAGCTATAATAGAACATTAAGTATTGCCATTGATTGTATTCAATATGAGTGGTTGACAGGAAACATTTTAAGTGGATTATTTTTCTTTTTTTCAAGTAAGATTTACATGAGTAAATATGAAATGAAACTACAGCTGATAGATAAATCAGATACCTAAGAATAATGTTGGAGAAGCTGGGTTTCCTGACGATATGAGGCTCAGTTATTTTAGCCTGGGGATTTTGCCTGGGGAAAAATGTATGTGCCTCAACAGCTGAAGGGCTATTCAGGAAGAAACAAAGTAAAATGGCATCTATTTTAACATGTAATTTCGATATCTCATACTTAATCTTATCCTTGGCAGAAATGTCAAAAAATTCTAGGGGCAAACCATCTCTGAAGCCGTATCCATACCAACAGATTGAACTGGGTAGATAAAGTTCTTAGGAATCAAATGGTTTTCATTGGAAGAGGAAGGTCCTTTTAGGTAATTCTCTGGAGGGAAGGGAATACTCTGGTATAATCCAAATGTAGATTAGGCTTATTTCAAATATAGGAATGTGCAGGCTAAAGAAATTGCTGGCGCGAGTTGGGGGGCACATTTTAGAATTAGTATATCACACTTAAATGTGTTTCCTTCACATGATTTTCTATTTGTATTTACTCTCACTTAAATTTTTAAATAACATTTTCTTCACTTATCTTTACTTTTGTAAATTTTATAAGTTTTATAAATTTTAAGCTTATCCAAAGATGAATTGCTAATGCTGGAAATCATAGTATAGATCTGTCCTTATTGCCTTCTTTACCACCCTTGAGGGACCAAATTATTCTAGCTGCATAAGTTGCTATTTAAGGTAAAATCAAGTTTTTAGAGATGGCATAACTAGATTTCTATTTTATATACATGCTTTTCTTTTGTTTACCCTAGAGTGGAAATGTACCTCTTTAAGGAATTAAAGTGGTAAAGTCTGGCCACTATTTATCCTGTCACCACATGGCTGCTGTTGATTGTTTTTTAATCAAAAATCAAGTTTCTATACTTAATGACTTGGAAGATGCATTACATTTTGTCAAAACATAAGAATGCTTAAAGAATAAAGAGCCCCTGGAATCCCCAAAAGATCAAGAAGGAGATGTGTATAATTTTGTTGTTTAACACATATATAAGCATTAATATTTATAATGGAGTTTAGTATTTTGTATTTATACTTCCATCAACAATATATTGTAGTGTATTGTTTAGAGACTATTAAATAGCTCAGGATTTACTTATGGAAGAAAAAATTCTTCTAGTTCTTTTTTTCTCTTTTATTTGACTTTTTCTCAGGTTGTTTAATAAAGAGCAAATTTCTTCAATATGAGGAAGATATTTACTTTATATAAAACCCTGTCTGGTATGTATGGAAGTAATCCAAAGAACTGACAAGTTGCAGAATGGTCACTGTCACCTGTTTAATATATTGCAAAAACTGTTCAGGTAATGGAGATAACTGTGTGAGTGAAAATTAGTGCCATAGCCTTTGATACTTAATTTTTGCTTAATTATTAAAATGCATATAAAGTATATCAGGTTGGTTGCTATAAATAATGGTGTTGGTTCCCTAACATTTAAAATTCATAGAACTGTTAGATAAATGTACTTTTGTTTGACCACAGGATCCATTTTTTATTAAAATGCCCATAAGAAAATGTAACATTTCTAGAAACTCATTTTTTAAAAAATGATCAGTACAAAATCATCAGTACAAAATGTTTCCCTAGCCAAATTGGTAGTCTCATGCTTTTTTAAATAGCATTATTTAGAATAGTCCTAAAAGCACGTTTTCCCATTAAATTAAATGTCAAATTATGTGCCTTCTTCGGAACCTTTTTAAGGGGAAATTTCAAGGAATGAGACTATGTTTAATTCACTGAAATGAATTATGATTTCAAACATCTGTAAGGTATTTTAAAGATGATCTTATGTAACGTGGTAATAGACATTTTTAGTGGAATATACCCTTCAGCTTTTCCTTACTTGATATATGTTGTAGCTTGGAAAGAAAATCACACACAGATAAAATATTCTAGGAACTAAGCAGCATTAAAATAAAACATATGTGTTACACATGCAAACAGTAAAAAGCATGTCCGTGGGCCAGCCTTTTTTATTTTAAGAAAAACTGTCTTCAATAATCATTTGAGATTAAAAAAGATAATTTTGACATATCTTTTTTGATTTTACCGTCAGCCAATTGTAGTAATCTGTCCACATACTTTTCTCATTCGAATCAGCATTCACAAAGGCATACACTTTATAGGAACCTTAGGAAGTTCTTGGATTAAACTTAAAAACTACATTTAAAGGACACATTGATATAGGAGTCCCCTCACTTTTATCCCCATGAAGAAATAGTAATGGCTGCCATTTAGGGCTTCCTCACACTTCTAGTCCTCTATATTGACTGAGGAATCTTTAGACAACTGGTGACCAAATGGTTAGCTTTTCACCAACTTGGGCTTTTATATTTGAAATTCACATTTAGTCTCATTCCTACCTACTGCTGCAGAATGGCCTTTAGACAACTAGACTTTAAAAAGTTAAAAGGCAATAAGTCAATCCCCTGGAAACGATGCAGAAACGTAGATTCAAATCATAAATAAGGAAATGCATTGAGTACATTAAACAGACATAGAAAAATGGATTTCTGTCTTTTGTAGTAAGGTAATTGGGCACTACTGCTTGGCAGGAGCTGGTGCTATTGAGCTAGCTCTAGCTGCCACAGGTTGATAGGCAGGTGATAAGGCAGCTTCCACCAGGGTCTGCACAGGAGGCCTACCTAATATGCTGTCTGCCCTAAGGGCCTATGGGAACACAGTTGGATTATTATGTTAATGCATGAGCCCGCTGCCCTCTTCCTATCCCAGCTGGGTTCCCTGTTGTTAGGAACTGCTTTGCACTGACAGTGGAGTAATATGCTTCATGATTGAAAGGGCAAAGGGGCTTGAAAGAAAAAAAAAAAAAAAGAATAAGCCTGAACAGATATGTAAATGAGGGAAGGAAATCTGTAGGAAGATTTCACTCTAAGTATATAGAGAAAGTTTATTAGAAAGTTCTTACAGCCCTCTGTAAAACCACTCATTTCTTAATTAATTTCTGGGTTTGCTTTCCTTCCTAACACTGTATGTATGCCGTACATGGAAGTATTTTTCTAAACAGGCACTTAACTTGATTTGTTTTAAACTAAGATGCTCTAACACATTTGTACCCAGGTATAGTGTTGACAGCAGTGCATTTTTTTTTTTTGCTTGTTCATTATTCTTTAACGTTTGTTCCACAGTTATTTCACTATATTGTATAGAAGAGTTTATTTTTAAGATGCTGAAGGATTTATATTTTGTATTACATTGTCACTTTTATTTCTCTTTATTTTTGATAATAAGTTTAAAACTGCATGAGCTATCTTTTGGGAGTGGGTGTGTATGGAGGACAGGAAATGGTTGGGTGGGTCAGAGGGATATTTTCTCGAGTTGATGAATTTGATATGAGTGGTGGTTCAAACATTTTATGTTTAGTTAAGGTTTTTAATGTTGACACCTTAACATAGTGAAAAGAGTGTGGGCTTTAGTGTCTAAAGCCTGTTCAAATGCAAGCTCTACTAATTAATTACTATCTGATTTTAGATAAATTATTTTACTTCTCATTTACTTCAGGTGTAAAATGGGTATACTATGAATTGTAATTGGCAGGATAAAGAATATAAATAATTTGGCATGACATAGAGTGACTACTCATTAAATCTTGCCATAATGATGATATTTAATTGCAGTTGTAATAACTATCATTCAGTTATGAGATCATTCTTTTAATATGTATAACTGTTTACTTTCCATGGACTGAGGATTTTATCTACCTCATTTTCAGCAAGTCTCACCAAATAGGAGTGACTTTAGCTACAACCAGAATTTGACAAAGAAAAATATTCAGATAGACATTATCTAACTTAAAGATTTAAAGGCTCCTCAAACAAAATGCTAGGGTATATTTCTAAAGTTAGTTTTATAATAAGCCATACTTCAAATTCTAAAAGAAAACTGAATGGAAAAGAAAACCTAGTTGGTCCAGTGTTCTAGATAGCTTCTGTAGTTACTTTTAATATGTGCCTAAATTTGGGAAAGTTTTTGACTATCCCTACATATGTAACTTTTTATACAAGTTCGGTATTCCTGTTTTGAAAATCTGAAATCAGAAATGCTCAAAAATCAAAAATATTTTGAATGGCAACATGACACTCATAGAAAATGCTCATTGGTGCATTTTGGATTTTGGATTTTCTGATTAGAGATGCTCAACCAGTAAGTATATATAATGTGGATATTCAAACATCTGAAAAATCTAAAAATTGGAAACATTTCTGGTCCTAAGCATTTTGGTTAAGGGATGCTAAATGTGCAATCATTTGTTTATTTAAGCTAACTTGAAATGGCAATATATAGTTGGGGTGTATTTTAAGTACATCTTATGTTTTTTTAGCAGCACTGCATCTATTGCATGAAGCGATATGGGTAAAGATGATGTATGCACAGTGCCTGGCACACATAGAGGGATTGAGAATTGGTAGTTGTTATTAGTGCTAGTGAATTTCCCATATCAACATACCAGCCTGCATTAGGCATGCTTTGCAGACTTGCAAAGAATTTCAGAGTCAGCAGATGCAGAAAGTTTGGGGCTCATTATAGGCTCCATAGTTGAGTAGTATGGTGATCATATATCTGGTGAAAAAGAATTCACATGATCACTTTAATGAAAAATATAAATATATATACATAATTTTAACACTCTAGTAAAAGCTTTGTTCAAGTTTGAGGTAAGTACCTTGTGATATATCAGAAAAGAGACTCCTTTCTGAAAAGGTAATTGTGCATTTGACTTTAAATATTAAGAATAAAGAGGGAAGGAACCAATTCTATCTGAGCAGTCCTTCTTTATAGTTGTAGCAAAATCCTTTTATAGCATGTCTTTATATTACCCATTTAGTTATGTATACATGCAGTATGTGTATGGCATATGTATACATATATGTACTAATATATATGTACATACACATATGTATATTTACATGTGTGTATAATGTGTGCATCTGTATCTCAGAATCAGTAGTATACTTAGGGATATTTCTTTTTCTTTTTTTAAAAATTTATTTATTATACTTTAAGTTCTGGGGTACACGTACAGATCATGCCAGTTTGTTACATAGGTATACACGTGCCATGGTGGTGGTTTGCTGCATCCATCACCCCATCATCTACATTAGGTATTTCTCCTAATGCTATCCCTCCCCAATCCCTTGACCCCCTGCTATTCCTCCCCTAGCCCCCCACCCTCCCAGGCCCTTGTGTGTGATGTTCCCCCCTCTGCGTCTGTATGTTCTCATTGTTTAACACTCACTTTTGAGTGAGAACATGCAGTGTTTGGTTTTCTGTTCTTGTGTTGGTTTGCTGAGAATGATGGTTTCCAGATTCATCCATGCTCCTGCAAAGGACATGAAATCATCCTTTTTTATGGCTGCATAGTATTCCATGATGTATATGTGCCACATTTTCTTCATCCAGTCTGTCATTGATGGGCATTGGGGTTGGTTCCAAGTCTTTGCTATTGTGAACAGTGCTGCAGTAAACATACATGTGCATGTGTCTTTATAATAGAATGATTTATAATCCATTGGGTATATACCTAGTAATGGGATTGCTGGATCAAATGGTATTTCTATTTCTAGATCCTGGAGGAATTGCCATACTGTCTTCCACAATGACTGAATTAATTTACAATCCCACCAATAGTGTAAAAACATTCCTATTTCTCTACATCCTCTCCAGCATCTGTTGTCTCCTGATTTTTTAATGATCGCCATTCAACTGGAGTGAGGTGGTATCTCAATGTGGTTTTGATTTGCATTTCTTTAATGACCAGTGATGATGAGCTTTTTTTCATGTGTTTGTTGGCTGCATAGATGTCTTCCTTTGAAAAGTGTCTGTTCACATCCTTTGCCCATTTTTTGATGGGGTTGTTTGCTTTTTTCTTGTAAATTTAAGTTTTCTATAGATTCTGAATATTGGCCCTTTGTCAGATGGGTAGACTGCAAAAATTTTTTCCCATTCTGTTGGTTGCTAGTTCACTCTAATGATTGTTTCTTTAGCTGTGAAGAAGCTCTTAAGTTTAATTAGATCCCATTTGTCTATTTTGGCTTTTGTTGCCATTGCTTTTAGTGTATTAGTCATGAAGTCCTTGCCCATGCCTATGTGCTGAATGGTATTGCCTAGGTTTTCTTCTAGAGTTTTTATGGTGTTAGGCCTCATGTTTAAATCTTTAATCCATCTTGAGTTAATTTTTGTATGAGGTGTAAGGAAGGGATCCAGTTTCAGCTTTCTTCATATGGCTAGCCAGTTTTCCCAACAGCATTTATTAAATAGGGAATCCTTTCCCCATTGCTTGTTTTTGTCAGGTTTGTCAAAGATCAGCTGGTTGCAGTTGTGTACACTTAGTAATATTTCAAAAGGAGTTCTAATTGAGCACATTCTTTAAAAGTGGCATTTAAAACATCGCCTTAGGTTTGAACAATAGTTGTTAAGTTGTTAAGACTTTGAAGAAAAGACATTAAAGGAAGCAATAAGCCCATGAGATAGGGGAGAAAAGTCAAAGAATTGTAACTTTTTTGTATCCTTCTTCTCCCACCAAGTAATAGTGCAAGCTGTGTATGCTGCCTGTGTTCAGAACATACTTAGACATCTACCCCAAGCCGTATCCATTCCACACTGCATAGTTATATATCTGCCTTAAACATAGCTCATCATGGAATAAATAATAAATTCTGTTTTAAAGGAAGTCTGATTTTAAAGGAATGTCTTTGTTTTCTTTTTAAGTTGTTTTGGGCTGGGTGCAGTGATTCACGTCTGTAATCCCAGTATTTGGGTGGCGGCTGTGGTGGGACGATTACTTGGGGCCAGGAGTTAAAGACTAGCCTGGGCAACATAGTGATACCTCATCTCTACAAAAATATCAAAAAAAATAGCTGGATGTGGTGGCATGCACCTGTGGTCCCAACTACTTGGGAAGCTGAAGTGGGAGGATTGCTTGAGCCTGGGAAGTTGAGGCTGCAGTGAGCCATGGTTACACTACTGCACTCCAGCCTGGGTGACAGAGCAAGACCTAATAAATACATAAATGAATAAGCTTTGGGTTTGACATATGCTAACACTCCTTTATAGGTTGAAATGTTCTTGAGGACAGTGATCATATCTTACATTAAGAAAATATTTCTCTGTTTTTTATACACAGTTGTTGTTCATCATATGTCTGTTCACTGAATAATTGGGTTGATTTCAATGATAGCAGGCAAATTAAAGTAGAAGGATTCTAACTCCATGGATCCTAGTGTCCCTTGTTTTCTCTTACTTTTCCCTGGTTCTCCTTTCAAGGATGCATTTCCGGTGTGCCCTTTGGCATCTTCATGCAACTGCTCACTGAGTTAAATTTCCAGTCTCTCTGACACCAGTGATAGTTTCTGCCTCTCCTGACTACTTTCCTGCCTTCACCAACCATTTGTGCCTCTTTATATCATCCCCATGTTATTATTTTATGAGCACAAGAAAGGCCAGAGTTGGAGAAATGATGACTGGGTTAGAAGATATTGGCATAGGAAAAATGCCAAGATCTTGCCAGGGGGTTGTTTGTACCCTCCTAGAAGCCATTACCTTCACCAGTGACTGTGCGCCCCTTCTGGTTGTGCTCCCCATTCAGCTTTGCTTTTCAGGTAACTTCAGGAGAACCCTGAATGATTCTTTTTAATCCAAACTGCACTCCTAATTAGAATTGTGAAGACCTCTATACAGATTTGTTTTTCCCTGAGGACCTTAAGGTACCTCCCACTCCCAACAATGGTTAAAAAATGTATTTGTTGTTGAATATTTTCTGAAGCCTCACAAATCTTTAAATATTGACAAAGAAGTACCACCCACATAACAGGTTATGATTAAAATCACAGTAAAGTATAAGAATTAAACACAGCATTTTAAAAGTCTTGCTGAATGGGTGCGGTGGCTCACGGCTGTAATCCCTGCACTTTGGGAGGCTGAGACGGGTGGATCACCTGAGGTCATGAGTTTGAGACCAATCTGGCCAACATGGGAAAACCCCATCTCTACTAAAAATACAAAAATTATCCAGGCATGTTGCTGCATGCCTGTACTCTCAGCTACTTGGGAGGCTGAGGCACGAGAATCACTTGAACCCGGTAGGCAGAGATTGCAGTGAGCTGAGACTGCACCACTGCACTCCAGCCTGGGCAACAGAGTGCTCTGTCTCAAAAAAAGAAAAAAAAAAAGGAAAGAAAAAAAAGAAAAAGGACAAAAAACATGCTAAGGAGTACAACATTATTTGTGTGTGTATGTTTAAACCTACTTTTTAGAGTTGACCAGATAGGGAGCTTTAGAAACGTAGTGTTATCTTTCTCAAAGGAAAAGGTAATAGCTAGCTTAACTAGTCCCTGTTTTACTTGTAAAGCATAGCAGCAAAAGTTGTGTAGAAAAATGATTAATTAACAGAAAACTGACACTGGAAGGGAGTGAAAGGCAGAACTTGAGTTTGCCTTAGTTTCCTTAAACATAAACGTAGCCTGGGAGCTAACAATCTGGTAAGTATGCAAACAGACTCTGAAGATGGAAAGTGAAAGTTACCAAGAGGAAAGTGGGCATAGATTAATATACCAGATCTTTACTTTATGGTAAATCCTGGCATTGATTAAGAAGATGCCAAGTAATCCTGGCTTTTAGCAAGCTCTTGGCCTCTGCAGAAAAGTCCTGAGAGCTCCAGGAATGACACTTCTTGAAGCATTCTATCCAAGCTTACCACCAGAGATAAAGTTGTTTTCTGGGGCCATGACAATCCTAACAGCCTGGTAGAGAGGATTGTAGTTAAACTTAACATTGAAAATAGGTGCCTGGTCCTAGGCCCCCCGTAAGGTCTCTTGGCAGAAATGATACTGTCCTTTTACCAGATGGGAGCATGGGTTTACGAGTCAAATCCTAGTTTCACCACTGATGCATTTAATTTATTTCTCTCAACCACTTAAGTCTGCTGAGCCTTATCTTTTACATCTATAAAAGGAAATAATCCTTATATTATAGGGTTATTTTGAGGAATAAATAAAATAACACATTGTCTGACATGTAGAAGATGATCAATAAATGTCAGCTTTTTTTTTTTCTGCTCATGAAATGCAGTTTTGAAGGTAAAGTTAAGAAAAAGAAGTTACTCATTCCATTATAACTTCCTGGGTCAGAAAAACAGATTTTGTCTTCTGCCTTTACAGAATTTTATGCATCATTTCTCATTTAGGAGTCTGTGAGCTCCTGATCTAGGGGGAAAAAATGAAATTCAGTTTGGTTAATAAAACATCATGGAAGGCAGTTTTTAAACTGCAATGAAGCTAGGTTAAATGGGAGACAAGTGGGGCCATTTCCAGGGGTTTTGGAGGTGAAGCAATTTGTTTTTATACTTGTATCAGTGCTTTTACTCTTAAATCTCATTTCTAGTCCCTTAGGTTCTATAATAAAGTCTTCAGCACTATACATTTTTATTAAACATCTTCCTCTGAACTCCAATTTGCATTTCAGATAATATAACAAAATGTATGTGTTTCAAATATTCACTGCATAATTGTGATTAGAACATGTAATCCCTCAAAAGATGTTAATTGCAATTTAAATTCACACTGAATTTAATTAAGTGAGTTGGGGATTAGAAAGTAGATGTAAGGAGTAGTTAAGGGAATACATTTTTTAAAAGCATTCACTTTTTTTTTTCTAAAACATGTAAACCTCTTTCAACTTGAAGATTAGAACTGTGTAGAAAATATAGAAGAAAAGAAGATAAAGCAGGTTAAAGAACATCTTAGAAAAATTTCAAACTATGTTCACAGTTTGAATTTAAGCTATTAAATAATTGTGGTTAGGCAGGAGGGCTGGTTTGAGTAACCTTCTCATTTGTATTCTTGAAGAGTCTTTCAGTACATGTTAACTCACTTGGTGTCTGATAAAGACTTCAGTTAAACTGAGATATTTAAGAACTGCAGAGAATGACTGGGTAGGAAGCAGCCAGTGAGATCTTTCCGTCCAACTGTTACCTGATGCTTCAATCTTCCTTTTAATCTCCTTGCCAAGGGGGTATTTTATGAATAATTTGATGTAATAGGAATTTTGTGCATGGGCAAATCATGTTTAATAAGTGTTTTTCTATGAAAGCTTCACTGTTTTAATGGAAATAAAGAGTAACTGCAAGAAACACAGATGTCTTTTTTTTTCCTAATGAAATAAAGAATCTTAAAACTTTATATTTAAGGTTATAAAAAGTATCAAGCACGTACATCTCCCAGAGAATGGGAGAATAAAGTGCACCATATCTGTTGTTGAATCAAAGCAGTTTTTCAAAAGGCTGCCAGAACAACATTGTACCTGTAAGCCTCATTTTATTTATAAATTTTTCTAGGAATAAGTTTTATAACATAAGGAATCAGGGATCAGTTTTAAGATGGTCTAAATAGTTTTAAAAGCAAAAGTATATTCATTATTGTTAAGTAACTTTCTTGTTCTTGTGTGCATTTAGAAGAGGACAAAATTGATTCTACAAACTTGTTTTGAATTAGTAACACCATGAATATGATGTGCACATTTCTGGAGAGAGGAAGAGAGAATATGTGTGTTAATTACACACAGTGGCTGTCTGATACCTTGTTGGACTCTATAAATAGATAACTTTTTAACAAATAAATTTCAAAGTCTTAAAAAATGTTGCTCTTAGTGGAAATATTTCACCTGAAAATTCTAATGGGAAGCTCTGTCTTTGTTTAATAAGAAATTGAGTATCTTGGCTGGGCATCGTGGTTTACATCTGTAATCCCAGCACTTTGGGAGGCCAGGACAGTCGGATCACCTGAGGTTAGGAGTTTGAGACCAGCCTGACCAACATGGTGAAACCAAACCTCCACTAAAAATACAAAAATTAGCCAGGTGTGGTGGTGGGTGCCTGTAATCTCAACTACTCTAGAGGCTGAGGCAGGGGAATCACTTGAACCTGGGACTCAGAGGTTGCAGTGAGCTGAGATCACGCCATTGAACTCCAGCCTGGATGACAGAATGAGACCCCATCTCAAAAAAAAAAAAAAAAAAAAAAAAAGGAAAAAGAAATTGAGTACCTTAAAAAGAATGAATCTGAGCTTTACATCTAGAACAAATTTCTTTGACTTTATCATTTCTATTGTGAGTTAAAGGAATACTTTTTAAAAAATTGGTAAATAAGCTCTGTTTTAAAGGAAGAAAAGCTGTTTTTATATAAGATAACATCTGTGGCTTTAAATATTTAAACCCTCATCTATTTTATTTGCAATCTAAAATCATTCTACATAAATGTCTTCATTTATTTGCAATTTTTTCCTCCAGAAATGACTAATTTGATAATAACTGTCATAGATTCTTTTTCTAATAACATGAAATTACTGTTATTCTCAATGGCATGACATTATTTTTCTTTGGGTTAAGTTCACGTTATCACATGAAAATAATTTTTGGCCAATGACATTTCAAGGGAAGGGCTTACTATTCATTCACTGTCCCAAAGTACATTGCATTGTGACTTCTCTTAGTCATGTACAATGTTCTACAATGACTATATGATAAAATTTTATGCTCTTGTATGGTTTATAATATTTTAATAACATTTTTTATTACAGAAGCATTATGTATTCCTAGTGAGCAATATGGAAAATATAAATAAGAAATACCGTAATCTCACTGTTCAGATAACTACATCAATATTTTTATGTGTATCTTTTCAAATCTTTTAATCTGCACATGTTTAATGATATGAGGTCATACAATGCATACTGTTTTGTAACTCGTGTTTGTCCACTTAATATATTATGAACATCTCTCCATAGTGTTCTACAACATTCTTCTTATAGACTGTTTATTATTCTCATATATGGATATATAATTATTAATTTCAGCCCTGGACATTTCCAACTTTTTTTTACTATTAGAAAATAATGGGGTCAGGCGTGTTAACTCATGTCTATAATCTGGACATTCTGGGAAGCTGAGGGGAAGGACTGCTTGAGCCCAGGAATTCAAGACCAGCCTGAGCAACATAGTGGGACCCCATTTCTACAAAATATAAAAAAATTAGCCAGGCATGGTGGCACATACCTGTAGTCTCAGTTGCTCAGGAGGCTGAGGTGGGAGATCATCTAAGCCCAGGAGATCAAGACTGCAGTGAGCTGTGATTGTGCCACTGCACTCCAGCCTGGGCAAAAGAGGTGAGACTTTGTCTCAAAAAAGAAAAAAAAAAAAAAAAGAAAAAGGAAATAGTGGTATGCTGAAGATCTTTTAGCTATATCTTTTTATGGACCTGAATTCGGTCTTTTTTTTTCTTGTGGTTTGTTGTTGTTGTTGTTTTAAAGACAGGATCTTGCTCTGTCACCCAGGGTGCAGTACAGTCGCATAATCCTAGCTCACTGCAGCCCCAGACTCATGAGCCCAAGCAATCCTCCTGCCTCATCCTCCCAAGTAGCTGGGCATACAGGCATGTGCCACAACACCTGGTTAAGTTTTTAATTTTTTGTAGAGATGGGATATTACTATGTTGCCCAGGCCAGCCTTGAACTTTTGGCCTCAAGCAATCCTCCTGCCTCGGCCTCCCAAAGTGCTGTGCTTACAAATGTGACTGAATTATTTTCTGAGATAAATTTTTAGAAGAGACATTCCTGGGTCAAGGGGCATGTATGGACATTTGTAAGATACTGATGCTTACCACACTTTCAGCAATGTTAATAAAGTATGTGAAGTTAACTTTTCCCTGAACTCTCTTTAATCATATGCATTATTAGTTTTAAAAATCTTTGCTTATTTAGTGTTTTTTTCCCTGTACTACTTTTTTTCTCCTCCTAGAGCAAGTTAGTCTATGTCATAAAGAGGAGAAGTTCACATAATATTTTATAGACATGTGTATTTAATAAATGTTTTTATTTCATATCTTCTCCCCAATTTTCATTGCTCACATTTTAGAGCAAAATCTGGAGGGCAGCATTTTAAAAGTTGCTGTATTTTTTTATTTTACTTCAACCAAAAGACGTACACGTTGTAGTTGCTGAATGTGTTATTTAACTGGATCTCTAACCGTGTTATAAATGGTGCCTGTAGAAGGATCTGGGGACAAGACCTTTAAGCTTTTTTTCTTTTTAATCACATCTTAAAGATCTTGGAGAATCTGAACTTATATAAGAATGTTTGGGCTACTGTTATTACAGTGAAACCTTCTGAGAGTATCTTCACAGGTAGTTTTTTTTAGAGAAAGTCACTTACGGATATAAAACGTTTGACCAGGAGAAAGCCTCAGGTTGTCAGAGTTACTTACGCACCGTTGTTCAGCTGGGGCTCTTTATTAAATCATCTCTTGGCAGTCCATTAGTTGTGGTGCTACAGCTATTGCATGGCCCACTAGGCTAATATACCTTCAGTCACTAACAAAAGGATAACCTTAATAAAAATTTGAAGTCGATTTAGTGCTTCACTGTTTGCTGACTAGTGTTTTACTTTTTAGTGTGTCTATACAATTTCCATGCTGCCTATTTTTGATATTCATATACATCTTAGCTACATAGTATATTAGAGTCAAATAAAGATTAATGGTCTGGAGAAGGAAGGGTGTTTGGGAACTCTTCCTTGTAATCCTGACTCAGCCGCTGTTAGACATTGTGTGATCTTGAGCAAGTCACTTCCCACAGTGGGCTGCTGTCTAATCTTTATATAAAAATAAGAAATTTGGAAGAGATTTTCTAGTATTTATTTCTGTACTACTTTATTATTTGTAGAAAATTTAAACTACGTTTTGCTGAATGTAGCACTTTGAAGCTTGTTTTAAATATCAGCTATAATTTTACAAACAAAAAAGAATTGCTATGTTCTATCCCATATCAATATTTGAGTAACTAGGATGAAAAATAAAAAAAAAAAAAGAAGATCCACATTATTCAGTGGTAAGTGATACAGGAGAAAGCTCACTTAAACTCAATTAACTTTAAAAAAACATTTTGTAGCAATTACTGAAAAATGTATTTATTTAGTCTTAAAAAAATAAAACTAAATTATGAAAATAAGCTTATTTTATCATTCACTTAACAAAATTTACGTGAGAACTATTCACTAATTCTTGGCACGAATGGAGAATCAAATGTTGCTTTTAGGGAGTGGAGGCTGATGTAATTTTCCTGAGAAAATTGTATGATGACTTGATGTCATATCTTTTTCTCCTGTTTATTTTTGTAAAAATAATTGTCTTCATCAATTTTCACAGGTGCTCTTATTTAAAAAATATCCTGATCACTCTCCTTTTAAGCACCTATCCTATCTTCTTTTTTCTTCTCATTAAGTTTGTTCTGATTTTCATGACTTAATTAAATTCTGCAGGATGGGTAGTTATATAGCAACTTAGTTATATTTTATTTGTGATGTATTTGCAAGGTGCTTAAAATACTGTACAATTAGTGACAGTAAGCCAACCAAAGCTGGAATGTAGAGATAGATATTATTGTAAAGTCATTGGGGTGTGTGTACAGAAAGGGAAAAGGTTTTCCTGGGTATGGTTTTAGAAATGGTCAGTTCATTAGTGAGCCATTTCTCACTGTGATGTCTCTTGTTTCCTTGTACAACCTAGGTTCTTAAGGAACTTGGAGAATGAATACTTAAATAATAAAGGCTTACTGGGCCCTACTTTATATGATATTTTGTACCATACCCACTGGTTTCATATTTGCCATCTCATTTAATCCTCACAATTTTTTTTTGAGATGGAATCTTGCTCTGTCAAGTGGTGAGATCTTGCTAACTGCAACTTCTGCCTCCTGGGTTCAAACAATTCTTCTGCCTCAGTCTCCTGAGTCTCTGCAAGTGCACACCACCATGCCCAGCTAATTTTTGTGTTTTTAGTAGAGACGGGGTTTCACCGTTGGGCCAGGATGGTCTCAATCTCTTGACCTCATGATCCGCCCGCCTCAGCCTCCCAAAGTGCTGGGAAAAAAGATGCGAGCCACTGTGCCCACCCTCACAAAATTTTATGAAGTTGGCGTTGTTTTGCTCATTTAATGAAATGAATAAAGTGAGATTTAATGAATTTTCATAGCTAAGTATGTGACCAAGTTGTTTTGAAATCAGATTTTCTGATTCCATTATTAGTGCTTGTTCTAGTATTTTATAAATGCCTCTGTGATGATTTTAAATTAAAACAGTTTATTTAACATGAAATCCTTATCATCTTTAAACAAATGTGAAACAAGGGTATCTTTTTTGAATGTCAGGTAAAGTCTAGCATCCAGATCATGTTACTGTTGAAAATAATGACTTGAAAAGACATTTTTACAAATCACAAGCAGAGCCCTGAAATTTTTTCTTAGGTAGGAAGTAGTAACAGCAATTCTGTGGTTTTGGCTCAATTCTAATTGTGTTAAGTTAAACCTTATTATTTATTTATTGAAATTTTCTGTGTAAACCTCAAAACCAAGTAAATATAAACAAGCTAAAGCTTAATGTCATATAGTTATGTTTTTCTACTTTTTGTTGACTTTTAAAATATTTATAATTTAAAAAGTCAGATTTTTGTGTATGTAATTTATAGACATTAAAATTCATACTTTAAAATTATATAATATGATGTTTTAGAATATGCATAAAATTGTATAAACACTACTACAATCAAGATTTAGAACATAGCCTTCAGGACAAAAATCCTTTTATGGCTCTTTCCCCTTCCTCTACCTGTAGTCCTTGACAGCCTGTGATCTGATTTCTGTTTTACCTTTTCCAGAATAGTTTATCAGTGGAAGCATACAGTACATACAGCCTTTTGTGTTTAGCTGCTTTTACTTAGCAGAGTGCTTTTGAGATTCATCCATGTTATTGAGTGTATCTGTAGTCCATTCCTTTTTATTGCTGAGTCGTATTCCATTGTATGAATGTATCATAATTTCTTCATTCATTTACCACTTGAAGGACATTTGGGTAGTAGTTTCCAGTTTTGAGCTATTACAAATAAATCTGAACATTTGAATACAAGTCTGTGTGAATGTAGGAATCTCTTGGATAAATACCTAGTGGTGGGATGGTTTGGTCATATGGTAAATATACGTGTAACTTCAAAAGAAACTGCTTGTTTTCACAGTCACCTTATCATTTTCAGTCTATACCAGGAATATATGAGAGTTCTCATTATTCCACATCCTCATCAACACTGAACTGCCAGTTTCTTTTCAAGTTTTAGCCCTTTTCTGTGGTACATAGCATTATCTCATTGTGATTTTAATTAACTGATAGTTCTCTATTAACTAGTGATGTTTAGGATCTTTTTGTGTGTTAATTTGTCATCCACATCTCTTCTTCAGTGTAGTGTCCCTTCAAACCTTTTGTCCATTTTTAAGAACTTGGGGTTGTCTTCTTGTTTAGTTGTAAAAGTTTTATTTTATTTTGTTGTAAAAATATATTCTACATACAAGTCCTTTATCAGATACATATTTTAGAAATATATTCTCCTAGTCTAGTTGCTTTTTCATTTTCTTTACAGTGATTCTGAAGGACAATGAAGTCCAATTTATCCATTTTTAATTTTATGATTTAAAATTTATAATATTAAAAGTTTGTGATTTTTGTAGCCTAACTTAGATACGTTGTTCTAATCCAGAGTCATAAAGATTTTCTTTAAGCGTTCTAGAAGTTTTATAGATTTAGTTCTTATGTTTAGGTCTATGATCCATTCCAACTTGCCTTGTGTATATAGTGTGAATGGGCATCAGAGTTTTTTGGGGTTTTTTTTGTGTGTGCGGATGTCTAGTTACCACCTATTGAAAAGATTGTCCTTTCCACATTGAATTACTCTAGCACCTTTGCCAAAAATCAGTTTACCATATCTATGTACATCTGTTTCTGAACTTTCTCTTTACTTATGTTGATCAGTATATCTGTCCTTAAGCCAGTACCACATTATCTTGATTTGTATAACTTTATCTTGAAATATAATATAAAATGTGAGTCTTCCAACTTTTCTAAGTAAAAAAAATCATTGAATACATAAATAAATTGTAGTCATTTGTCAATTTCTACTAAAAGTCCTGCAGGAATTTTCACTGATATTACATTGAGTCTGTAGATCAATATGGAGAAATTTGGCATCTTAATATTGAGGATTCTAATCCATATCTCTCTATTTAGGTCTTTTGGAATTTATCTTATCAGTGTTTTACAACCTTTAGCATACACAGTCTAGACATATTTCATTAACTTTATGTCATATTTCATGTTCTTTATACAGTTTGTAAATCATATTTTTTATTATTTTCAATTTATAATTATTCCTTGCTAGTATATAAAAATGCATTGATTTTTCAATATAAACCTTGCATTCTGGAACTTTGATAAACTTTCCTATTTTGTAGTTTTTTTTCAGAAGAGAGATTTTCTAGGATGATGTACTTTGTGAATAAAGGCAGTTTTATTGCTTCCTTTACAATCTATATGCCTTTTCTTTTCTTTTTTTCTTGCAGTGTTATATGGCTAACACTTTCAGGCTGTTCAACACAAAAATCAAATCAGATTAGTAAAGAGAGTTTTAAAGTTTATTGTTGAGTAAAATGGTAAATACAGATTGTGATCCACAATCCCTTAAAATCAAAACTGGTTAGAAGCTCAGAGGCCTACTCTTACATTGGTTGTATAGTAAAAATGAGGGAGTTGTTTATCCTTTGATAAAAATGAGGGAGTTGTTTAACCAGTGATTGGTTATAGCAGTGGAGATTTTTATATGGTAAAAATGAGAGAGTTGTTTATCCTTTGATAAAAATGAGGGAGTTGTTTAACCAATGATTGGTTGTAGCAGCGGGGATTTCCAGATAACAGAGGATGGGCCAATAACAATTACCCTTACCATTTTTGTAAGGTGACTTAGTTTGGTTTCTGATTATCAGAGACATTTATAAGGAATAATCCAACTTAAGGTTTGCTTATATTTACCAATCAAATGAGAGTAAGGCCACTTTCGTGACCTAACTAACTTGATCTGCTTGGGGAATTTTCAGTCCTAGTCTCCATTTTATTTCACTTTGACAAGGCCACCTGATTTTAGAAACACTCAGTCTTTTATGGTTAGGTATGATGTCGGCTGTTTGGTTTTTGATATGAGGCAGAGGAAATTCTTAACAGTTCTAGTTTTCTAGATTTTTATCATGAATATATATTGAATTTTGTCTAATACTTTTTCTGCACCTGTTGAAATGATTGTTTTTTCCCTTTTTCATCTGTTGATAAGGTGAATTGCTTTGATTGACTTCTAAATCTTATGCCAACTTTGCCTTCCTGGAATAAACTTCATTTTGTCATACTGTATCATCCTTTTTATATATTGCTATGTTAAATTAGTTCAAATTTTATAAGGAGTTTTATGTCTATGTTCATGAGGATTGTTCCTTTGTGGTTTTCTTATGATGTTTTAATCTGCTTTTGGTATCAGGTTAGTGCTGGTCTCATAAAATGATTTGGCAAATTTTCTCTCCTGTTGTGTTTTTCTTGGCAACTTTTTATAGAATTAATATTTTTTTCTTTAAATATTTGGAAGGATTCATCAGTGCAGCCATTTGGTCCTATAGATTTCATTTTGGGAAGGTTTTTAATCATACATTTAACATGTAACAGAAAATTTAGGTCATCTGTTCTTGAGAGAGCTTTGGTAGTTTGTGTCTTTCAAGGAATTTGTTCATTTCATCTAAGTTTTCAAATTTGGGGACATAATGTCATTTACAATATTCTCATCCTTCAAATATCTGAAGGAGTTTAGGATATCCCCACTTTAATTCTCCTGTTCTCTCTCTCTCTTTTTTTTTTTTTCCAAGAGCAGGGATGAACAAATTATGGTTTGCCGGCCAGATCAGCCTTGCTGAAAGTTGTTGTGTGGTAGATGAATTAAGAATGTTTTTTAGGGGGGATGGGGAGATGGTTAACGGGTTCAAAAAGAAAGAATGAATAAGATCTAGTATTTAGTAGCACAACAGGGTGACTATAGTCAGTAATAATTTAAGTGTACATTTAAAAATAACTAAAGAGTATAATGAGGTTGTTAGTAACACAAGGGATGGATGCTTAAGGAGATGGGTACCCATTTTATGTGATGTGATTATTATACATTGCATGCTTGTATCAAAACATCTCATGTACCCCATAAATATATAACCTATTATGTACCCACAAAAATTAAAATAAAAGAATGATTTTTACATTTTTTTAATGGTTGGAAAAAAGTCAAAAAGAAGAATAAAATTTCAAGATGTGAAAATTAAGTGAAAATCAAATTTTAGTATCCATAAAGTTTTATTGGAACACATCCACACTCATTAGTTTATATATTACCTATGGCTGCTTTTGTACCATAATAGAGTTGAGAATTTATATGATCCGCAGAGCCTAAAATATTTATAATATGCCTGTTGTATAATATAAAAATATATCTAGTCTTTGACCCAAGTTATTGGCATAGAGCTTCAAAAACTGTTGGAATTTTCTGAGTGATAGGAGTATCTTTGTTAGGCAAATGAGGTTACTCTTGGTGAGTCCTAGATAGCTTTGGGATGGGAACTGGTTACCAGAAAGGCCAAGCATGTGATTAGAAGGTTGGAACTTTCAGCTGCCTGACCTCCCGGAAGAGGAGGGGGCTGGAGACTGAATTCAGTCATGTGGTTGATGATTTAATCAATTATGCCTATATAATGAAACACTAATCTAGAACTTGGTGCTGCCTCTTGGTTTGTAAACATCTTGATGTTCTCTGAGAGGGCATGGAAGCTCTGCACTCCTTCCCAGACCTTGCCCAATGTGTATCCCTTATAATTGAACTGTAATTGTTAATTATGGCACTTTGAGTAAGTTCTGTGAGTTATTTTAGTTAGTTTTTGAACCTAAAGGGGACATTGGAACCCCAACTGGAATTTGTAGCCAGTTGATCAAAAGTGTGGGTAGCCTGTGGACTCTTGAAGTGCAGTGGCTGTCTAAAGTAAGGGCAGTCCTGTGGGGGACTGAGTTTTTAACTTGTGAAGTTTGACACTAACTCTAGGTGATTAACACCAGAATTGTATTGCAGTACACCCAGTTGGTGTTAGACCAGTTGGGTTAAAACAATGTAGTGACTCTTTAAAAGTTCACAAATCCCTGTTCTAGAGGTATATCAATTTTATTTGTGTTTTTCAAAGTCCCAGCTTTTGATTTCAGTGATTTTTCTTTACTGTTTTTCTGTTTTTTATTTCATTAGTTTCTGCTCATATCTTTATTATTTCCTTCCTGTGCTTATTTGGTATTTAATTTGCCCTTCTTTTTCTAATTTCTTGTGCCTTTGGAATTATGCCATCTTTCCTTTCTTGGTGTTGAGTGACATTATGGAATTATGCCATCTTTCCTTTCTTGGTATTGAGTGACATTATATTTGCGCCTTGAAATTGGCTGTGGTAGGAGTATTTATACCATGAAAATCAGCACATATTACCAATTGGTGTTCTCCCTTTATCCTGAGCCAGTTGTTAAGTGGTGACTAGCATACTATTCGTAATGCTTTTAAAAGTTTTCTTAGGGGACCTAACTTTAAGAAAAAACTCCAATAAAAACTTCAGTCAGGAAAACAAAGAACTTGCTAGTGAAAAATTTGATTTACAATATAGATTTTAAAATCTAAAACTGTGAAGGAGATTGTGCAGTCTTTGATCCTGAAGACATAAAGAATAGGATTGGTGGGCACCATTTGTAAGTGATTTCTGTGTAGTTCTTTTTGAGGAAAAGTGCCTTAATTAGATGATCTACAGAAGTCCATTGCAGTTCTGTGAATCTATGGTAAGTTATTTCCCAGAAGATGGTAGGAAAGCTATTTTATTCCTAATGAAAAGCTGATGAGAAAGTTATTGCTGAGGGATTAATCCATTGCCCTCTTAAGAAGCTTTGAGATTCCCAGACCTAATGGATGGAAAAGAGCAGAAATAACAGAGTTAAGAAAGCTAGAGTCTAAAATTTGTAAGAAACATTAGATGCTTTGACATAGGCTGTCACTTATGTTTTGTGGATGCCCTTCTAAACAAAGTGTTAGGGGAATTCTTGGCCAGTTGCTCTCTCAGTGTGCTGAGAGCTTAGTTCATGTGTTGGCATTAAATAGAGCTTCCATTAATTGATCAGGAAAGTGCTTGTTGTATATCACTAGGAGATATTGGAAAAGCCCATTTTAAAGTTAATTTCTATGATGCCATAACTCTTTGATACCATTGATCTTCTTGTATTGTACTTATTATGATGTCTCTCTTCTAGCCCTAGACTGTGAGTTGGTACTCTATGGTATTTATTTTTGTGTTTGCTTAATAAATTTGGGTTGATGGAATGAATAATTAGAGAAGCATTTTATTTTATTCTTTTCTGGAAGAGATGAGAAACCCAAACGATTAAGAAGAATTAAACTTGAGGAATATTGAGAAATTGACTCTTTAAAAAGATATAATGTCAAATAGTATATAAAATTTTAAGTAAGTTTCATTCAGCTTAATCTTTGATAAGTACAATAAAAATCTTAGATATGTATCAATAATCTATTAATAGATAAATGGTATAAATAAATAGTATTTTCAATTTAAGTGTTGGTATTCTGGGTTATACCTATGGTTTGTTTCTGTGAATATTCAGTGTTAGCATAACAAAGAAGACTAAACAGTTTAGTCTTCTTTTAAGTAGTTTCCTTTTGGTATTATCCTCAATTCATTCAGTTTTTAGTCAGACATTGAACATCAATATATGCACAGCATTGTTCTAAATTTGTCTAAAGATTAAAGAAAGAGCCTCTAAAATTCTTAACATAATTCTAGGAGAAGCACAAAGGAAAAAATATTCTTAATTCCATTTACTCCAACATAACCATTATGCCATTTTTCTATGATATATCTATAAATGTCTGTAAAAATAATATATAAAACAGACAGTGTGGATGTAATAGAGAGGGTACAAGAGATGTCTGGAGATGAGTTCTATCCTGTCTTTACTGCTGCCCAATGTGACTTTGGGAAAGATCCTTTGCTTGTCTGGAGTTCTGTTTCTTGATTTACAAAGGCATTGTCATAGTATTTAATGGCCCTTTCCACTTAAAAAATTCTTATTTTATAGAAATTGAACACCTTTGAAGACTGAGATTTCAGGAGGATGCAATTGAAAATGTTTGATTAAGTTTATTTTCACCTCAATTATAAGGCAGATTTTAAAATCTCAAATTAAATATTTCCAACTAATATTAGGTATTGTTATTGTGAACCAGTAACACTTAAAGTAACAAATTCTTCCAGAATCAGAATGACAATCTGAATTGATGAGCTTATTTGAACTAATAATTATATTTTTAGGAAAATGTTCAAACAATTCTTTTAAGCTCTTAAAAAGTATTCTACTAGAAATAAGAAATACAGAATCATCACTATTTTAAGTACATGACATTTCATCAAAAAAGCATACCAAAGAGAAATCAAAGCAGCTATGTTACCTGATTCTTTTTGCACCTCAAGAAAATCGATTTTGCCCTTCCTCTCTTGCTCCATGCATATTGTGAAAATGTAGATTGGCATGCACGAACTATTGCATATTGTGTACCAGGGCTCTAAAAGTGTTAAAAGGTGTCTGGTTTGTCTTAGAAGGGTCAGTTTGCACATTAAGTGATTTTTGTTGAACAGTTAAGATGTCCTTTTGCTTTTAATGTTTTGTACTAGATTTTTTTCTATGTATTTTAATGGTTATTTAAGAGTCCCCATGTGCTTAGAAAGGAATCTGAATATATGTGCCTTTTTAAAAAAAAAACCTCAGCACAATGTAGGTTATTCCATCAATACCATCAAATGACTGGGAGCTGCAGTTGGAACAATATGTAAAAATACAGCTTGTGAAAGATTTCCTTTATTAACTGTCATCATCCACAGAATATATGTTCAAATAAACGTTGTGCAATAACTAAATTTGAGATTAATAGGCCCCTTAAGAAACAGCGAAGTCATTCAGAATAGTCAGTGAAAAATAGGCTGTAAGACTGTAACATGCACATATTGTCCTGCTTATGTGCTCTCGCTGGTGTCATTCCCATTTATCACTGTCGGCCGGCTCTGTTCTCATTAAAACACTCTTGCACAAAAGCAACTTAATTTTCTTAAGAGGAGAGGACACCTGATTCAATTTAGCACCCAGAAAACAGTAACTTGAATATATTTTTTTCCTTGCCTGAATTGAGATGAATAGTTACAAAGAATAGCAACCTCCTTTTCACCTCAAGATTTAGAATATTAAATAATTTTTTCTACTGGTGTCAAGAAATGGACCTGTAGAAATAGGCAAGAAATGTAGCTTGCTCCTCATGTCAAACATTCACTCTTAACTTGGAGATTATATATTTATACACACACACACACACATATATGTATATGTATAATACTATATATACTATATATTTTATATGTATACTACATGTATATAAAATGTGTGTATATATATAAATATACAATTGCCAAGTTAATATGTATGATTTTACATATATCGCATATATAAAATACATACTTCAGAAGTGTGTGTGTGTATATATACATATATGTGTGTATATATATATATATATATATACACTTCCGTTAATTCCTATAATTTAAAATAAAGAATTAAAATTAATTTTTCTTTAAATTGATGAATGCCTCGTAGCAGCCCTAAGTCTTCATTTACCTTTCTTTGTTGAAAGAAAATATTCAGTAATGGTTTTAAAATAATGTTCTACTTTTTAAATCATGGCTGCTTAAAGCATACAATGATACATATAAAAATGGTATCAGATTAAAAGTGCCCCCTTAATATTGAGCATAGTGTATAAACTCGCATTTTAATTGATATATGTTTACTTTTCTATCGTGTGGTTTAGTAATACTTAAATATGACATAGAAATGTATAATTCAAATTTTTCTTGAAATGACATCTATTCAGTGAAAATAGTGGTAATTAAGTAGTCAGTAGTAATACTAGGAACTAAGTTGCATAGGAGAAAGTTAATCATAATTGGCTTTGAAAGAAACAAATATTTTTTATTTTTTTTGACTTTTTATAATACTTTACAAACTACTTTACAAATAGAATGAAAATGTTTTGTGTTTTCATACTTAATTGAAGACCAAGTATTGGAATTCAGTCTTTGATGTTTTAGTCCTTATGTGTTTTTAAAACTGAATCTATGCTTAAAGAGAAAATAAATATTAAGGCCGTTTCTCCTTCCTGTGAATCAAAGCCTGATGGGATATAAATTCACATAGTTGAGGAACTTTTCTAGGGTAAGGCAATGTAGCTTTGACCTCCAACAATTAAGACCAATAGTTTTCTCTTTCTTATTTTCAATGATGTCATATGCGATTGGAACAAGAGATTATACTAAATAAGATTTTATGTACCTACTCAAGCTCATATTTTAGAGAAAACAGTTTTTTATTAATCTGACCTGCCAGACTAGTCCTTTATTATTTTTTCCCTTGTTTAGGAACATGGTAGTGTCAGGCTTCAAGTACTAGAAAATCAAACTAAAAGTAGCTTTAGCAAGCAGGGACTTATTTTTCTCATATACCAAGATGCCTGGAGGTAGAGGCTTCTGGCATTTATTCTGCGGCTCAGTGACATTAGGGTGGCTATTCTATCCAATGCCCTTATGGATGCAAGATAGTTTTCACTGCTCTTGGCAGGAAGAAGCAGCAGTACCAGAAACTAACCTCCTTAAATACCACCATCAAGCATATATCACTTTCTATCTCATTGGCCAGAACTTTGTTGCGTGGAAATTCCAGCTTTTCCTTTGTCTTATCTTAAGGTGTGTAACTTCTATATCTAATTTGTTAAACAGTTTTTACCAGGAAGGGATGTCAGATTTTATCAAATGTATTTTCTGCATCTATTGAGATAATCATGTGGTTTTTGTCCTTTATTCTATGGATGTGGTGTGCCACATATATTGATTTGCATGTATTGAACCATTCTTGCATCCCTACGATAAATCCCACTTGATCATGTTGTATTATTGTTTTGATGTGCTGTTGGATTCCATTTGCTAGGATGTTGTTGAGGGTTTCTGCATCTGTGTTCATCAAGGATATTGGCCTGTAGTTTTCTTTTTGTGTTGTGTTCTGGTCTGGTTTGGTATCAGGGTAATGCTGACCTCGTAGAATGAATTAGGAAGAATTCCTTCCTCTTCAGTTTTTTTTTTTTTTTGGGTAGTTTGAGAAGAAATGGTATTTGTTCTTTAAAGATGTGGTAGAATTCACCAGTGAAGCCAGCTGGTCCTGGATTTTTTTTGGTGGGAGGCTGTTTACTACTGATTCAATCTTGTTACTCATTATTGGTCTGTTCAGGTTTTCTATTTTAGCATTTCTTTTTTTATATGTACTTTTTCTGTCTTGCTTAAAAAAACTTTTTCTTTCTTGGGGCATAAAGATAGTTTCATATTTTCTTTTAAAAATGTTAAAGTTTTGCCTTCCACATCTAGATCTTTAATTTGTCTGGTATTATTTTTCCTTTAAAAACACCCAGTTACTTCTCTTTTCCTCACTGCTTTTATGATACTCTTGCCATACAGCTTTCTCACATTGTTTAAAATTTTTTATTGTAAACATTTCTTCAGTGGAGGTGTTTTTATCTGGTAATCCACTCTGTTCTGGGTTATTGAAGTGATCCCAAAGAGAAGTTTCACATTTGCGTCTTTCAAGGGCTTAGGAGTTCCACTGCCCCTTAATCTGTTTTGTCGTTTCTTTCTTTAAATAAATTGTTAGTTTGACATTCATGAATCACGTAGGTAGTGTAAATTCAGTCCTTATACCTACCTTTGATGCAGTCCTTATGTTACTATCTTGAATTTGTAAGTAAAGTTTTCTAGTTGCTTCTACACAGTGCTGACAGTCCTTCTAGGCTTCCAGTCTGCTTTATGCAGATGTCTCGTTTCCAGTTCTCCACCCTTTGCAGACTAAAGCCTGTACTTCTCATTTCTTCATGCGCATGAGTGCAGCATCAACTCATACACTTTACCGCTCTGGCTTTGACTAATTTCTGTATGTTTAGTGCAATTGTTTCTTGGTATCTGTGGGGGATTGGTTCTGGGACCCTCCAGGAATATCGAAATTTATGGATGTTTAAGTCCGTGATATACAATGACATTTATATATAAATACACATCTTCCTGTATATGTTTTCTTCTCGAAATTACATGAAATACCTAATATGCAGTGTAAATGCTGTGTAAGAAGTTGTTACAGTGTATTGCTTAGGGAATAATGACAAGAAAAAAAGTATGTACATATTCAGAACAGAGGCAACCATCTTTTTTCTTCTTTTATTTGAATATAATATTTTTGATCTGTGTTTGGTTGAATCCACAGATACAGATACCAAGGGCTAATTGTACTTGTTTTTGTTTGTTTGTTTTAGCTCAGCTATATATTTAAAATGTTGTGTTGTTATTGTAACTCTTTATTGAATGGTGTGAATTTAAGGATTATATACCTGAAATGCCTTCTCACATATTTCTGTCCTCATTCCTACCCCTTCTTTGATAACATCTCTGTCAGATCTCTTGGTTTTCTGGTCACTTTTGTTTACACAAATAGTCATATCTTTTGTAATTAGGATTAATTTCTAGCTATTAAATAACCCAGGGCATTCTAGTTTAAAACTTTAAATTCCCTTCTTTTTCAAGTGAGGCCAAACCTAGGTTTTAAAAACTAGAAAATTACACTTTTAATTAATGAATATATAAACATGATTAGAATTTTACTATAGGACCAGTGGAGAAGAGGGCATGGTCTGTTTCACTGGGTTTTTGTTGTTGTTTATGTTTTTATTTTTTTAAACTTTCTCATTTTTCTACTTCTGGCCACTTCAGGGAAGTGAATGAGAGAGAACAGGATGGGGTCTTTGCTGTTTCTAGTCAGGAAGCAAGCATTTGTTTCAGTTCACTTATATACCCTCCCTATTCCTGCCACCCAGTGGGAAATGCACTGGGTGAAAATGTTCCTAAGGACTCTTAAAGGGTGTATCTGATGCTCCTGTGGTGGCCCAGTGTGGAATTTGTTCTCTCACTAAACATCCAGTATGGAACAGAGATGCTATTCTAATTTCTTTACAGTTTGTTCTATCATAGTTGCTTCATTTTGTAGATATCACTCTCCACCCCAACTTGAGAGATGTGGTGAACAGAGCAACCTTCTCCTGTAGGGAAGGAGGAAAACAATTGCATTTTATCAATCTCCTCTGGAATTTCTAGTCTTCACCTATACAGCCTGTATGTGAACTGGTCCCTGACCCACTTTTGGCGTCTTTTTATAAGTACCGAGGTATGTGTCTGGTATCTTACTTTTGAATAGCAGGATTCTTCTCCAAAGTTTGGTATTTTCCTAAGGGTATTCTCCTAGGCTTGAAACATTATTAGAAATTCTGAGATAACCATAAATACCCCATTTTAACATTTTGATAAAGATTTCTGTGTATTTTGACTGAGAATCAGGTACTCAAAAGCAAAAGCTAGAAGTTTAACGCATTAACTTGCCATAAAATGTTCATAGTCAATGTAAATAATGGATTTTACTTTTTTTATTTAGTAGCCTCATAAGGGAAGGCTTATGAGAACCAGCATTACGAAAATTTTTGATATAATGTCATAAGAGAAGGAGCCAGCAGTATACATATATTTGAAATGCATTTATAAAAGGAACTAGACATACTTATGTAACTCCAGAGCACAGAGCATGGTCCAGAGCATCGCAGGTATGGGAAGTTACAGGTTTCAGGCTTATTGTAGGGTAGAGCTTCATAATGTGTAGAGCCATTCAGCAATGAAAGAGCTTGCTTTTGGGAGTTAGAGAACTCTTTATCCCCATTTTTTAAGGTTTTTTTTTTTTCTTCAGAAATTTACCATTATTTTAAATAATTCCAAGTAGTTTATGAAGAAATTAATTCATTATTTAACTTGCTCAGTTTTCCAAAATTAATAAAGACATGCTGTATAATATATAATGGAACATTAGTGAAATATCTTATGTTGGGTAAAATTGGGTTGATACCAAAAGCAATATATTATCTACAAATGTGTAATATAAAGGAAGCCAATCTAGTCAATATTAAAAAAAAAAATCTCAATATGAACTTTTTTTTGTTGTTTTTAGTTAAGGTTGATCTAATTATCCACCAAATGTGATTACTCCAAGGTATACATTTTGCTGATGGGATTTTATTAATTAGTAATAAAAACATTACTGTGCAGGACATTTCAGTTATAAGAGGTATTCGTTCATTCACTCATTTTTTTCGATAGATTAGACAAATTCTTGTTGCAATGGAGCATGCTAGAGGAGGAATGGGTTTTGAAAATTTTCTAACCAAGGAGATAATAACAAAAGAACTGCTGTATTTTTAAATCAATCTGGGTGTGGCAACTCACACCTGTAATCTCAGCACTTTAGAAGGCTGAGATAGGAGGATCCCTTGAGTCTAGGAATTCAAGACTAGCCTGGGCAACATAGGAAAACTCTGTTTCTTCAAAACATTGAAAAAATCTAGCTAGGCATGGTGGCTAATTTTTGGTCATTTATGGTCTACAGTTATGCTACTCTGAACTTGCCCAATCTCATCTGATCTTGGAAAACATTATTTGTATTAAACATATTTTATACAGCTATATCATACTAGGAAGGTTCAGAGGTTTTAAGAGAAGGGAAATGAGATTGTTTTGAAAACATGTAAGAAATTCTTGTATTGGATGGGATGGATGGGGGTCTGAAGTCTAGATCTCCTGTTATTGTCATTGGTTGGTTATGGTACCAGATGTCAGATCTAGTCTTCCGTGCCTTGGATTCTGCCAAACACATGAAATAACTCAGTAAAAGATGAAGACTTTGGACGTTTCAAGGAGTTGTACTTGTTTCTGCAATTCATACTTTTTAATTAATGAATATATACACATGATAAAAATTTTAAAAGAGGACCAGTGGACACAAGGGCATGATTTGTTTCACTATAGATGGGTAGGTGGGTGAGTGGATGGATGGATGGATGGATGGATGGATAGATAGATAGATAGATAGATAGATAGATAAACCTTTTCACCTTTTCTACTTCTGGCCACTTCAGAGTCAGGGAAGTAGGAGTAACAAACAAGTGAGTGCTTAGTATGAGTTCCATTAGATTCCTTCCTTAGATGACCTTGAGAGAGATGCATGTAAGTAGGTCATTTCTTTTCTTTCTGTCTGTCTTTCTTTCTTTCTTTCTTTCTTTCTTTCTTTCTTTCTTTCTTTTTTTTTTAAGACAGGGTCTTGCTTTGTCACCCAGTCTGGAGTGCAGTGGTCAATCTTGACTCATTGCAACCTCCACCTCCTGAGTTCAAGCAACTGTCCTGCTTCAGCCTGCCAAGTCACTGGGAGTACAGGCATCTGCCACCATGGCTGGCTAATTTTTTTTTTTTTTTTTGTAGAGATAGGGTTTCGCCATGTTGGCCAGGCTGGTCTTGAACTCCTGACCTCAACTGATCCACTCACCTTGGCCTCCCAAAGTACTGGGCAGGTGTGAGTCACCATGCCCAGCCAGTCATTTCAATACACTGGGACAAGTGCCATGGCAGAGATAGGTTTGGGATGTTCTGCCAGCAGGTGTGGGGATACTCAGTTCATCAGCTCCATGTTGTAATGGAGCATCTATACAAGAATTTGTCTAATCTATTGAAAAAAGTGAGTGAATGAATGAATGGCTCTTGTGCTAACTGAATGTCCTGCACAGTAATGTTTTTATTATTAACTCATAAAGTCCCATCAGCAAAATGTATACCTTGGAGTAATCACATTTGGTGGTTAATTAGATCAACCTTAACTAAAAAAGTGTAGATATGTGTGTATCCTAAGGTGTGTGTGTATTGGGGGAAGGTCACTGAAAACTTCCTGGAAGTGATAGGGACAAGAAGGAGAGAAATACTGGGTAGAAAAGGGTGGGGTTCTTGGCGAGGGCTCCACGGTCAAGCCTAGACCCATGGACCAAAGTGAGAACTATTCTTGTTTTCCCACCTGAATGTTGCCTTTTGGCCTGCCCTACCCCCATCCTGTGTCCATGAGAACTGCAAACCCCAGACTCAGGGCAGGCACGTACACACACACACACACACACACACACACACACACACACACACGGAGAGAGAATGAAGAGAGTCGCACCTGAACATCCAGAGAAGAAGCAGCTGGATGTCAGAGACTATGGAGAGGAGTTTGGCTAGGATGGCCAGACTTCAGGGGAAGATTATCATCCCACTCCACCCCCTTTCCAGCTCTCTTTCCCTCTGAGAGCCACTTCCACCACTCAATAAAGTCCTTCACATTAACTACCCTTTGATTTGTTTGTGTGACCTGATTTTTCCTGGATGCCTGACAAGAACTGGGGTACCAAGAAGGCAGAGTGTAAAAGGCCGTCACCTTTTATACTCCTCTGGGTGTGTAAAAGGACACAAGTCCTCTGGGGCTCCAGGGATCACAAACACCCCTCCTGGATGGCAGAGCTAAAAGACCATTGTAACACATTTGGACACTGCTGCAGGGCCGCACAGACCCTGCTCCTGCCAGAGAGGAGTGACCAGCCAGTTCCAGTGTTCCTTTGTGCCAGTTCCCACACTCGTTTGCTTGTGTCCTTGCTCCCTTAAGGGATTGAGCCTGGAGGCCTAGTAAATGACCCACCCCCTTCACGAGTTCCATGAAGGGATCAAGGGAACTCTCCCATCTTAGAGGGATGATGACCAAGCTGTGTTACTAAAATAAAAGGGAATTACTCAGGTAGAAGATGGGGAAGGGTATTTCAGGCCAGAGAGCAAGGCGATAAGAAATGGCATGATGAGTTTGGAGAATTGCAAGTAGTTCCTTGTTGTAGGATGTAAAATTCGAGGTAGGGAATGAGTTGTATAGAACCTGTTCAGGGAGGGTGTTGGATGTCATGCTAAGGAGCTAAGAATTCCTTCCTAAGTCAAAATACATGCATGTCTTTTATATATCAATAAAATACTCTAAATATTTATTATTACTTGTTAAAACTGGAAATCATGGTTCTTTCATAGACTGCAACCACAAAATTGAGTCAATTATTACCTTAATTATCAGTTGCTATTGAACCCAAGATCCTTGATTTCAGTGTCTGATTTCACATGGTCTTCAGAATACCCAGAACCTTAATTATTTCACAAAAGATTAATGGAGCTCATTGCATAGGAGGACCGTATAGTTGACTGAGTGAGTTCAAATCCATCATTACTGTCAGAAAACAACTAAGAATGAGTTGGCCTGCAGCATCTTTGGATACCTAAGATGCCCCATCACTGTCATTTTATAAGAGGCAGGAGCACAGACCAATTTACAGAAAATATATTTCTTGCATTTGGGGTGAAGAAGAGAAAAAGAGGGAGTAGGAGTATAGTGAATTGATCTTATGAGTAGTAGTTGGTACCTAACTTTACTTTGACCTCTGAGTCTTTTTTCCTCCAATGATTCTATGTTTCCTCAAATGCTAGGCAAAACTTTTATTGAGTATAAGGTTAGTGAAAGGCATTAGAAAGAAATGAATTTAGAAAAGAGAGGCTCAAAAGGGAAGAGCCCATTTCTTTACTAAAAAGAAGTAATTCTGTTTTAAGCACAAAATAGGGTCTAGATATAAAAATTGTTGGTGGGAAAGGTACATTTTTTTGTAGGAAGGAGGGCCAGTGTTCCCTGTTGGTGTTACCACAACTCATTTATTTATACCCTTTTACTTATTTTTCCCCATACATAAAACTTTTTCCTGGAATCATCTACAATAGAATTCCAGGAAGATGTGTTAAATATGTTGCTATAGTTTACAATTTTCATCTGTAATGTTTTATTTAGCTGATTTCTTTTTTTTTCACTGCTCCCTGTACAACACAGAACACCATATGCCATTGTCCCTGTCAGGAAGCAAAGGTTTCCCTGGTCTGTGCCTGTGCCTATGTTTATGCCACAGAGGAGCTGTGGTCCAGTGCCATCTTTTATTGATAGGGCCAGCAAAGGAGAGATCTAATGAAATTATCAAAGCTTTGAATTAATTATGAACTGGAATAGGAGAGCTAAGCTCTCTGGAGCCGAGGATCTCATTACCCATTCACTCTTATTGCATCCTCTTCTGGAGCAGAAGGCATTTTCAGCTACAGCTCTTAGCCTGGGTTTGGACTTTATTCAAACTTACTAAACTGACATCCTTTTTTTACTACAGTGTGGCTGCTGGTATCCATGATGATTAATTTAATTCTGCTCTGGATATGCAGGAGATGTAAATAGGTTTCCTCTACCCCTTTTATTATTTTTTCTTTCATATTTTCTTTTTATCAAATTGGATGTTATACAAGTTTTTCTCCTTTTTGGGTAATGTGAGAAGCTTGGAGGACTCTGGTGTAGCTTCATTGAATATAGTGATTAAATTCAAATTAAGAGTAAGATTACATCTACTATGTATTCCTCGGATATTTAGGTAAGCAGAAAGTCAAATATTTCTTCTCTAAATTTTGAACACAAAATTGGAGCTTTTCTTGCTTTTCTTTACCTTAGAATTAATGGTATAGCAATAAGTTTCCTGGTCTTAACAGCATTGTTTGTATTTGTAATGCGTGTTGTATGGGAACAGGAGATCTTACCTTGTGATTGTAGTTCATAAGACTTGTGTTCACTGACAGGGAACAATTAATGTTTGTCTTACAATTCTGTTTTTCCTTCTCCCAGTAATATACATTTTTTAATGAATAAATCAACCTCTGATTGTTTTAAATTTAGTAGGAAAATCAATAGCAACATGGTTTCAATTTAGTACTGGCAATGATTCTTTTGGTACTGCCATATAGGTTCAAGACATGACAAGTGTTTTCTGCCTGCTTTTGAGACTCATTATTTATGAATTCCTAAGCTGTAGCTCATCTGTCTTAGTAAACTACAGGCCACTGGCAATTTTTGTAAGCAGTGACTAACTTTGCTTTAAAGAGTCAATGTTTTAAGGTTTTTAATAGTGGGGGAAGGGAGAATGATAATCTTTGGCTTTATTATTCCTATTTACTTTCAGTGAGTTTTTTCCCCCTATTTATTTTCTTTCTAGGCAGCTGCGATATTTAATTCAGCCTTTGGAAGTTTTTTGGTAAGTAAACATGATTTAACTTGTCTATTATAACTTTTGTTGTGATACAGTTTGTATGAAAGATTTGGTGAAAGCTGGATTTCTTTTACTCTTTGGTTAAATATAAAAGTTGTTGAATCTTTTCATGTACCATTATCTAGTATCTGAATAAAATTGGTTAATAAATAAAGCAAATGTTCTCTTACAATGTATTTGGAGGCTTGAGTTTTAATATTCCATTTAATGGATTCAAGGAATCAGTTAAAACACTATGTGTCTCCTTATAGAGGTTATGTCAATATATTGATCATTTAATGAGGTCTTTTAGATTATTATTATTTTGTATCATGGGACTGAGGATTTCGAAAAGGAAACATGACCCAGCTGGTCAGAAAGGGAATGCTAATTTACTTGTTGACGTGCCATTTATTTTGTACATGTCAAAGAAGCTACTGGCTTGGATACTTCTGAGGAATCTATGTGGAAAAAGATTTGAAAGGAAGATATGACTAATGAGTAATTTTCAAGTAAACGTTGTATTAATATATATATATAAAGATTTAAAAGTAGTTCAGCTTTCATAAATAGAACCAATATAAGGATGTTGTTTTATCATTTTTAATCATTATTTTTAAATAAATGATGTAATAGAGACTTGATTTGTGTTATGAAAGACTGAGGAACTAAGTTTTCTCTTAATTTAAAATATTTTGTTCCCTAAAACTGTGTTAAATTCATGAAGTAAATTAGAATATTGTATTTTTGGGGGCATAACTCATTACCAGATATGTAGTGCAGTGACTTACAAATAACTGAGAGTAAAATCAGTGATGTGTAAACTAATTCATGAGTCTAGGTAAAATATCAATTACCTCTGTTTAACATGCTTTGTTAATTATTATTGTATGTATTTAAATGTAGTTAAAGCTTTTAAACATCTTGCTACATAGTGTTAACTCTACATGGTGCTACATAGCTTTTAGTGTCCCATAGCCCTAGAGAGCTTTTAATGATGAAGCATCAGCAAAATATATGCATAGCTTATATCCTATTTTTATAGAGCCAGTAATATTTTTCGTGATGCCATATTATTTCTGGGTTTTAGAGGAGAGACAATAAAGTCTGTTTAACAAAAATGATCTCTTGGATTGCTTAGTTTAGACTCAGTAATATTTTAAGTCATTAATTCATGTGTCCAAGTATTATTCTATAAGTTGTCACAATTGTTTAATAAAATAATGTCTGTAAAATATGAACTTTCTTGAAACCAATTTT
The DNA here is from genome assembly GCF_009761245.1 of Sapajus apella. NCBI lineage: Eukaryota > Metazoa > Chordata > Mammalia > Primates > Cebidae > Sapajus > Sapajus apella. The sequence continues at coordinate 6,614,092 of NW_022437001.1, forward strand.
TGTACACGATTTGGCACCATACACATCCACTACTAAAACATAGCTTCTTAAGTTGGGTTTCTTATTCTTTCAGGTGTCTAGACTTTGAGAAAATAAAGTTGACACAATTGTCTGAGCCACTAAAACAAAATACACTATTCCTTTTTTGGGGAACAAGCTTACTAAGTATAGTTTGAGACATGCTCTGACTATATGGACATATCCTATTTGTTCTACCAGGCCCACTTGTTTGGTAATGTCTAGTGAAGTACAACTTGTTCTCGTGGTTCTTGGGGATTTGTATTATATTCTTTCACTCCTAAGAAGCTGTGCATTCTCACTTCTTAGTCTTTTGCTCTTTTTCTTTTCTTCACTTTTTTTCTTATCCTAATTCAGCTAATCAATCAAAACTATTTATTGATTTCCTGCTACATAGAGGTAGTTTTCTAGTATCTGTGAAGAATGCAAAGAAATACAAGGTGAGTCCCGCTAGGTTCTGGAGGTGACATGTAGAAAAAGAAATGCAATGTAAAGGTTAACAAGCCATATGAAAGATGTTACTAGAGATATATGATTGTCAAATAAATGGCACAGACAATATGCATTCTGAATTCAAAGGTCTGACAGAAGTGATTGCTCTGAGCTAGGTCTTGAAGTATGGTTAGGACTTAACTGGTAAAGGACAGAGGAGAGGAAATGGCATGAGCAATGGCAGAGAGGCAGAAGTGTTGTTCTACTTTTTTTTTTTTTTAATTATACTTTAAGTTCTGGGATACGTGTGCAGGTTTGTTACATAGGTATACACGTGCCATCATGGTTTGCTGCACCAATCAACCCATCATCTACATTAGGTATTTCTCCTAATGCTATCCTTCCTGAGTCCTCCAGTACCCGAAAGGCCCAGTGTATGATGTTCCCCTCCTTGTGTCCATGTGTTCTCATTGTTCAACTACCACTTATGAATGAGAGCATGTGGTGTTTGGTTTTCTGTTCGTGTGTTAGCTTTCTAAGAATGATGGTTTCCAGCTTCATCCACATCCCTGCAAAGGATATGAACTCATCCTTTTTATGGCTGTATAATATTCCATAGTATATATGTGCCACATTTTCTTTATCCAGTGTATCATTGATGGGTATTTGGGTTGGTTCCAAGTCTTTCCTATTGTGAACAGTGCCACAATAAACACATGTGTGCATGTGTCTTTATAGTAGAATGATTTACAAACATTTGGGTGTACACCCAGTAATGGGATTGCTGAGTCAAATGGTATTTCTAGTTCTAGATCCTTAAGGAATTGCCATACTGTCTTCCACAATGGTTGAACTAGTTTACATTCCCACCAGTGTAAAAGTGTTTCTATTTCTCCACATCCTCGCCAGCATCTGTTTGTTTCCTGACTTTTTTTTTTTTTTGAGATGGAGTTTTGCTCTTGTTGCCCAGGCTAGAGTGCAGTGGTATAATCTCAGGTCACTGCAACCTCCACCTCCTGGGTTCAAGTGATTCTCCTGCCTCTGCCTCTGGAGTATCTGGGATTACAGACATGTACCACAATGATCAGCTAATTTTTTATATTTTTAGTAAATATTGGGTTTCATTATTTTGGCCAGGTTGGTCTCGACCTCCTGACCTCAAGTGATCCACTGCCTTGGCTTCCCAAAGTGCAAGGATTACAGGCATGAGTCACCATGCCCGACCTGCTTCCTTAATGATCACCATTCTAACTGATGTGAGATGGCATCTCATTGTGGTTTTGATTAGCATTTCTCTCATGACAGTAATTATGAGCTTTTTCTCATGTGTTTGTTGGCCATATAAATGTCTTCTTTTGGTAAGTGTCTGTTCATATCCTTTGTCCACTTTTTGATGGGATTTTTTTTTCTTTTAAATATTTTTAAGATCCTTGTAGATTCTGGATATTAGCCCTTTGTCAAATGGATGACTGCAAAAATTTTCTCCCATTCTGTAGGTTGCCTGTTCACTCTGATGATAATTTCTTTTGCTGTGCAGAAGCTCTTTAGTTTAATAGATTTCATTTGTCAATTTTGGCTTTTGTTGCTATTGCTTTTGGTGTTTTAGCCATGAAGTCTTTGCCCATGCCTATGTCCTGAATAGGTATTGCCTAGGTTTTCTTCTAGGGTTTTTATGGCTTTAGGTCTTATGTTTAAATCTTTAATCCATCTTGAGTTAATTTTTGTGTAAGGTGTAAGGAAGCGATCCAGTTTCAGCTTTCTTCATATGGCTAGCCAGTTTTCCCAAACACATTAAATAGGGAATCCTTTCCCCATTGCTTGTTTTTGTCAGATTTGTCAAAGATCAGATGGTTGTAGATGTGTGGCATTATTTCTGAGGTCTCTGTTCTGTTCCATTGATCTACATATCTGTTTTGGTACCAGAAGCATGCTGTTTTGGTCATTGTAGTCTTGCAATAGTTTGAAGTCAGGTAGCGTGATTCCTCCAGCTTTGTTCTTTTTGCTTAGGATTGTCTTGGCTATACGTGCTCTTTTGGTTCCATATGAAGTTTAAAGTAGTTTTTTCTAATTCTGTGAAGAAAGTCAATGTCAGCTCAATGGGGATAGCATTGAATCTATAAATTACTTTAAGCAATATGGCCATTTTCATGATATTGATTCTTTCTATCCATAAGCATGGAATATTCTTCCATTTGTTTTTGTCCTCTCTTATTTCCTTAAGTAGTGGTTTGTAATTCTCCTTGAAGAGGTCCTTCACATCCCTTGTAACTTGTATTCCTAGGTATTTTATTCTCTTTTTAGCAATTGTGAATGGGGATTCACTCATCATTTGGCTGTCTGTTTGTGTATTATTAGTGTATAGGAATGTTTGTGATTTTTGCACATTGATTTTGTGATTATCTCAATAGATGCAGAAAAGGCCTTCAATAAAATTCAACACCTCTTCATGCTAAAAACTCTCAATAAACTAGGTATTAATGGAACATATCTCAAAATAATGAGAACTATTTATGACAAAGCCACAGCCAGTATCATACTGAATGGGCAAAAGCTAGAACTATTTCCTTTGAAAACCAGCACGAGACAAGGATGCCCTCTCTAACCACTCCTAATCAATATAATATTGAAAGTTCTGGCCAGGGCAGTGAGGCAAGAGAAAGAAATAAAGAATATTTAAATAGGAAAAGAAGAAGTCAAATTGTCTCTGTTTGCAGATGACATGATTGTATATTTAGAAAACCCCATTGTCTCAGCCCAAAATCTTAAGCTGATAAGCAACTTCAGCAAAGTTTCAGGATACAAAATCAATGGGTTTTACATTTTTTATTCCTTTTCCTTTCCCTGCTTTTTCTTTCATAAAGTTGAAAATTACCAGAGAGTGTTTGGGAATGAAAATTATGATTAGGTATGTTTTGCTGCTCTAGTGTTAGAAGAGAAAGAATTCTATATCTTTTTTTTTTCCTTCTCTTCACCCTACTTACAACAACCTAGGATTATGAAATGTGTGAACTGTACCAGTTAGAATTAGATTTGGCTTAACAGAAAAAAGAAACAATAAATAATAGTGACTTACACAAGATTAAGATTTATTTCTCCATTATATAATATTTAGAGGAAGCTGTCTAAGCGTGTTATAGCGGCTTCATGGTCTTGTCATGAGCCAAGACTCCTATCTTTCTCCTCCGCCATCTGCATTATGCAGTTTTCTTCCTCAAGGCTGCCTCATGGTCTAAGATAGCTGCTGGAGCACCAGCCAGAAAGTATGGATAGCAAGGTAAAGTAGTGGGAAGAGAAAAAAAAACCTCCCTAAAGCCTGAGTCTTCTTTCTTTAGGCAGCATTACTGGAATTCCAACAGGATACTAGCACTTCTTGTTGCAGAACTCAGTCATGTGACCATACCTAGCCACTGAAATTGAGAAATATAGCAATTTACTGAGAGCTAAAAATTAGATTTCCGTTACTAAGAAAGAAGAGAGAAATAGACAGCTAGTACATTCTACATATGAGCAAGAAACAGTAATTATTAAGGGTTTTAAGAACGAGATTAATCTCAGTTAAATGACATGAGAGGACTTCAGAAAGAAATTGGTATTTGAGTTGGGATTAGGAAGAAGATTTATTTTAGAGGAGGGAAATTCCAAATTATAAACTTTATATTTTTATTTGATTATTCTTAAAGTGTGATACTTGTTACAGCTATTTGGGAATTTAAACGGAAAATGTCTACCTGTTCTTAAAATTTAGGATTATGGATAGTAGTATGGTTTCTGGAGCCAGTCTGTCTGGGTTTGAATTGTTACTTGACTGAGTACTAGCCTAACTATATAAACTTCCCTATATGCATAATGAGGCAATGATAGTGCCTAAACTATAGAGTTGTGGCATAATCTATATAAAATGTTTATATGATGTGATAAGAAATAACTTTGAGCTAAACTTTAGATCTAGGTTTTTGTCCCTGCTCTGCCATGAATTTGTGTGTGTGTGACTATGGATATCCATGAAATAAGGAAATTGGTTATCTCTGACTAGGCTCTATAAGCCCCAAAATACCGTGATTCAAGGACTATTCCCTGATCACGAGTGACCATTCCCGTAGTATATACATAATGGAATCTGAAAAGGGTATTTATTTCAGATTACCTTAAAATTTTGAATGAAAGGATTTAATTAGAAGAGTTTTTGAAGAAAGAACTCAGAGGGCATTTTTGTTGATTTTCAGTCATCAGGGTATACTAAATAAAATACTGTGCATGTTTATAGCTAGTTTAATAATGTCCCAGGTCTAATTTAAACAGTGTTTTTAGGAACTAATTATTATAGAAAACTGTTTTTGTTGTTGTTGTTATTGTTTTTAATGTAGCTAGGCTGGTAATAACTAATGATAGATGAATTCAATTTACATAAATTCAAGACCAAGAAAATATTTTAAAATCATGCCACAGAGGATTGCTTTAAGTTAAAAAGTTAATGTCATTATCTCCTCCTCTCATTTAAATTGTTCAGTTTACAATAATTGTGGAGCATGGTAAATGATTTGAGATTTCTCTTTTAATGAGATTTTAATAAAATTTGATAGTCAAGCACCCTGAATAACTAAAATGCTATTAAAATTTATGTATGTGTACATGTATATATTTCCATTTTAAGTTCAGGCATCTCACATGTTGCTCCTCATCAGGAGGTTTTGGTTTTTTAAAAATAGATACTGACATCTTTTGGGAAAATTCTAATTGATTTTTTTTCTTTAATTTCAAAAGATTCAATTGTGTTGAAGACAAATTCCCCAAACTAAATTTAGATCATTTGATTTGTCAGAACTTAGCATTTTTGACTTGGAGGCTGAATTCGGTGTTTCTATGTCTCCAAGAATTATAGGTTAAAGTTTAAAAGGAACATTTAGAACTTTGCTATTTTTAGACTCCTCAGCCAGCCTTTTATATTATTTTTGGAAACTCCTGGTCTTAAAGGGAAATGCTAGGGAGTGACAAGTTGATCATGCCAAACTGAGTTTTTAATAATGATGTTATAAACTTTAGAACAATTCATGGCAACATAAATGTATTAATAAGAATTTCAGAAACAGCATCAAAGAGTTAGAAAGTTAAATCATCCTTGGAAATTCAAAACATCTAGTTTAAAAAAGATCTATATGAGTCACTGATTGCTTTCTAAATTTCTTCATTTAAAGTGTCAAGAAATGAATTTCTTTCACATAATTCTTCTCTTTTAAAATACTCATTGCTGGAACTAGCAGAAACTAGTCTAAGATGAACAATTTTCTTTTCATGCCAGATCAAAGGTTAAAAGGAGCTCCTTGCCTTGGGCTGAAAAACTAGCCAGCATTTATTTTTCTTCCCTTACCCAATTGTTCTGTCTTCCCTCTGCTTTGGCTGGTTCGCAGTTACTACTGTGCTTTGTAGAAAGCTTTGAATAGTTAACTGATGTTATTATGGTTGCTGAAAGAAAAGAAATCCCAAACACAAATGCCATGTTTTAATAATAACTTGTGATATATGTTTATCACCTTCTTATAATTTTTCCTTTCCTGTACAAAGATACATGCTTGTTTTATTGTTTTGGGTGACTCCTGATCTTAAAAGGAAACCCCTAGTGAATGACAAAGATGATCAGGCCAAATTGAGTTTCCAACTTTCCTATAAAACGTTAAAGAAATTCATGGTAACATAAATGTAAGAATTTCTGAAATATTTATAATGATTAGAAAGGAAACACCATTATCTTTGTTACTCATTAATCGCTGTGGAACAATGCTTTTTTAAAATTTGTTCAAGAATCTCAAATGTTAAACAAAGAGACTTAAGGGTGGTACTAGATAAGATTCCATTGTTAATTTGATTTGCTTTCTCTTAAGTCTAGGATGTACTTAGTTAATGGTTTACGGAGCATCTTATTTTGTACAGTATTGAAGACTGTGGATGTGTGTGTGCGTGTGTGCACGCGCGCGTGTGTACACTTAATTTTCTTAAAATCTTAACCCAAATTATTCACTTGAGATCTTGGTTTTACCCCAAAAGTTTATGACTGTTTATAAACAAGTTTTTATTTTTATTAAACTTAAATGCCAGAGCAAACAAATGACTTAATATTTAAGCAGTATCAGTACCATCTTCTAGATGCTGTTTCAAGTTCATCTTTTAGTGGGAAGACCTGGATAAAATGAAGATTTTAAATGGCCCATCTTGGGCGTTAAAATTAATAACCATGTTCAGATGAATGGACGTTTGTGTCTGCCTTTGCACAATGCAACCTATCATTGTGCTACGCATTTCATTTGATCATCACCTGTTTGGGCAAGTGAACATCATAAAGGCTGGATTGCTGAGAACAGACTACTTTTGTTTTAAAAATAGCGTTGGTTCAATTAGCAGTGTAGCACAACATAGGAAAATAGGATAGAAAACCAACACACATATACTCAGAGTCCATTAGATTCAAGGCATTTTTCGAGATACTGAAGCAAATACACAAAACATAAATGTGGGAAAAATAATAATAAAATATTTAAGAAACAGAGAAGACAGGAAGGAGGACTGTCTTCAATGCAGTGTTTTCCAGCATTCAGACATCATTATAGCTTTTGCCGTGTCAGCATACTGTTTGTTAAATAAGACTAACATTTTCAATTGAAACTTACTTCAAGCCAGAACTTATATCAACACTATAAATAAAGAACTATCTTGTCATGAATAGAAGGTAACTGAAATTAAGTCAATGGAAAAAAGCTACTATTAATTTGTAGCTAACCTCTGCTGCTTACTCAAGGCTCTGAGTCTGATGCCTACCCTTCTTTTGATAAAAGGTGAAATTAGCACCAGCACCAAACAAAGCACCTTTTCCTTCTGCAATCTGAAGGACTGAAAGAGAGTTGAAAAGGCAATAAGTTGCATTACTAATTCTCTGTGCACAAGTCCTTGACTCATCTTGTTTTCATTTACACTTTGGGAAACACTGTTCTCTGAGGTCACTTCTCAATCACTTCATCAAAGAAGTGAATTAAAATTATTTGGAGAAGTCAAATGAAGAAACCTCCAGAATCAAGGACTCTGGCAACCTGAACATATTAGTGTTTTTTTTTTTCACTAGATCATTTTCTACATGACACCTCTCCAGAAAAATAGTGGCATGTGTGCCAAAGTGACAAATATGTTTGCAGAGTTAAAAATATGCTGTAATGCTCCAGTCAGGAAGACCTAGTGATAGCTGCATGTGCGTTTGTTTTTAAAACAAACTCTTATCTGAAGTACAATCACTGTAAATAAAAAATGGTCTTTGTTGCTTAATAAAAATGTATAGAATCTATACCTACTCCATTTTAGCAGCATAATGTTCTATGCTGTCTGACAGGACTTGTGTTGCAACTAAATGCATTAGTCACAGTGACCATTTTTCTTGCAAATTTGTGACACAGATTTAATTATAGGAATGACCAGCAACTTACAAATCTAATTTTGGTGGAGGCTGAGGCAACTTTTTTTTTTTTATTTTAATAATGATGGATTTTTTAAAGCAATGATTTCATTACCATTTAAAGAAATCTACTGGTGTAGAACTAGCCAATTGACTGGAGTTATTTTATTACCCTTTAACAAATGCCATGTACTTTCATTTTAATTTTTATTAATTTTTAAAATATCATCAATACCAAACTGGAAAAGTATTTGCTCCTATATTCATTTGAGTAAAAATAAATCAATATAAATTATTCTGGGTCAGGATGTTTGTAAAGGACCTCCTGAGAAAGATGATCCTAGCAGTTGTTTAAAATCAAAATTAAATCTTTTTAATTTGAATCCAGTCTACTAGAGAACTTTAGTAAGAGATGCTTAGTAAGTACTAATTGATGATAATGTGGCAAATAGTTCTCATTTCTTTGTTTCGTTCTCCTTCAAACTAAAAATTTTGTGTGGTTAATCTATTTGTTTAGCTAATATTTTGGGGGTCTGCCATAATGGTATGGTGAGCCAAATAATTAAGATTTTTGCCTTCATCTGTATTACAGATTCTTAAAGTGAGAATATAAGTCCTAATTGGGAGTGTGTGTGGCTGGGAGAGGCTGTTGCAGTAAACAGTGTTAAATATTTTCATAGAACTTCATTAAAGTTTTGTTCCATTATTAATATACCTTGTTGACTCAGACCCTACTGCCATTCCAAAATAAGTCTGACCACGTGGAGAGAAGCAGGAGGAAAACAGAGGATGTATAAACTTGGTTCTACCAACCAAAGAGAATCCCTTTAATTGTTGGTCCCTGTGATGAAAGCAGTGTGAGGCCTCCAAACTTCATCATGGATTTAGGATTTCAAGTAAACACTTAGTTTCTAAAAAACAATAGTCGGTATTATTGGAAATAGCAGATTTTAGTTTGAAATCAAAAAATCATATTTTAAGCTTAGATTTATTGCATGTTGCTGTTGGATCTTACATTAACTTTTAAAATGGAACATTCATGGACATCTTACCATGTGCTAGGCTCTTGGCCAGCTTCTAGAACTGAAAAAAATAATTTAAAAAACGATTCTTGCCCTCAATTTGCTTAAAATTCCTGAATTTAAATGCTGTTTTTCCTAGTACGATTCTACAGACCTCCTAATTCTGAATTGACTCCAAGTAACGGCACCATACAATTTGAGGACCACTTATTTTACTATAAAACTTCAAGCAGGCAGGCATGGTGGCTCACGCCTGTAATCCCAGCACTTTGGGAGACCAAGGTGGGTGGATCACAAGGTCGGGAGTTCAAGACCAGACTGATCAACATGGCGAAACCTCATCTCTACGAAAAATACAAAAATTAGCTGGGCATGGTGGCACATGGCTATAATCCCAGCTACTCAGGATGCTGGGGCCAGAGAATTGCTTGAACCTGGGAGGCGGAGGTGGCAGTGAGCTGAGATCATACCACTGTACTCCAGCCTGGGCGACAGAGTGAGACTGGTTCTCAGGAAAAAAAAAAAAAAAAAAAAAAAAAAAGCCAGAGAATATGAATATTATATATCTTGCAAATATTTTTCTTTGTCTTTAGCCTTCTAGTTTTTTTCTGTGTGTATATGGGTGAGGGGGTGACTTTTTATTGACAAATTCAAAATTTCTTTAAATCAGATCTATTGAGGTATAATTTCCATACAGAAAAATCTATGCATTTTAGAGGTATAGTTCTGTCAATTTTGACAAATGTATGCAGTCATATAGCAATCTTCTCAATCAAGATAATAGACTCATCACCTAGAAAGTTTCTTCTTGCCCTTTGGAGTCAATCCTCGTCTCTGGCAGCCACTGAATTTTTTTTTCTGTCTCTATACTTTTGCCTTTTTCCAGAAAGTCATCTAAATGCAATCACACGATATATGCTTTTTGAGTACGATTTCTATCACTTAGCATATGCTTTTTGTGATTCAACTATGTTGTATATATCAGTAGTTATTTTCTTTTTATTGCTAAGTAATATTACATTGTTAATTTGTTTGCCATTTGATGAACTTCTGGTTGTTTCCTTGATGATTATTATAAATAAAGTTGCTATGAATATTTGTGTACAGGTTCTTATATAGATATATGTTTCTATTTCTTTTGGAAATATCTATACTGAGTCATATAGTGAGTATATTTTAACATTATAAGAAATCACCAAACTCTTTCCCAAAGTGATTATACCATTTTATATTCCCAGAATGTAAAAGGAGTCCAGTTGTTCTACAACCTTGCCATCCCTTGACATTCCCAATATTTTTTATTTTAGCCATTCTAATAGGTGTGTAGTGGTATGTCATCATAGCTATAATTTGTATTTCTCTAATGGCTAATGATGTTGGACATTTTGTATGTGCTTATTTGCCATCTGTATATCTTCTTTTGTGGCCTGTGTGTTCAAATCTCTTGCCCATCTTATTAGGTTGTTTTCTTATAATTGGGTACAAGTTTTTAAGTATGCTTTGGACACCAGTCATTTATCAGACATATGTTTTGTAAGTGATTTTTCCCAGTCTGTAGCTCATTTTTTCATTTTATTGACAGTAACTTTCAAATAGCAGAAGTTTAAAAGTTTTGTTAAAGCTAGTTTATCTATTATTTTTCTTTTATGACTCAGGCTTTTAGTATTCTATTAAGAAATCCTTGTTTGCCACAAATATTTGTCTCCTATGTTTTCTTTTATAAGTTTTAGTTTTTGTTTTTACATTTAGTCTTATGACCCATTCTGAATTAATATCTGTGTATAGTTTAGCATATTAGTTGGTGTTCATTACTTTGCATATTGTTCTAGAATTGTAAAGTTTTTATGTCTGTCACATTTGTCCATGATTTTTTCATTGCCTTTATACTTATGAAGCTTTTTCCTATCACAATGCTAGGTAAAAATTTATGTGTATTTTCTTATAGTTTTATAATCAAGATGAATACTTAATACTGTATATGCTAAAAAGCAAAGCCCATCATATGGGGGTTCATAAAAAGAAATAATAGCTTGAAAGGGCTTCACCTGATTATGGTATTATTGGTTAAAGAAGTCAATTTCTGTTTGTTGCTTTCCCTACTGTGTTTTCTGGCCCTGTAAATCCAGCCTCACAGTGTTATTCTCACATCTACATAGTGATAGATATGACTGTCCCTGAAAATAATTGGATCAGTATTCATGACTGTTAAAAATTGTTTTTCTATCTTAGGATATCACATATGACATTAATGCAATTACTTAAAATTGTTTATTCAAAATGTGAAATGGGGATGGACATAGAAGAATAAGGGAAAATTATAGAAACCTCATTTTTTAAATCAATTTGATTTACAATTGTTCACACTAATTAACAGTAAAATATTCTTATTTGGAGGATTATGAACCAAGGTGAATAGCTCTCTTAGTATAATTTAAGATAATAGAGGTCTTTTTAAAAATAAAATTTATAATTTTAAGAGCCTTGATAAACTTGATTTTAACTTTTGATAATTGAACAAGCTGTACTGATCAGGGGGGAAAATACTCTATTAATATAAACCTGGTATTTTTAGAGTCAAAGAACCACAAATTTAGATGGTGAATAAGTAGAGTAACTAGTGTTACGTAGAGTAACATTGATTCATATTCTGTGTGTCCAGGGATGATTATACTCTGAGCTTACAGCTTTCTTTTTTGCTAGAACCCCACACTTGTTTACTTTTCCTGAGTAGCTTTTTTTGGTGATATTTTAAATAAGTAGAATAATTTAAAATGTTCACTGTGTTTATAGTTTTACCTTATAACAGTAGTTACTGGTCAAGATTTGTGGTTTGGTTTCTTTTATTATTCAGCCAATTCTCTTGTAAACAGTCATTTTCTACAGTGTTTTTAGGTTTTCACTTGAATGCTTAAGTTAATATTTTTATCCATTTATTTTGGAGGGGTAATGTTTATTAACATTATTGTGCTTTTGGTGCTTTCCAAGAGCCAGGGCAATGAATCCTATCTTCTTTGTTGTCATCTACATAATGTTATAAGATAAACTATTCCAAATACTACGTTTATGTGTCGCTCCTACGCCCTAGTGCCTTTAGTGGCTCTTAATTACCCACTACCTAATTGGCCATTCAGGGATCCTCCCATTGTGGCCCTATTGTCTCTCTCTCTCTCTCTCCCCACCTACCCAGTGTTTTTTATTCTCGTGCTAACTGTTGATCCACACTTCTCCACCCTCTCCTCTTTGTTAAATCCACTTTATCTATCTTTTTTTTCTTTTATGGCTCAGGCTTTTTGTATCCTATCTAAGAAATCCTTGTTTGTCACAAAGATTTTTTTCCCTATGTTTTCTTCTATAAGTTTGTTTTAGTTTTTACATTTAGTCTTATGATGCATTTTGAATTAATGTTTGTGTATAGTTCAGTGTATTAGTTGCTGTTTGTGATTTTTGCATACAGTTATAGAATACTGAAGCTTTTATGATCTGTCACATTTGTCCATTTTTTCCTTTATGGATTTTTTTTATTGCCTTTATACTTAGAAAGCATCCTCTAGTGTTTGGGCATTTTTCCGCTTTTACCTCTTTGCTTGCACTGTTCCCATCCATTCCATTTTCCTAGCCATCCCTCAAAGCCTGTCTCAAAAGCAATTTCCCCAGCTTTCCTTTTATGATTATTTAGTTTTTGGAATGAGTTTCCATCTAGATTGTAATGGGTTACTATAGATTGTAACTGGTTAGTGCAGTTAGTTTGAAATTCTGACCTTCTCTCCCATCTCTGGCACTTCCTATCCTTGTTAGCCTGCTATTTTTCTTTTTATAAAATAATGTCTTCTAACATAGTATATAATGTATCATTTATTATATTAATTGACTGTTTCCCCTATTCAAATGAAAGCTCCATGAAAGTTCTTTCTTTTGGTTGCTTCACTATCTATCTTCAATATTTATAGTACTTGGCACAAAGTAACCATTCAAAAAATATTAAATGAATAGATATCATCCAATGAATGTTATTTTAATCTCTCTTCTTTATTAAAGATTATAAAATATCTTATATATAGTATGCACTTAAAGTGCATGCTAATTATCATAATTATATGTTGAATTCATTTGACAAAAATTGTATCACTTTTGTCATCTGTTTTGACCATAGTCATCTGTCTACCAAATTTTTCTTTACCACATTAAAATGATTTTAAATTCCAAGCTTTTAAATCTCAATAAAACATACACTATGGCTGTAAGAAATTTGTATTGCCTTATATTCAGTGTTTATTTGGAATGAGAGTGGATATTTGTCCCACATATAAGTTTGATATTTAGTAATTTATAAGATTTTCTTCTACTAAAGAAGGAAATCCTATAAAGTAGATTGGGGCAGATAATAGATTTGGTAATCTATTATCCCTGTATAATAGATTATCAAACCCATATGCTATTTTCATTGAAATAATTGATTTTAAATATCAGGGAGTTTTTCATGAAAAATGACTACAAATGTGATTATTACAAATATTTAAATAGCTAGAGATGTGTAAATGAGAGGATATAAGAAGTGATTTCCATTATATAGCATTGTAGAGAATAGTTTCACTGTTGGTGTTAAAGGAAAGTATTTTTTTAATTAAAGTTTATTTTTTAACTACTTGTGAAATACATACTATAATTAAATTGACAAGTGAAAGTTAAATTTCTAGACAGCGCTTAAGAAGAAACTGCACCGTATCCTAAAGAAGAAGTAAAAATGTAAGTATGAAAAATTAAAAAACCAATTCAATGGTGCATAAATCCATATCTGAGTGGCATTGGAAGTCCTTAGAAAATAGAAAAAAGAAAGAAAAAACCAAGGTGAGAATGACAAACCAGATAACTTGAACTTGCAATATCATATGACAGCAGATGAAAGCTAATGTGGTTTGCTCTTTAGAGGCATCATGTTACAACCCTCTGCACTGTAGTTTAGTGGGTTCATAATTCAGAATATTGCTTTGACTTTGGTCTTATCATCTTGTCAGAGGTTAAAATTTGTTAAATGAGATATAGAAAATCATGAAGATGTGACTTGGGCTGGAGGAGCTTTGGAGAGTGCTATCTATCTCCATGTAATGGAGAAGAGGTAGACTTTTAAGATACTAAAGGAAGGATAGTTACTCAAATGATTTTTTAATGGGAAAGGTTTTTTGTTGTTGTTGTTTGTTTGGTTTTTTTTTTTTTTTTTTTTTTTTTTTTTTGAGTTAAGGTCTTGTTTCATTGCCCAAGCTGGAGTGCAGTGTGGTAGGATCACAGTTCACTCGATCCTCAACCTCCCAGGCTCAAGCAATTCTCCCACCTCAGCCTCTCGAGTAGCTGGGACTACAGGCATGCACCACCATGCCTGGGTAATTTTTAAAGATTTTTGTAGAAACTGGGTCTTACTTTGTTGCCCATACTGGTCTTGATCACCTGGGCTCAAGCAGTTCTCTTGCCTCAAACCCCTAAAGAGCTGGGATTACAGGTGTGAGCCACTGCACCTTCCATTTTTAAAATAATAACCTAAAAAATACATTAACATTTGTATTTTTTATAACAGCTTAACAAGCCATTCAGAATACCTGATCAGTAGCTACCGAGGTATGCAAATGAGGAGCAGGACAGATTTGTCAATTTATTCAATAATTAAAATAAGTAATAGGAAAGATTATTTCTAGTGTTACCAAAGAAAGTACATGTTTCTTTTTCTCTTTTCTTCATTTATTTCTGCCTTTTTAAACTAAAGAGGAAACAATGAGTAGAGATCATTGAAACAGTATGTAAACCTAGAGTCTTCTGCCTTTTGCTCTTTAATTCACAGATATTTTTCCTCGAAGATGGTTGAATCCTTGGGTCTATATGTTGTGTAGTTTATAGCCAAACAACTGTTAAAGTCAAAAGGTTAAATTTCCGGCTTAAAAAAAATTGAATAAAAACTCCTACCAGTGCAAACCAATGGTTAAAAAAAGTTTTAAGCATGTAACACTAGAAAACATCCAGATTAGGAAGAATACTTTTCTTTTTTGGGGGGGTTCATGTGTCAGTGTAGGGTGGTATGCAGTGGCATCATCACAACTCACTGCAACCTTTGCCTCTCAGGTTCAAGTGATTCTCCCATCTCAGCCTCCTGAGTAGCAGGGACCACAGGCGTGCAACACCGTGCCTAGATAAATTTTTTTTGTGTGTGTATTTTTTGTAAAGACAGGGTTTTGCCATGTTGCCCAAGCTGGTCTACAATCCTTAGTTCTGAAACAAATCTTCCGTCATGTCTGGCTGCTTTTCAGATTCCATCAACCTCGTGCCATGATCAGTAAGATTTTTCTAGAGACAAAAATACCATACACTAATAAAAATCGCAGATAGCATTGTGCATTTTTGTCTTCGTTTTCCTAATTGTCCCTGACCATTCATTTCTTTATGAGACTTCTAAATAGTGAGTCACCTAAAGCATATGTTTTGCTACATGTTTAAAAATACAAACTAGAAGGAAAAGTTTTTCTTCTTTTTATTTACTTATTTAATTTATTTTTTGTAGAGATGGGGTTTTGCCATGTTGCCTAGATTATTCTTGAATTTCTAAGCTCAAGCAATCCTTTCACATTGGGCTCCCAAGTGTTGGGATTATAAACATGAGCCACTGCACTCAGCCTAAGTTTTTCTTTGTAAAGGAGAGGTTGGGTGCCATGTAGTCTTTAAAGAAGTTTTTCTTTCTCTGCTGGAAATCACTCTTCATGCCTCACAGACCTGAGAGCTCTTTCTTTAGCTGTGATGGTAACATGATGTCGCTTGCTGAACCATTTCTAGTAATATTACTTTTTTTCATTGTCTATTGGAACCATCCCACATTTTTAAGATACTAAGCACCTCATTGTTAGAAATATAAGTAGCATATACTTTGCAAGTTTGTGATGGTTCTGTTTAGAAACTGATTCTGTGGCACCACCTTGCAAGAGTAGATTCACGTTAATCATACTCAGATAATGATATATAAGACAGATTGCCAATTTACTAATTGTTATTGAAAAAATAGTTATGAAAGACTTTTAGACACTGGGGTTGATGCATTCTCTCTTCATGGTTAAATTCACATGAGAAAGTATTTTACTAAGAAGTTTATTTGGTGAGAATGAGATTAGAGGAAGCAGATGTAGGAGGTAAATCTCAAGAGCAATTCTATCAGTCTGTTGTAAATGGATGTGTCTGGCTCCACTGCAAGGGTACATTGCCTGTGGAAACAGACAGGTCCATCGTTTGAACCAGGGATCTTCTTTCCTAGGTGTGCTTAGATAGGTATTCTTTTTTTTTTTTTTTGAGGTAGAGTCTCGCTCTGTTGCCAGGCGCCAGGCTGGAATGCAGTGGCACAATCTCGGCTCACTGCAACCTCCGCCTCCCGGGTTCAAGCAATTCTCCTGCCTCAGCCTCCCAAGTAGCTGGGACTACAGGCACGTGCCACCACACCCAGATAATTTTTGTATTTTTTAGTAGAGACAGGTTTTCACCATGTTGGCCAGGATGGTCTCAATCTCCTGACCGCGTGATTCGCCCGCTGCGGCCTCCCAAAGTGCTGGGATTACAGGCGTGAGTCACCGCGCCCGGCCTAGATAGGCATTCTTAATCATTGCTTTTAGGTTTGTTTTCTCTATTTCCATTGCTGGCTGGTTTCCCCTTTTATATTGATCCGCCATACCTTAAGGTCCTGCCGACACTGACAGCATTCTCCTGTTTTAGGTGATTTTGCATGTCTTTACCATAAAGGTAGTTCTTTTATTTCCAAGTTCAGGAAGAGGGAGGTACTTTAGTATTTCCATTTTGTATCATCTATAGTTGTGCTGACCAATATGGTGGCCAAAAGCCACATGTAGCTATTTAAAATTCAATTAATGAAAATTAAATAAAGTTAAACTTTTCAATTCCTCGGTCGCACTAGCCACATTTTCAGTATCCAACAGCCACATGCGACTGGTGGCTCCCATATTGGACAGTACAGAGTGTTGAACATTTTCATCATTGCTCTACTGGAGAGTACTGGTGAAAGATATTAGACAAACTGTTTTGCAATTACATATTTAATTAGTTTAATTATAAGTTGTTTTGCAATTTATACATTTTTAATATAATTTGGCGTCTATTCTTATATGTCTTTATTTTTGTATGTTTCTTTCAGGTAATAGCCCAAATTCCCATTCTAGTCTTCTCTAGTGAATTCAAAGACAATCATATACACATGTTCAGCTTGTCAGGGATCTGTTATTAGATACTAGTTGGTTAATTATCCAGCACTTAAAGCTTGTTCTTTTTGAAAAGTGCTCATGATTTTTATTTGCAGTTTTCCTTTAGTTTACTGAGAGGACTATTTACTTTAGGGTATTAGGAAAAACCCTGGTGCACAGCCAGAACTTTTTTTTTAATGTTTAAATTACAATTTACATAATTTTGACATTTCATCATGGTAGATTGCTTTTCTTTTCCAACACTGTACTATTTTGACAAATTAATAATATTCTTTTGGAAATTCTGACAGTGCCAGGAAAATAAATACAACCTTGTATGTATAAGAAATGTTTTTTGGAAAATAGTATAATGTAGCTAGAAATGCCTGAAAGTCAGTTCATTTTCAGAGTCTGAATATTATTTTATTTTTAACTCATGTCTTCTGTATTTAGCAATGGTTCTCAGACAAGAATGGTGGCTCAGACTTGTAATCTCAGCATTTTGGGAGGCTAAGGCAGGTGGATTGTTGGAGCCCAGCAGTTTTGAGACCAGCTTGGACAACAGAGCAAGACCCTGTTTCTACAAAAAATCAAAAAATTAGCCAGATGGAGTGTTGCCCACTTGTAGTCCCAGCTGCTCTGGAGGCTGAGGTGGGAGGGCCATTTGAGCCCGTGAGTTCTAGGGTGCAGTGAGCCATGATTGTGCCACTGCACTCCACTCTGGGCAACAGTGGGAGACCCTGTCTGTATTTAAAACAAAAACAAACAAAACCGAACTGTTCTCATGGGACTATAACATTTTTTAAAAATCTGCTTTAATCTCGTTTACAATTCAAAGATCATTTTTTCTAAGATTGGTCTTTCTTACATGGTTGTTTGACTGACGAGGCCAGTGATTTTCTAACATTTGGATTCCACTGATGAGTAAAACTTCAAAATACATTTTGGCAGGTGCCTAATGTTTTCAATTCTTTATTTTCTAAATGAAACTACCGTTTGTTGTTAACATTTCATGGAAGGAATGGGCATTTAAATATAAAACTCACAAGGATGTATTTCAGAATAACTGGAATAAATGACATCCATACTACATTCTTCTTATTTTTCCCATATATTTAAATTTTATGCTTTTAGTCAGGCAAAGACTGTCTCTAGGCAAGAAAATCCTATCATATAATCAGGGAACATTTGACAAATCAGAAGTTTGACAAGTGACGGTGATTTTTCAAAAAGTTATTCAACAGTTTTCACTATTCCAGCTGTTATTGTAATTTTCATTTGTGTAATTCATACGCTAAATTTGCCCAAGTTTTACTCTCTAGGGACTAAGAAGAAATAGAACTGAAGGAAAAAGGAATCAAAGCAATACAGAGAAAATAGCTTGTTAAGTAGACCTAGGAGTTAGTTGCAAAGGAAATTTATTTTCAGGTTAGGTTAATTTAGCTCACTTGTTGGGAACTTAGAATTTTCGCCAAAAAAAAAAACATACAGTTTGGAAAAATGCATTTTTAGGGTGACATTTAAAAATATGTATATAATTTTTACTTGTGAAGTTTTCTATGGGCTTAGTGGACTTGTGAAAGAACTTTTTAATACATATTTATTCATCTGTATTTTTATACACAATTGTCCTTATTACCGGAAAAGGTCACTTGTTGTTGAATACTTTGAAGGCAGTGGTTTCAGTGTAGCTGCTGGGAGGAATAAAAAGATGTCAACAGGCCCAAATCCTACTCTCAGAGAATTTACACTATAGTAGTACATATGAAAACACATGGAAAAGATTAGCTAAAATATGGGTGGTTGGGAAGAACTCCCAAAATAGATGGCATGAGAAGCAGCTTTGCAGAACAGGTAGAATTTAGGAAAATCATGACACTAATTTCAGACTAAGAGGACCTTACTATTACTGATTCTCTGGGCAAAAATCTAAGTAGGCGTATCTTATGATGAGTTGTAATGTTAGCACCTTGAAGGCAAAATGTAGTATAATCCAAAATAATAATCCAAAAGAGACAAGCAATAGGTATAAGAAAACCAGGTCTAATATTTGTCAGAGCTGAATTTCTGCAAGAAAAGTACGTTTGACATGAGAAGTCTGCAAATTCATTTATTAAACCTTTTAGTTACAGTTTTACACACAGTTAAACCATAGTAATGTTCTTTTTAGGTAAATGTTATACTTTCTCTCTTTCTGGATATTAATCTTTACTTCTGTTGAAAAATAGTTTTTCTTCTAAATAAGTAAAGACTTCATTTGCTCCTATCAATATTATTGACATCATAGCAGAGCCCTAATAAATTTGGCCTATGGTATGGCTTCTAAATTATGTTCTAAGAAATGCAAGAATTAAAGGAAAAGACTGATGTTTCATAGATCTCCTAAAATATTATACATTAGAAATTTCCTTTTTTGTATCTTTCTTCCCCCTATTTACATACCTATACCTTTCCTAAAGCTTTTTATTTCTCCATTTTGAAAGATAAATTAGATCTTGATCTGTTGTTATTTTGACTTCATATTCTTGGGTCTTTTCATAACTGAAAGCCATTTATTAACCTCATGTTGTACATGTATCATTGAAGTCAGTCGAGTTATATTCAGTTGGGTGATGAAGAATATAAGATACACTTTTTGTTTAACAGAGTGTAATTGAAGAATAGAGACATGCCTAAGTAAAACACTCTGGGAAAGGAACAAGACAAGATAAAGAATGGAGTGCTCAAATGTGTGATATCATCAATTAATAAAGTGAGAACACAGTAGGTTAAAATGATCAGGAAGGGATGCTGGTGAATGTTAAGTGTGACGATCTTGAAAACTGAGAACAGCCCAAGTGGAGAAGGTCAACCTCAGAGAGGTTGTGGTCCAGTAACGGCAGGGACCATGCCTATTATGCTCACTGTTATATCTCTCTATATATAAATGTAATGGCAAATACAGTGCCTGGGACATAGTGGATGGTCAGTATATAACAAATAAATGAATTAATGGTCAGTTGTAGGCAAGAAAGTGAAAAGAGAGGTGTTTACTGGAGTAAGCCCGTTCTTGGTGGCTGGTGGAAATTAGGTGACACAGAATTATAGAGGGCCTGAATGAGAGGCTCAACTTGGACTTGATACCATGTGAGGCATTGCTGAAGAATTTTCAAGGTGTATATCATGGCAAAAGTGCTGTATTGGGAGAAAAGGTCTGGTAGCCATGTGTTTGTTGGAAAGTTGGTGAGTGAAAGACCCTGTGTAGAATATTCTGAGCCCAGATGAACAATAATGAACACTTCGGCTAGAGCTTTTCAATTGTCTTACAAATAAAGGACCACAAACACAAAAGAAAAAGAAAACCTTTCTTAATCATTTATTCAATTATTTAGACAGTTAATATTAACCTAGTGACTACTGTATACAAGGATCTGATACTGAAGGAGGAGTCTCTACTGAGTTTGAGTTAGGGATGCCTAGGAGTACTGATAGAGATTAAATAAGATCCAATCTCTCAGATGCTTAGCAGAGTGGCCCATTAGCAAGCATTCATAAATTGTAGGTGCCACTATTATTATTCAGAGTATTTTACCCCAAAATTCTCTGTATAAGCCTTTCTCAAGACCTTTTTTTGTTTTTGGAGAAAGGATCTTGTTCTGTCTGCCAGGCTGCAGTGCAGTGGTTCAATTATAGATCACTGCAGTCTCAATCTCCAGGGCTCAAGCAATCTTCCCACCTCAACCTCTTTAGTAGCTGGTACTATAGGTGTGCAACACCACACTCAGCTAATTTTTAAATTTTTTGTGTATAGGCAGAATCTTGCTACGTTACCTAGGCTGGCATTGAACTCTCAGCCTCAAGCAATCCTCCTGCCTCAGCCTCTCAAAGTGCTGGGATTACAGGAATGAATCACCATGCCCAGCTGTTGAAACTTGTTATCTAGCTCCCGAATGCGGTATTTTCCTAAATCTCTGGACCCTAAAAAAGCAACAGCAACATTTTAAAAATTAAAAACTTTGAAATGTATGCAGAGTATACCAAATAATATTAAGTCCCGTGTACCTGTCTCCCAACTTCTACATATGTCAACTCGGCCTAGTCTTTTTTCTTCTCCACTTCCATCCACTTTCTTCCTCTCGTGTATTATTTTGAAGCAAACTCTGGTGATTATGTAATTTCAACAAGAATCCCTAATAGGGAACTTTTAAGGAATCACTATAATGGTGTCTTTTACTTAGATACTTACACTGACCAAGTTTTTCATGAAAGTTTCTGGAATATTATAGGGTAAAAAGGCCGGGAAACTCAAGAAACATAAAGAGACTAGGGACTCAAAGATGTTAAGATTAATTGTGAGGCATTGTGAGCAAAAACAGGGTATATAGGTGAGAAAATCATTTTGAGTGCAATAACTAAACGTTTCATTTGATATGTATTAGTGATGTGGTGTCCAGAGGTAGATATAGTTGTTGATAACTCTTTTTTCCTTCTTTTTTCATTTTTTTTTTTATTGTACTTTAGGTTCTGGGGTACATGTGCAGATCATGCAGAATCATTGCATAGGTACATATATGGCAATGTGGTTTACTGCCTCCATCCCCCGTCACCTACATCTGGCATTTCTTCCCATGTTATCTCTCCCCAGTCTTCCCACCCACTGGCTGTCCCTCCACTAGACCCCTTCCAACAGACCCCAGTGTGTGATGCTCCCCTCGCTGTGTCCATGTGTTCTCATTCTTCAACACCTGCCTATCAGTGAGAACATGTGGTGTTTGACTTTCTGTTCCTGTGTCAGTTTGCTGAGAATGATGGTTTCCAGATTCATCCATGTCCCTACAAATGACATGAACTCATCGTTTTTTATGGCTGCATAGTATTCCATGGTGTATATGTGCCACATTTTTCTTGTCCAGTCTATCATTGATGGGCATTTGGGTTGGTTCCAGGTCTTTGCTATTGTAAACAGTGCCGCAATGAACATACGTGTGCATGTGTCTTTATAATAGAATGATTTATAATCCTTTGGATATATACCCAGTAATGGGATTGCTGGGTCAAATGGAATTTCTATATCTATGTCCTTGAGGAAGCGCCACACTGTCTTCCACAATGATTGAACTAATTTATACTCCCACCAGTAGTGTAAAAGTGTTCTTATTTCTCCACATCCTCTCCAGCATCTGTTGTCTCCAGATTTTTTAATGATCACCATTCTAACTGGCATGAGATGGTATCTCAATGTGGTTTTGATTTCCATTTCTCTAATAATCAGTGATGATTTTTTCATATGTTTGTTGGCATCATATATAACTTCTTTTGAAAAGTATCTGTTCATATGCTTTAGCCACTTTTGAATGGGTTTGTTTGTTTTTTTCTTATAAATCTGTTTTAGTTCTTTGTAGATTCTGGATATTAGCCCTTTGTCAGATTGCAAAAAATTTTTCCCATTCTGTTGGTTGCCAGTTCACTCTAATGATTGTTTCTTTTGCTGTACAGAAGCTCTGGAGTTTAGTTAGATCCCACTTGTCTATTTTAGCTTTTGTTGCCAGTGCTTTTGGTATTTTAGTCATGAAGTCCTTGCCTATGCCTATGTCCTGAATGGTTTTGCCTAGGTTTTTCTTCTAGGGTTTTTATGCTGTTAGGTCTTTTGTTTAAGACTTTAATCCATCTGAGTTAATTTTAGTGTAAGGTGTCAGGAAGGGGTCCAGTTTCTGCTTTCTGCACATGGCTAGCCAGTTTTCTCAACACCATTTATTAAACAGGGAATCCTTTCCTCATTGCTTTTTTTTGTCAGGTTTTTCAAAGATCAGATGGTTGTAGATGTGTGGCATTTCCTCTGAGGCCTCTGTTCTGTTCCATTGGTCTATAGCTCTGTTTTGGTACCAGTACCATGCTGTTTTGATAACTGTAGCCTTGTAGTATAGTTTGAAGTCAGGTAGTGTGATGCTTCCACCTTTGTTCTTTTTGCTGAGGGTTGTCTTGGCTATGCGGGCTCTCTTTTGGTTCCCTATGAAGTTTAAGGTGGTTTTTTCCAGTTCTGTGAAGAAGGTCAATGGTAGCTTGATGGGGATAGTGTTGAATATATGAATTACTTTGGGCAGTATTGTAATATTGGGCTTCAGGGGTTCAGGGTGCTCTCAGCTCCCAAGAGGACGTTTCTTCAAGTTCTTGGTCTTCTGCCCTCTTAGAAATGAGAGAAGGGACCACAGCACAGTGCGCAGTAAATGAGGGACTCAAAAATGTTTGTAGAAAGTGATATATTGAGAGAGAGAGAGAGAGACAAACTGGAGAAGGAGAGAGAAAAAAATAGCTAACTCTCTCACTGAGTGAGAGAATCCAGAAAGATGGGATCCAGGAGAGGAAAGCAGCTTCCACACTGAGTGGAAGGGAATAGACAGAGATGGAGTTTCGGAGGGGAAGACAGGCTTTTGCCATAGAGTGTGGAAGGGGACTCCAGAGGGGAATTCCTAGAGAGAGAAAGATGGTTTCCACGAGGGCATTTGTGGAAGGTGACCCAAAAATGGAGTCCAAAGGAGTGTGGAAGAAGGGGACTTTTAACCTCAGAGGAATGGCCACCTTCTCTAAGACCCCAGGCCAACGAAAGGAGTTCCTTATAACTTTCACTGAGGAAACTGACTCTTAGTTTCTTCCCGTGCCTGCGAAATTCAACATAAACCATTAAATTTCCAGGATGGAGACAGATGGGAGCTGGAGAAAATATGGCCCTGTGAAGTTCTTGCCCTTAAAACTATGCCCACTTGTGGACTCTGGAAAGAGAACACATTCCCTCAGTATGGCCATTTTCAAGGTATTGATTCTTCCTAACCATGAGCATGGAATGTTTTCTATGTTTGTGTCCTCTCTTATTTCCTTGACCAGTGGCTTGTAGTTCTCCTTGAAGAACTTTACATTCTTTGTTAGTTGTATTCCTAGGTATTTCGTTCTCTTTGTAGCAATTGTGAATGGGAGTTTGCTCTTGATTTAGCTCTCTGTTAGTCTGTTGTTACTGGTGTATAGGAATGCTTATGATTTCTGCACATTGATTTTGTATCCTGAGACTTTGCTGAAGTTGCTTATCAGTTTCAGGAGATTTTGGACTGAGACCATGTGGTCTTTTAAATACACAATCGTGTCCTCTGCAAATAGAGACCATTTGACTTCCTCCTTTCCTAACTGAATACCCTTTATTTCATTTTCTTGCCTGATTGCTCTGGCTAGAACTTCCAATACTGTATTGAATAGAAATGGTGAGAGAAGGCATCCTTCTCTTGTGCCAGATTTCAAAGGGAATGCTTCCAGTTTTTGCCCATTCAGTATGATATTGGCTGTGGGTTTGTCATAAATAGCTTTTATTATTTTGAGATACGTTCCATGGATACCTAGTTTATTGAGAGTTTTTAGCATAAAGAGCTGTTGAATTTTGTCGAAGGCCTTCTCTGCATCTATTGAGATAATCATGTGGTTTTTGTCTTTGATTCTGTTTATGTGGTGGATTACATTTATAGACTTGTGTATGTTGAACCAGCCATGAATCCCCAGGATGAAGCCTACTTGATCATGATGGATAAGCTTTTTGATGTGCTGTTGCTTTCAGTTTGCCTGTATTTTATTGAAAATTTTTGCATCTATGTTCATCATGGATATTGGCCTGAAGTTTTCTTTTTTTTATTGAGTCTATGCTGCATTTGGGCATCAGGATAATGTTGGTTTCATAAAATGATTTGGGAAAGATTCCCTCTTTTTGTATTGTTTGGAATAGTTTCAGAAGGAGTGGTACCAGCTCCTCTTTTTACGTCTGTTTGAATTTAGCTGTGAACCCATCTGGGCCTGGGGTTTTTTTTTTTTTTTTTTTAGTTGGTAGGCTATTGCTGCCTCAACTGCAGCCCTTGTTATTGGTCTATTCAGGGTTTCAACTTCTTCCTGGTTTAGGCTTGGGAGGGTGCAAGTGTCCAGGAATTTATCCATTTCTTCCACGTTTACTGGTTTATGTGCATAGAGTTGTTTTTAGTAATCTCTAATGATGGTTTGTATTTCTGTGGAATAGGTGGTAATTTCCCCTTTATCATTTTTTATTGCATCTATTTGATTCTTCTCTCTTTTATTAATCTGGCTAGTGGTCTATTTTGTTAATCTTTTCAAAAAAACCATCTGAATGTATTGATTTTTTGATGGGCTTTTTATGTCTGTCTCCTTCAGTTCTGCCCTGATCTTAGTTATTTCTTGTCTTCTGCTAGCTTTTGACTTTTTTTTATCTTGTTCCTCTAACTCTTTCAATTTTGATGATAGGGTGTCAATTTTAGATCTTTCCTCGCTTCTCATGTGGGTATTTAGTGCTATAAATTTCCCTCTAGACACTGCTTTAAAGGTGTCCCAGAGATTCTGGTATGTTGTGTCTTTGTTCTTGCTGGTTTCAAAGAATATCTTTATTTCTACCTTCATTTCATTGTTTATCCAGTCAACATTCAGGACCCAGTTGTCCAGTTTCCATGCAGTTGTCTGGTTCTGAGTTTGTTTCTTAATCCTGAGTTCTAAATTGTTTGCACTGTGGTCTGAGAAACTGTTATGATTTCTTTTCTTGTGCAACTGCTGAGGAGTGATATACTTGCAATTATGTGGTCAATTTGATAACTATTTTTTTTCATGAAGGAAGAACACAGGGATGTTAAGTGAATAGAGAGTCTCTTAGTTCACCCATTAATTCTCCTCTCATTTGTTTTCTCCTTAACTTCTGATCTCATTCTTCCTATGTCGCAGCCTTCAATTCTGTATGGCCACTCCCCTTCATTCTCATATATTTTATGGTATACTTTGTAAACTTACTTTTTATTATGTTTGTTGGCATTCATTATGTTAAAAATTTATTTTCTTATTAAAAATAATTTTAGTCCTCTGACAGTACTTAGAGACCATAATGATTAGACATTGGATAGATATTTAAATGAAATAGATGTAGCTTTGTGATTCTTTTTATTTTTATTTTTTGATGTGGAGTCTTGCTCTGTCACCCAGGCTGGAGTGCAGTGGCATGATCTCGGCTCACTACAACCTCT
The DNA here is from genome assembly GCF_009761245.1 of Sapajus apella. NCBI lineage: Eukaryota > Metazoa > Chordata > Mammalia > Primates > Cebidae > Sapajus > Sapajus apella. The sequence continues at coordinate 6,640,241 of NW_022437001.1, forward strand.
GCCTCTTGGGCTCAAGTGATTCTCATGCCTCAGTCTCCTGAGTAGCTGGGATTACAGGCGTGCACCACCACACCCAGCTAATTTTTGTATTGTTAGTAGAGAAAGGGTTTCACCATGTTGGCCAGGCTGGTCTTGAACTCCTGAGCTCAAGTGATTCACCCACCTCAGCCTCCCAAAGTGGTGGGAATACCACGTGTGAGCCACTCCATCTGGCCTTTAATTGTGATTTTATAGTCATTTTAGTGTAAGATATTTTTAAAAATAAAAGTGTAAAATAGTATCATAGGCAAAATTTCATTCATCACAGGAACACTTGGATTAATGTCACTGATTTCTAAAATTAAATTAATGAAATTAAGTTAAATGTGATATTGTGAAATATATATTTTCTGGTATAAAGCTCCTAAAATCCTTGGAACCTCCATGATGATGAGTGACTGTGCTAATGTGGCTGATAGGCCTCTGGAAAGTTTCAGGATCTGGGTTGCTCACCAGAAAGACTAAGGCTTGTTTAGAGGGTAGGGACTTTCAGTCTCATCTCCCAACCTCCTGGGCTGAAGGTTGAGTTGATCACCAATGGCCAGTGACATAATCAGTCATGCCTACATAATGAAGCCTCCATAAAAATCCAAAAGGACAGGGTTCAGAGCACTTGCTGATAGCTAAATGGACGGAGGTTCCCAGTATGCCCTGGAGGGGACATGGAAGCTCCATGCCCCTTCCTGCATGTCTTGCCCTATGCATCTCTTCCATATGGATCTTCATCTGTGCTCTTTGTAATATCCTTTATCATAATCTGCCAAACACAAGTGTTTTTCCTGAGTTTTGTGAGCAAATTAATCAAACCTGAGGTTGGGTTATGGGAACTCTGATTTATAACTGGTCAATTAGAAGCACAAGCCACAACCTGGAGTTTGCAGTTGTCATCTGAAGTGGGAGATAGCCTTGTGGGACTGAGCTCTCAGCTTTGGGATCTGACACTGTCTTAGGTAGAGAGTGTCAGAATTGAATTGAATTAGAGCACACCCACTTGGTGTCTGCTGGAGAATTGCTTGGTGGGAAAATACTCCTATACATCTGGTGTCAGAAGTATTGTACTGAGTGGTAAGAGGGAGTAGCAAATGCACTTTGATTTGGTTTTTCACATGTCACAGGTAAATTAAATTAAAACAATCATAAAAACTTTAATTCTTTTTTTAAAAAATATCCTTTAGCTCTTAAAATAACTTTTCCTATTTCACTTTTGAAAATACTATAAGCAATGTAGCTTTTAGGCTAAAACAGAAATTCTATTATTCTTTTTGATGCATGAGTATCATCATATTAATGCTAATTTGGGTTATATGTATTCATGAAGAGTAAACATCAGGCTTGTTTTAGTACCTGATTTAAGCCTGCAGCTGACTTTCACATCAGAATTGTAAACCCTAAAAAACAGAGATATATGCGTAGGACTTCAGCTTTAAAACACACTAGTAATTATTAGCAATGGAATCCATGCTGTTAACATTGGACAGTGAATGTTTTGTGATAATATATAGGGCTGATTACTCCAGCCTCAAGTGGAAGCTTAGGAGGAAGAGCAGCAAATGCTAAATCTTTGTGGCAGTCCCTGGAGCATCGTTTCAGTTTGAGGCTCTGAGCTTTGTGGGGTCTCAATCTCTTTTCCTTCCCTATTCCTTTCTGTGGCTTATTGTCATTATCATCATCATCATCATCATCTGTTCAGATATTGCCTGTTCAGAACTCACAGGTCCCCAGGGAGGAGAGAGAGGAGCGAGTCCTGTTATAAGCATGCTCACTGCAAACCTTTCACCTTGCTGTCAAGGTGACAAATGTTTGTCCTTAAGGGAACAGTGGAGGTTAAATCACCAATGTTTTTCTCACTTATCTTCTTTCCCATACTATCCAAGCCCTTAGCCAAATCTGTAGCTAAAATAATTTCAAAAAATTAGGCTACTCTTAACCTTTATGGACCTTGTTCATAGAGCTATGTTTTGTGCAAGCTTAAAGTCTTCACTGTATTATATATTGCTGTCAAAGCAAATAGAATTTGCTGAAAATACATGTTTATTTCAGGGATTATTCAGAAGGAAAAGATTTGGGGAAGAATCATTTAAATTTTGAGAGATTGCATTGGGAACTTTGCAAATACTGTTGTGATAGGCAAACAATAAGTTATTTTTACAACATCAGCATGTGTTAAGGGTATATACATCTTCACATAGAGAGACAACAAAACTTGTGTTCACCCTGGAGATAAGACTTGCTCTGGATTTTTTCATCTCTTTTTGACCTATTCCATTGCATTATCTACATAGTAGTTAAAATTATCTTGAAAGATACAAATTGATCGTGTCATTTTCTGCTTAAAATCTTTCAATGACTTTCTTGAGATAAATACCAACGTCCTTTATGTGGCTTAAAAGATTCTGCATGGTCTATTCCTTGCCTCCCTCTCGAGCTTCACCCTGTGCTGCCTTCTTCTTCACCAACAAGGCATCTGCCGTGAGGACATGCTGACAGTCTCTCCAGTTGATTTATTCAACAAATAACTTTGCTGAGCCCCTACTCTGTAGTGAGGCTATGAAAATGTACCAAACAGACAACACTTGTGGAGCTTGCATTCTAGTGAGGGAATATAACAACTGAAATGTACACTTTTACAATTTAAAATATGTATATATGTCTTACGGAGAGAAATGAAGCTTCAAAGGGATAAAACTAGAGGGGTTGCATTTTATTGAAAGGTGGTAGGTAACAGTCTCATTTACAAAAGAACATTCGAGCAGAGACTTGAAGGAGGTGAGAGAGCAAAACATGGGGATATTTGGGGAAATAGTATTTGTAATAGAGAGAACTCAAAGTACAACAGTATTGAGGTAGGAGAATGGCCAGAACAGAGAGGGCAATGAAGATGACTTCAGATATGTAATAAGGGTCCAGATTATAAAGTTAGGACCTTGTGGGTCATTGAAAGGACTTTGGCTTTAAATCCAAATGAGATGGGATGATATTTGCAAATTCTGAGCAGAGCAGTAACGTGGTCTCTCTTAGTAACTACTCTGTTGAGAATGGACTATATAATTAAGGGCAGGAGCAGGAAAGACCTGCTAAGAAATGGTTGTGCTGGTTCAGTAAGGAGATGAACAGGGTGTTAGCTACTGAGCCAAGCTCTTTGCAGCCTCAACATATTCTCAGAAATTGCTTCCTGGATTGCTTTTCCATCTCTTCATGGGGGCCATATTCAGTGATCAATTTCTTATTCCCCAAATTTTAGCTTAAATATTACTCTCTCTGAGAAGTGTTCGCTGCCCTTCTTTTCTAGTAGAGTATTCAGAAAGACCAGATTCTCTTTCTGAATATTCTCCTGGTATATAGTGTAGTTTCTTTAAAGCACCTATCAGAACTTTAAATAATTATTTGTGTAATTTTTTTGATACCTGTCTTCTATCCCCAGGAAGTAAGTTCTTAGAGAGCAAGGGCTGAGGCTCATTAGTATCCTAGCAGAGTTCCTCAAATATACTCAGGTGAAAAAATGAATGTGTTCATGCTTTCTAGCAGCTCAGGATTTATTCTTTTAAACAACTCTCTAACCATTTCTTTACTGTATTAAATAAAAATATTTTAAAGTGCATCATATGCTTTCCAGTCTTCTGAAATTCTCTGTGGTTTAATCTTTTGTTGGAGGCAGTAATTGGTCATTACTCTATTAACAGTCATACTAGGCATTGACTCTCATGCTAACCATGCTGACTTCTAACCATGCTGAAGTGTTTGGAGTTTTTGCCTCCATGCTAAGTGATTCCTAGGCCACAGTGCTTTTTGAGTTAGATTGTCTTTGCTTTAATTTCTGACATCTTCCTTGCTCTAAGCTAATAATTCTCACTCAGTCGTTCAGCCAAGTGTCTGCTCCATGCCAGATACTGGACTAGGTTCTGAATATACCTGAGAATAGGTACAGTATGTCTTGGAGCAACCAATTTTTCTTAATTTCTCTAGACTTGGAAAGCAGTTTGTTGGAACTGGGTTGAAAAAGTGATAGCTTCTGAGCAAGAGAGAGCCTAGGAAGCTTTCCTCTCTATTTGTACAGGGCTCTTTGTGGCTGTGTACCTAGTTAATTCGCAATCTATGATATTTCAAGTTAGGTTGAAATGGGGTTAAAGTTGATCATACATATTCATACTGCAAATAATTTTGTGCTAGATATTTTTAATGTACTTGAGAAATAAAGTCAAAATATTATACCTTAGTGATTTAATTACAGATGAACTCTGCTAATCTTGAATGAATTAATCTATTCATTAAATACTAGTGATTTCTTATATGTAAAGCATTGTATAACTTTCAAAGCATATATATATATGTTCTCAGATAAGGACCACACCTCTCCTGTGAGACAGGTACAGTATTACTGAGACTCCAGTTTCCAATGAGACTGCCTGGGTTTGGGTTTGTATCCCTTTACTGTGCCTCCGTTCCCTGGATGAGAATATAATAGCAACTCTGTCAACCTTGTGGATGTTTGTAGGGATTAAATGAAGTATGTGGCATTAAATATTAACAGAGCATGTAAATTGGTAGTAAATACTCCATAAATATTAGCTGTTATTATTTTTGCCATTTAATAGATGATGAACTTGAGATTCAGAAAGGTCAAGTGGTTTGTCCAAGCTGGTAATGAGAAGAACCACAGCTAGAATCCAGTTCCTACTCTTTCTTGATTGTTTACTTTCCATTATGTCATGTAGCTGAAGGAATTCCATTTTAAAACAGAGGTTAGTTCAAGTTACAATAAGTAGTAAATGTTTCTTTCTCTTAAAATATTCCATAATTTGAATTTTTCAGTACTCAATCCTGACTCATGTTCTTTTTTTCTTATGCTAATCCACACAAATGAGATTTCCCCTTCTGTTTATCTCTTCATAAAGTTTAGCCTTTTATTTCCTGGAAGCAGTCCAAAAATTTGAATATTTATTGAATTATTAAGCAAATCCTCCTCTTTGGAAATTGCTTAATTTCTTTCTATTGTTTTCTCAACAGTTCACTGTGTCCTATTTTCATTAGGAATGAGAATATTAATTCTGGGACTATTAAATTAAGATTTTTAAGGAGGTTTCTGCTCCTCCACCTGACTTTTGCTTTTGTTTTGCCCAGCTTCTGCTATTGAATGTTTTACTTTCAGTAATGTACAGGTTTTTATAAAAGTAATGGCCAGAAATCTATGTAAGCTCTTAGGCAGTTTTCTCAGTGAGTTCCTGTTTTTTGAGATGGAGCCTTGCTCTGTCACCAAGGTTGGTATGTAGTGACACAACCTTGGCTCACTGCAACCTCCACCTCCTGGGTTCAAGTGGTTCTCCTGCCTCAGCCTCTTGAGTAGCTGAGATTACAGGCATGCACCACCACACCTGGCTAATTTTTGTATTTTTAGTAGAGATGGGGTTTCACCATGTTGGCCAGGCTGGTCTTGAACTCCTGACCTCAGGTAATTCACACACCTTGGCCTCCTAAATTGCTGGGATTACAGGTGTGAGCCACTGTGCTCGGCATCTCAGTGAGTTCTGAGCAATGGTGAACTTGATGTCAGCCCCTGGTGGAATCTTAGAATAGGCTAGAAGGGTTGTGGAAAAGACTTATGTTTGGTTCTGGGTTGTCATGTTTTTCAAGTGTCAACTTGGTGTCTTTTCGTAGGGGCCCATGGGTGTATTTGGATCACCGTTATTGGAGTTTTATTTAATGCTTATTTATCTAGACATCTCTTTTCATCAGCACAATGCTGCTGTTTCCTAGTCATGTTGAGGAGGGCTGTTTGTGAGCTTTCTGGGAATTTGCACTTTCCCTAAGGCTATATCTGAGCAAGCTATTGACTAGCCCCACTGTTCTGCGTTCTGGAGATTTCTACTTCACCATCCCTTTCAAGCAAGGACTCTAGTATCTGACCTCCCCATCCTCCTCTTCTTTCATGTCTTTTTGGTTTCTCCTCCTGCAGTTCAGAAGCATAGTGGGCTTGCTCCCTGGGCCATTAAAAGTTCCCTTGCGTCACGTCCTGAACTTTGTCACTCTTTGTGGTCAGGATTGATATTCAGCTCTACTGGATTTTACCCTTAATCTGTAATAGGAATTTAAGGGCTTTAGAAAATTCCTTTTCTCTCTTAAGGATACTGAGAATCTTTTTCAAGATTCTTCCCTCTAGGAACTCATCATATAAACCTTACATGACTCTCAAAACTGAATAACAACTTTGATACTATAGACCATGTTTACCCTACTGTGGGTGATAGGCTTAATGGCTTAGCTTGAATGGCAAGTCTGCAAAGGATAGTATTTACATTTGAATAAGAAAGCAAAAGATACAGTTTAATATTTTCATAATATTTCTGTTATAGGTTAGTTATTTTACGAATCTTTAATTCATCCTGAGTAGTAAATTAAAATTTATTAGGAATAAGAACCTGTAGTGAAAAAGCAGCTAGAAGGTAAAACACTGAAAATTGAAAGCAGGAAAGGAGACAATAAAATGAGGAAATACAAGTCTACATTGATAGGTCCCTTTGGTTTAGAGACATATAGCCTTACCTATCTCACTAATATCTGGAGATACTACAATATTATATGACAGAATGTAAAAGAATTTTAATATACAATTTTGATTGTAAGACATAAATAAATTATGTGAAACCTATTTTTAAAAAACAAGCTGAAGAATATGATGTATATTTGAATGACACTCTTAAAATAATTGGAATTAAAATATCTTAGAATATTAAAGGGGTCATCTTTGGCTATCTAAGAAAATCAGCTTATTTAGAATATCAGCTTATGTATTATTCTACAGTGATCCTAGATAAATGAACATTTTCCACATATATATTTTTTCCCATATACATCAAATTTTGAAGAATAAATGAAGTTTTTAAAGGAATAGAGAAGTTTAAGAAGTCCTTTGGAGTTTCTTCCAATTCCATCTGGTTGAAATTTTTAAAAATTTGTTGGTATAAGAAATATTTATTGAGTATTTACTGTGTGCTTGGAACTAAGCTAGACATTGAAAGTCAAGTGGTGAACAGCCAGATATGATCCTTTCCCAGATAGAATTTACATTCAAATAGGAAGGGAAACAGACAACAGATATAATACTTACATTATAATTAAGGGCCATACAGGAAATAAGCAGAGAGTAAGGAAGAACAATAAATTGTTCAGTTTTATTCTAGTTCTTCTCCCCCAACTGCTCCCTGTTTTTCCTCCTCTTCTAAGATAATTTCTGTGTCAGAGAATTTAGCCTTTAAATGTTTTGCTTAAATCCTCCATATAAAATTGTGAGTCATTGACAGATTAGCTGAAGTCAAAATTGGCTGATGCTTATGTTGATGTGCATAAAATTTTAACTTAGGTCATGGTAGGTAGGCTAAGCTAGAAGAGCATCATTTTAATAACAAACAATTTAACGGTAATAAGCTTAGTAGGCATATTTGTGTGCTTTATAAATGTTATCATCATTACTGTTAATGGCTTTCTTTGCACCTAAAACAGACACTCATTGTAGAGCAAGTAGATGTTGTTATTTCTGTTATACATAATTAATACTAAGGTATGAAGGAGGTGTATGCTATAAAGAATGACAACATTAATTAGTAACTTGTTTTAAAATTATCTCCTGATAAGATAAAGGAAAATACCTTTGAGAAAATCATGTGAATTACTCCCCATATCTTTTAGGCCAAGTAATTATATTCTATCACGTAATTTTTTTTTGGCAAATGGACAGAGTAAAGATAAAACATGACTGTAGAGATAACAGCATACTTCACAACCGACTGAAGCAGGTGTTAGAAATGCAGATGAAGTGTATTGACTAAAGACTATACAAATTCGAAATGAAAATGCCACTGGTCTGCATGCAGTGTTCTGTACATATGAAGTTTCAGGTAGTTAAATTATTCATTTTATTGTGTGAACTAGTTGAGGAGTTAGGGAAAAGGTGCCTTTTACATTTAAACTGTTATTTCCTTTCTTCCTTTTATCTGCACTTGACAAGCAAAATGAACTTCATTATGTAAGTTTTATTCCAGCAAGTGCATGACTTACATCTCTATATTTTAAAAAGTACACCTAGAAACAGATTACCTATAGGCTTCAGTGACAGTATAAAACAAGAGAAACTAAAAATTATTTTTCTTCTTCACTTTTAATATAATGAAAACCACTAAAGACAAATAAATATGAAAGTAGCTATCATTACCATCACCCTCACCATGAAATATTTTTCAAGTGCCTATATGTGCATTACTCTGTGCTGGATTAGAAGATTTTTTTTAAAAAGCCATTCTTTCTGTCTTATAATTCAAAAGTCCTAAGTGTTTTATTTAAAGACAAAACAGATATTTAAAAATATTAAATATGTTCAGGGTGAAGTGGCTTATGCCTGTAATCCCAACACTTGGGAGGCCAAGACTGGAGGATCACCTGAGGTCAGGAGTTCAAGACCAGCCTGGCCAACATGGTGAAACCCCATCTCTACTAAAAATACAAAAATATGGAATTTCTTTTTTTTTGGATTGCAAGTATTATTCTGATAAACATGATTTCTTGTTTTTCGTCATGTTCTCCAGGTCACCTGTTAGTGACAGAATTTTGCACTGGTTAAGCAAGATGGGACCTGACCTAGAAAGATAATTCCTATGCTGTTTTCACATGAAATGGATGAACAAAACTGGCAGTAACCAAAACCACTGCAATGTGTATCAGTAAAGACTACATCTTTAGTTTATTTTTACAGTGAAATATCAGGGAAGTGCTTTTATATCCAAAGTTTATGTAACAAAGAAGCAACATATAAGCCAGGCGTGGTGGCTCACACTTGTAACCCCAGCACTTTGGGAGGCCAAGGCAGGAGGATTGCTTAAGGTCGGGAGTTCAAGACCAGCCTGGGTAATACTGCGAGACCCTGTCTCTATAAAAAGTAAAAAAAAAAAATTTAAAAACAAGCAACATATAGATGAGGATGTTTTTGTCTTTAGTATATAAGCAGCTCTTACAGATCAAGAAGAAACACTTTTATATACCCATAGAAAAACAAAGATCTTAAACCGGCCATACACACACACACACACACACACACATATACACACACAAATAAATGAGGAGCAAACCTATGAAAAGATGTACAACTGCACAGTAATCATATCAGTACAAATAAAAATATTCATTTCCATTTAAAAAATTAGCAAAGTTCAACAAGAGTCACAAGACCTATCATTGGTGAGAATGGAAAGACATAGAAATTCATACTGTTGGCTCTAATCTCAGCACTTTGGGTGGCCAAAGCAGTTGGATTGCTTGAGCCCAGGAGTTCAAGACCAGCCTGGGCAACCCAGGGAGATCCCATCTTTACAAAAAAACTTAAAAAATATTAGCCAGGTGTAGTGGTGCTCCCATCACCCCGGTTAGTCAGGAGGCTGAGGTGGGAGGATCACTGGAACCTGGGTGGTCAAGGCATACCACTGCACTCCAGCCTGGGAGACATAGCAAGATGTGTCTCAAAAGAAAACAAAAACAAAAGCATACTGTTGGTGGGTGTGTAAATAGAGATATTCTCTCTAGTTGATAGTTTAGCAATATAGATAAAAATTGAAAACACAGTAACAACAGCAGTAATAGTAACATCTATCAAAACCATCAAGGATTTGGTTCTGTGCTGTACACTTTGCATGTACTGTATTCTTTCCTCACAATAATTATTTTTACTCCTGTATTAGAACTGTGAAAGCTAGGACTCAAAGAGTTTAGATTTTCTTCCCCCAGGGTAATAACAGCTATTAAGTGGTGAAGTCAAGATTTAAACTTAACATCTTTCCAACTTCGGATTTCACAATGATAACTGCCTTGCTGTTCAGCTTGCTTTTTGTGGATCAGCTCCATTTCTAGGAATTTATGTCAAAAAGACAATTATTAAGTGCCCAAATTGCATACCTAAGCATGTGATAGGCTTTCATAGTTAGGTGTGAAATATGTGTGCAGGTATATGAAATGTAGCCTTGGGTAGTTAGTTGGAACTGAGACTACTCAATAAACATGAGAACCTGTAAGATGCTCTCTCAGGGAAAGCACTGCTAGAATAATTGTACTTATTGGCCAAGGTAAGTGATAGTGTCATCTTAGTCTGGGGCTTTGAATGAGAGAAAATAAGTTTCTTAGGGAAAAATGGAAACTCCACATCTTACACTGTTTTCATCAAACTAGAAGCTCGAGTCTAGAAATTAATGTTAAAACTAGTTTCAGACAAGAGTTTCAGAAAAAAAATGAGAAGTTTCCAGAGTTACTAGAACATGAATCCTTAGATTGAAGAAGTTTGCAGGTCCCAAGCAGGTTAAGTTTAACTAAATCTGCACCTATGTATATCATAAAACTTCAATATAACAAAGACTACTACAATAACTGCTGCTAGTAGTAATAACAAACACTTAGATAGAGGTATCTTTGTGCCAGGTACTCTTCTAAGCACTTCATATATACCAACTCATGTATTTATAGACATTAACTCATTATTATTCTCATTTTCCTGAAGAGAAAAGGCACAGAAAAGTCAGGAAATTTTTCCAAGGTTACACTGCTAGTCTGTGGTCAAGCTGGGATTTGAATTCAGACAATCTGGCTCTTGAAGCTGTGCCCTTAACCACTATACACACTGTTCAAAGAAAAAATCTTCAGGTCAAACAGAGAGAAAATACAACTTTCTAAAAAACGACAACCACAGCAAAAACAATTAGTGTGATAGCTGCCTTCTCTAAAGCAGTAATAGAGGCCCCCCAAAATGGAATGTCTTCAAGGGGAAACGAAGTTAGAAAACGATCGCTAGCCTAGATTATTGCCAAATAGACCATCATTCAAGAATGCGGGTGAGCTTTTCCTCTACTTATTCCTGTCCCCCACCCCCTTTTTTTCTCTTTCCTTTTCTTTTCTTTAAAACATGTTTTTTGTTTCCTTCCCTCTCCTTGAGGCAGCCAGGGTTGGGATGGCCTATGGGGTTAGGGCTGAGGAAGCAGTTAGGACCAGCGGGGTGTGTTGGGCTCAGGAGGTGGTCAGGGCTGAAGAGGTGACTAGGTTGAAGTCTCAGGAGGTGGGTAAGACTAAGGAGGCAGTTGGGGTTGATAGGGCCAGCAGATTGGTTACATACAGGAGGTATGAGGAAATAAGTTAAGGGTAATGGGAGCCTGGCTTCTCTCTGTTGAAAAAGTGAGTTATGAATATGGAAAGGGGGAAGACTAGCATATGTCTTGTGGCATTGACTGAAATTAGAGGTATCAGTATGGCCTGATGTTTTAGAGATACATGTAGATAGACATAAATCAAACAGATAAAATAGATACCAGTGTGTGTATACACATATGTATCTTTCCAACCTGTGTCCACTCAAAGGCCTAAAATCAGTTTTACCCCGGTAGCAATAAGAGTATCTGGCATGCTGGATCTTGGTTCCAGATGCTATTCTCCATCACTGGGGTATCATGTCTGCAACTCACTCCCAATTAGGTATGAAGATAATAATTGGGTGTGCATATGTGTACACTTCTTGTAATGGTGGTGTAGATGTAAAATTTTATTCCATTTGAAACAGATTTAATACCTAATTATTGTCCTTTAACCTGGGTTTTAAAAATATAAGTTTATTTTGATCTAATTTTTAGTTTAGTTGACCTATGAAAACTGAACAAAACTGCTGATTCAAAGCACCCGAAAGTACAAATAAGTTACACTTGTATATCATTTGACTTACTATTTTCCATGTAATTTCTTCTCAATTTAATATATTTCAAGCATATGTATTTTATAATATGCTTGTTTTATATTGGGAAGTGTTTTATAATGGGAAGAGAATGATATTTAGAGTCACACAGCCTGTGCTGTTGTGTGAATTTGGGCAAGACTCTTATCTCTTTTTGTTCGCTGCTTCCTTATCCATAGGCAACTCAGGATTGTTCAGAAACCAATCTGAAAAAACTTGAAAAGCCTAGGTAGAGGTACCGGCATGTAAGAGACATGCAGTTAAGTGTTGCCTTCCCTCATTTTGTTCTTTCTTTATTTCTTTTCTCACCAGTGTGGTTATGCAGGTCTCCTGGGCATTGGGAAATACAAAGCTTATTAATAAGGAACCATAGTAAGAGGGCTGTGTCTTTGCCCCTTTGTTCATATCTGGCCTCTCCCTTTGTATCTCATTCTTACCTTCATTTCTGTAATTAAGTCATCCATCATCATCCAGAAGATGAACCAAGTCAAATAGTAACCATAATTTGTGAAGGTGGTAGGGATAGAAGGACTATGGAGCACTATGGCTTACTAAGGTATCATCAGCCAGTGTAAATCAGGAGATTAGAATAGAGAAGGTCTTTCCATCCTGAAGACTTTTATCATCTGCTGTCAGAGTAGCTTATGATCTCTCAGAAAAATACTGATTGATCATAAGTGAATGAGTTCAGCTGATGCTCCTCTCCAATTCCTTACTCAGGAAGCACACTTTAGCTGTTCTGAGTCTTGGGACCATTCAGTGTTTGCAGGTTTTTTTCTTTCATTGATATCTTCATTTTTTACTTTGTTACTTTGGGGGTATTTTTCTTATTGCTAATTTTCTTTACACTTTTATATATAAGTAGATAGTCCCTAAATGCCAACATACATTTTTTGCAATTTTTAGTACATGCAGACTCATTTCTATTTATTTTGTATTCTTCTTTTCATGTCTGCAAGATCAGACAATTTGTTCTTTAAGTAAACAATGTATCTGTGGGGAAGACAGAAGCCCTAATCAACACACTATTCATTGATGTCTGTCATCAAATGGTGAGTATGTCCAGAAGGACCTAGAGCTTAGCCTACTTTCTGGTTCCTTGGAACCAAAAAAACTTGTGGAAAAATTCCACAAGTCTCGGATGAAGGTTCTGCTCCATTGCAAGAACTTAAGTGCTGAAATTCAGAGCCAATATCCTTAGTTCTATTCTAATTACTACCACAGTGCCTCACATCTAATAGATGTTCAGAAAACATTTGAGTAAGTTACTCAGTAAGTAATTCAAGATCCTGCTTTTCATCCTAGATACTTGTACTAAAGCCTAAGAACCAGAATAGGGTGACTGTGAACCTCTACTGGATCATGTTCTTGTAACACCTCCGAAGTACCCCTTCAGCCACTGCCCTATTTTACTGCTCTTCTTTCAAGCAAAATTTGAAACAACCATTCCAGTTTCTGCTTTTAACAGTGCCACCCCCACCCCCCACCCAATTTAATCAAGCCTCCCTAGCATTCTACTCAGCCCTTAGCTCTGCCCTTGTCAAGGCCACCGGTGACTTCCATCTTCCAAATCCATTGGTGATTTTTCTGTCCTCATCTTACAAAAACACTTGGCAGTACTAGACATAATTGATCACTTGCTCCCTGTAATATGTTTCTCTTTCCATTTCCATGATACCTCCTTCTCCTGGGGTTTTTGTCTACTTCACTGACTGCTCTGCTTCTCAATTCCCTACATAGATTCTCTAACCTCTAAACGTTAGAGGGTCTCAGGCCTGGAGGTGGGTCTTGGCCTTTATTCTGTTTACAATGTCTGCCCAGGAAAATCCATCCAATCATCCAATCCTGTGGTTTTATGTGACACCAAAATGCTTGTGCTATGCCAGTTGATATCCTCAGCACTGATTTTTTTCTTAAATCATTTTCTTATACATCAAAATACCTATTTGATGTTCCATCCTAGATATCTAAAAGGGTTTTCGAGCTTACCATGCACAAAATAGAAGTATTGATCTCACCATCCTATAACTGCTTCTTCCTCTGTATTTCTTAATTCAGTAAATACCTCTCCCCGTTACATGGGCTTAAAATGTTCCTTGATTTCTCTCTTTCCATTGTCTTCCCCTCCCTAATTTATCAGAAAATGCTATTGGATCTATTTTCAAATTGTGTCTTGAGTTTATCAACTTCTCTTCATCTTCATTATGACTATTTAAATCCAAGATGCCATTAACTCTTGCCCATTGTGCTGTAATTATTCCCTAATTGGTCCACCTCCTTCTACTCTAATCCCCCTAAAATTTTGACTCCACACATTGGCTATAGTAATATTTTAACAATATAAACTTTACATTATATTCCTATACTCTCTCCCAACTCTTTCTTGGTATTAAAAACCTTTCTTGTCTTCTTGTTGCCCTTACAATAAAATCTGGACTCCTTATCCCAACCATTAAGCCGTGTTATCCAGTCCACCCTTCATCTGTGGCTCCACCTTATGTTTCACTCTCCATACTCTGCTCACCACAGCAACACAGACTTTCTCCCCTGAAGCATTTCAAGCCTGTTTTCTCCTCATGGCGTTTGTACTAGCCACCCCACGTGTCTCCAACATTCTTTCCTCAGATCTTCACTAGATTAGCTACTCTTGTCACTCCAGTGTCAGCTCAAATGACAGCTCTTCATTGGCCTTCGCTGAATACCTCCCTACTACTTTCTATCACATTACTCTGTTTTATTCTCTTAACAGCTAGGTTACTACTATCAAAAATTAATCTTGTTGATTTCCCTATTGTCTGTCAATTTCCACTAGAATGTAAGCTCTGAGAGAGTAGGGTCCTTGTCTGCATTTTTCACTCCAGTTCTCCTGCTGCTTACACAGTTCCTGGCACCTACTGTGTGCCAAATATCTGTAAAATAAACGAACCATTTTCCAGGATTCAGCTAGAGCAAAAACCCTGGAACTTTGGGAGTCTTACCAGTCGCTGGTCTGTGATATCTAGTCACATGCAGAGTTTCTCTTTTCCCACTTTGGCTACTTTTTCTTTCCATTCTTTTCTCCATTTTTCAGGATGGACTTGTCTTTTGTTTTTGTCTCTCAAAAGCCTTTACAAAGCCATATTTTATTCTTCTTATCTTTTGACATCACCCAGAGATTCTTTCTGAAGTATAGTAATTCTAGCATGCTGTGGTCCATAAGTCTGTTTCTTATTATGTCAAATTAGAGGACTTCCTGATCACTGGTCCTAGGCTTGTCTACTTTTCTTATAACAAACGTTCCACAGTTGGTAAGAAGTTGATGGAATATAGATTCTCCTTTGGTGTTTCTGATTTTCTTGATCTTAATTTTTCTTCTCTGACTTCTTTTGTGATGAAGAATCTTTTTGATACCACTTCTCTATCTTTAACCAGAAAGATAACTAAATATTTAAGCTATAATGGATACCACACATTCATTTTCTGTGTATGTATGAGAGTATGTATATACAAATGTATGTAATTATTAACTTTCTAATGTGGCTCTTCCTTATATCCTAACTGACATTTTATTGCCAAAATTAATGTCAAATCATAGGATACTGACTTATGTAAGAGATTTATCTATTTTTTAGTACACAATAGTATATTTTTCCCTACTCATTCAGTCATTCACACGCATATTCACATATTTTCAGAAATTTCAAGATACTCCTAAGAGTTAATGTGTTCTAATTACATGATGTTGCGGAAAATTCCAATGCCACATCAATAGCTCTTTGGACACTTGTGACATTATATATACCTGGGCTGCCTGAAGAGCTAACTTTGCTTTACAACTTCATGTCTTAAACTTCTGGTCCCCAGAGTCTTTGCCCAAAATGAACAACTTCTTTTGTTATTGCTTTATCTGGTTTTTCTTTCAGCTTTAGTTTCCACACTTGTTTTATATTGTTAAATCATACTCCAGAGAATTCTTAAAGGTGTTTCTTCTACTCTCCTGTTTTGAAGCCATGTCAAATTTACTCACTGTACAAGGACTGCTTGGGCATCCTGTTGCAGTTCTTTATTGGCTTTTGAACAACTTACAGACCTCATGTTTCAACACCACTTCAGTGTGAGTGAACTAGCCATAATGAAGGAATTGTGTGTGAATAATCTCACTCTGCAATTTAAAGTTCATGAGTGACATTAATGAGAAGTCCCATTAAACAGGATCTGAAGGAAAGCTTCAAGCTCTCCAACTGCTAAAATCCCATGCAAACTGTCCATGGTACAGACTGGAACACAATTATGGTTTCTTAAGGATTTTTTCCCCGAAGTACAAATGAGAAAGGTTACCAGTGATCAATTATATATGTTATTGGGGATGTGTTTCTAAAGTAGACCTATTTTATCCTGAAATTCTTGGATAATTTTGGTGTTGTTTGAGTTAAGTTGGAAGAAAATTTCTCTGACATTATTTTAGTTGACAAGTAGTGTGCAAGTGGCCCTGGTTTAAAATGAGTATTATTTAATCCACAGTAAATCATCTTTTATTTCTTACATCAGTCTTAACTTTATTAAAGTCAAAAGTAATGTTTGGGGAAAGTAAAATTGTAAATATCATAAATATGATTCATAAATACTTAAAAAAAAAAAGAGCTCCTAGTTGAATAGAAATTCCACTTAGAATTGTAGTTTATTTTTGAAAGAAAAACTTCTGGGATTGAGGGTAAACTGGTTTTAGAAAAGAAATCAAACGTTATGGAATTTGAAAATCTCATTTGGCATATATGAGATTAATACCCCGTAAAAGCTCAAAGTCTGAATTCAGTTAACAGAGTGTTTGACTTAATTCTCGTTTCTTTTTCTCCTTTTCCTTTTGTTATTTGTGTTTAAATCTTGGTGACTTTTCCTTGTATGGGTTTAAACATATCGTACTAAATTTCTAAAGGGGCTGGTCCCTCATTGCTTTTTTTCTCAGTGATTTTTAAAGGAAGTAATGGTATGGAATTTGCGTATATGTGCAATTACTCTTTTTCTGAATATATATAATCCCTCAATTTTACCAATGTACATTTTTTTTTTGGCTCACAAATCAGCATGGATTTAAAAATTTGTTATGTAAAGAATAAAGTTGATAAGGACTTTTCATGTATTTGTATCCTAATGTGTTTTTATTTTTTAAAAATATGCTGCAGCTGATTGAACTAAATTTGATTTTGACTTGTTCCACACCACAGTAATTCCTTCAAAAACATGTCAATATACAATATATTTAAGGTGATGTCAGCAACAATTCCTTCTTTATTTGGAGTAATATAATCTAAAATTATCAACCTTTTCTACTTTCATGAGCTTTTGACTTTCATACTGTAATGTACAAAATAATTTATTTTATTTAAAGCTTTCAGTAAAATGTCCATCACTGGAGGGAAAATTTTTATTTAAATATGCTCTTTCCACTAAAATAGACTTCTCTATGAGTGTCTGTGTTTCTTTCCATGTTCTGAGACCTTTGAATTTACTTTGGTTTAATTAGTTATTCCTTTATTTAAAAGTTAATGTAATGCTCCCATTTTGTAGTCAAAGAATTGAATCAAGTAGGGTGATTCATTTAGGGAACAAAATGTCAAATGATACCAGAATCTCGTTACCTTATCAATCCTCTTCAGATAGACATCATTAAGCAACCTTTTATATATGTCTCAACCAGAGAGAAGAAATAATTAATGTTGGAAGGATGTGGGAGAAAAGCCTTGTAGATTATCATATAATGAGAGCAATCCATGATACATACATTTAAAGAAAGAAGAATGATCAGTGTCTCAAATTCAAAGGCTAACTTGGCTTACTTTTCTGAGGACATCTCATTGATTTTTATGAATGCTAAGTTCTGTAAAGTCCAAATTGAACAAAGAAAAACAAATGACATATATGGTTAAATACAAGTACTATGTGTGGGAGTGACTTGGGGGATAGAAAATACATTGAAATATTGAATAAACAAAGTAGTAACACTCCTCGAGCAAAACATTCATGCTATGTAATGTATGTACATACTTGTTTTCATTTTCATTTATGTTACTACATTTTAATACTAAAAAGCATGTCCAATGTTAGTATATGTTGGGAGCAAATATATGTATCAGCATCTGACTCCAGCTCACTCACAAGCAGCCATGTCAGTTATTTGTGCAGTGAATTGTTCTATTAGGTGCACTGTTATGAAAAGTGCCAGGGAAGGAGTGGTTACAAAATATAATCAGATGTAAAATCTGCCTGAATGAACTTCTGCTTTAAAAAGAAAGCCCTGTATACATAAATCTATGAAACACAAGATAGTAGCAACTGTATGGTTTTTTGTTTGTTTGTTTTGAGACAGGATCTTGCCCTGTCACCTAGGTTGGAGTGCAGTGTCATGATTATGGCACACTGCAGCCTGGAACTTCTGGGCTTAAAGCAGTCTTCCTGCCTCAACTTTCTGAACAGCTGGAACTATGTTCTGGCACTATGTAAACCACATTGCCTGGCTAAGGTATTTATTTATTTGCTTATCTTTGGTAGAGATGGGGGTCTTGCTATGTGGCTGAGCTGGTCTCGAACTCCTCTTCTCAGGCAATCCTCCAGCCTCCACCCCCGAAGGTGCTGGGATTACAGGCAGAAGCCACCATGCCCAGCCAAAACTGCATTTTAACAGGGAAGCATCTAATAGCAGGACAGGTGACAAAGAAACATGGAATGAGAGTTCAGAGATTCAGAGGGGAAAAACGGAGACTATCAGGGAAGGCTTTGTGGAACAAGTAGAAATGTTGTGTTTCTTATAGCTGAACAAAGATCATGTATTTCTAAAAAGGTATGAGTTTTTAGGAATAGAGATTATTCATTTTATACCATATGAATAAGAATATGGAGAAGTATGATCCCATGGATGAGAAAAAGGACTTAGAAGAAAGATTTATTTGAATCTTTTCTCATGTCTTCCATGTTTTCATTTGTTTGTTCATGTTTATTTTGTATGTACATGTTTGGGCTTGGTTTGCTCCCTAAATCAGTATGCAGTATTGCTTAAAGATAAAGCTATGGGGCTGGTTACGGTGGCTCATGCTTGTAATCCTAGCACTTTGGGAGGCCAAGCTGGATGACTTGCCCGAGCTCAGGAGTTTGAGACCAGCCTGGGCAACATGGAAAAACCCCATCTCTATTAAAATACAAAAATTAGCTGGGTGTAGTGGCACACACTTGTAGCAGTCCCAGCTCCTCAGGAGGCTGAGGCACGAGAGTTGTTTGAACCCAGGAGGCTGAGGTTGCAGTGAGCCAAGATTGCAACACTGCGTTACAGCCTGGGCAGCAGAGTGAGACTCTATGGTCTCAAAAAAAAAAAAAAAAAAAGACAAACTTATGGACTTTTGTTTTGGTGTCTTCTGGTGTCTTCACATAAATACTGTCTAGCATAATTGGTGTTTAAAATTTGTGATTTACAGTATAATATTTGTATTCCCTTGAAAGTCTTTCATGGCAAGCTCATCATACCTTGGCCATTTCTTTGTTGTAGAAAGGAATAATAATACCTAATAATACCTATTTATTTTGTTCTTCAGTCACAGAGCTGGTAGATAAAAGATTTAATGAGGTAGGATGTTGAAATAAAGACTTAAATCAGGTTTTCATTTATGTTATAACCATGAATTACGAGAATCTAGGGCTGATCTTGACCCATCCCCAGAGTCAATGATATTGGCCTTACATATTAGGTTCAAGAAAACTTCCAATCATTCTGATTAGATTTCCTGAAATGATACAGAATAATACTGACTTTGTTTAGATTCATGTATTTTAGCTGTAGTCATTGAAGTGGATATTCTATGGGTCTTTGAAACAGTTTTACCTTAATTATACATAATTTTTAAATGAGATTTTAAATGTGTTTATATGTTGAAATTGAAGTCAGGAGCTATCAGGCCTACTCTGAATGCTATAGAGCACTGAATTTTCAAAAGGTTCCCAGAATAATTGCTCTTATTGGTAGGTGCCAGTGTAGTTAGATGTGCATACTACATCATTGCCTTCCCGTAAAAACTAGTTTCATACATTTTATATTCAGATTATATTTACTATGGATTTTGATTGGACTTCATACAGTATTTGGTAATAATTTATGCCTATTTCAACTTTCCAAATTCACTGCTTGAGTTGGATAGGTAGCAATGTATCTTGAACTCTTTTAAGGTGGCCTTTCTTTCCTTTGTGTTTTCTAGAAATTACTCGGTGTGCCATGCACTCATTTATTCAACAAGAAGCATTTGTTCACATCTTTGTTCCTAGCACCAGCACAATGTCTAGTCCATAGTGAACAAGGTAGTTTCTGCCTTTATGGAGGTTACATTCTAGTGTGGAAAGCAAACATTAAGCTACTGATTATGTGAAAGTCGTTAACCAAAGAGTGTAAAGTATAAAGAGATAATGTAGTGGAGGGACTACCTCAGTGAATTCCACCTCCACTGTTTACAAGCTCTGTGATCTTGTACATATTTCTTAATCTTCCTAGGACTCATTTTCACATCTATAAATGGAGATAATGCTAATAAGTTCATGGGTTGTTATAAATGATAAATTTTAAAAATGCATGTAAAGAATGGAGCATAATGCCTAATACACAGAAGCACCTAATAGCATTGACTTTTTTTTTTTTTTGAGACAAGGTGTTGCTCTGTCACCCAGGCTGGAGTGTGGTGGTATGATCACAGCTCCCTGCAACCTCTACCTCATGTGCTCAGGTGATCATCCCACCTTAGCCACCCACCCCCTTCCAATAGCAACACAATTGACTTTTAAGCTCAGTTCTGAACAATGGAATTTCCTAAGTGGAGAACGTTTATTAAAAGAGAACACCATCATCAAGGGCCTTGAGGCAGGATTGCCCATTTTTTTTTTAAGGAACTAAAAGAAAGTCATTGTGCCATGAGCTCAGAAAATGGCGAGGAGAATGGCTTGAGGTGAGGCTGAGACAGTCAGTGGTAGCAAGATCATGCAGTGTCTTGTGGGCCTTGTTAAGGAGGTGTCAGGGCTTTATTCTAAGAGCAATAGGAATAATTTTCACAGGGGAATGACGTCATTCAATTTGAGGTTTTGAAAGATTATTCTGGCTTTAGTATTAAGAATCATTCAAAATCTTTCACCAGGCATTGAGGGTCTGGCTCATCTCTTAAGGGACCTTTGGGGAAAAATATTGGTGGATATTTTTGCTGTTGTCATCTTCATGAGTAATGATTCCCTGGGACAATAATAAGTGACATAATTAGAACTGCCCATTTTTTATTTTTCGGTAAATCTGAAGGTCATAGGTATGTGAGTGTGTGTATGTGTGTATTCATCTTTGCACACATATTTGAATATAAAAATATATACATGCACATATCTAGACCCACAGATACATACATACGCATGTATGTCTCCCACTAGAGAGAGAGCCAACGTGTTTTTCTCTTTTCTAGCTCTGACCATTCAATCTCAATGTTTTTTTAAATTATGGCCCATAGGTTTAAGAGATAAGGGAGATAGAATATATTTACCAATCCTTTTAGTCTGTACAGTATAATGACATATTATGATGATTACTCTTCATGTGAGAATGGGAACATATTATGTTATGCATAGTGACATTATAATATAGATGCACAAATTTCAGAAATCATAGAGATACAACAGAGTCCTGTGTTCTTCTGCATGTCATGATGAATGCAGCAGTTGTGTGTATATACAAGAATAGATCATACTGAGCATCCCCTGAGCTCTGTTTGCAGACAAGTCATATCTCCACCATGACAAAATTCCCACAAGATTTTGAATTATTAATGTCTTGGAATCTGCGGGATTCAGCAGATATGTTCAGTGTTATTGATGGCAAACTTTATCTCTTTTATTCCTGAGACACATAATGAAATAGGGAGTTCCTCAAATAACCACAGTTGCTGTTTAGGGTAATTTTGTAGGGACCAGTGGGCTTTTGCCTTAATGTGTATGAATACAATTTTCTCTCTCACAGCAAAATGTATGGAAGATAGAGGGAGAGTGAACTGGCACTAACCTATGAACCTCCAGCCTTCTCCGTACACTACACCCTGTGAGGGCAAGATGCTGTGATTGCGCTTACTTCACATAATGAGAGCTTTTAATGACAATTACTGATTAGAGTTAGGGATGTATGGGGACTTTAGAGAAGACGTATTGACCTTGAGAAGACAAGACTTTATCTGCCTTTTGTACAGCTCTGTCCCTAACAATTGACCAGACACTCAATGAAATCCAGCTCTACAGATTTGCCCCAAATATTTGAGTGGATTATAAATTGAGGGGCTGAGGTACACTTTATTTCTCAACTCAAATGAGGTCAGAGAGTTCAAGAATTCTGTTTGCTTTTAGCAGTGTTTTTACTTTATAATTTTTTTCCTTGGCGATGGTCACATAGACTGTTTTTCTGTTTGGTAACAGCAATAACCCATAGTTCAGACTGCTCTTTTTAGAGACATTGATTTGCGCCATCACAAATGGATACCTGACAGTGTTTTCCTCTTAACACATTTGCAGCGTTCAAATTTGGAAGGCCAATATTTAAAAACTGATATATTTTGTATAAAATGTATAGTATAAGAATTATAAGAAAGATGAGCAAATTAAAGAGAATTGCTAATTGTTTTATTAAGGGCATGAGTTTATATGATCTACATGTCCATTTTTTAGCAAAGCGGTTTTCTTTATAAGTCAAGATGACATTTTATGTTTATGGCATCTTTTTATGAACATGTAGATATTTTAACTTCACAACAACATGCACATTTAACTAGCAAGATGATAATGTCCTTTCCAGCTTCACCCTCTATCTCTCTCCTTAATGAAAACAGATCAAAGTTGATTTGTTTTTCCCTTTCAATTTGCTCTGAGCATTAGTTTCTTCTAAAGCCCCTCTTGCTTCCATGTTTCCCACCTTTACAATCATTTTTTTTTTTTTTGCATTTTAAGTTTTCTGTCTTTATGTCTGGAAAATCTGATGTTAGAATTAAAAGCAAAAAGTGCAGTGTACTTACAGTGCAGGCAAGTTTAAACCCAGTAGATTTAAATAATTTACAATTAATATAACTGGTAAAGTAGGAGGGGAAAATTGCTCATGTTTCCCTAGCTACTCCTGCTCTGAATTTTCCCAGTCCTAGGATTCTGATTAAAATAACTATATTTTTCAACTTATTTTATTTTGTTTTATTTGAAACAGGGTCTTTCTTTGTCACCCAGACTAGAGTGCAGTGGCTTAAACGTGGCTCACTGCAGTCTCGACCTGCTGCCTCAAGGCTCAGGTGATCCTTCTGCCTCAGCCCTACAGGTAGCTGGGACTACAGGTGTGCACCACCATGCCCAGCTAATTTTTTGTATTTTTTATAGAGATACAGTTTCTCAATGTTGCTTAGCCTGCTCTTGAACACCTGAGCTCAAGCAGTCTGACCACCTTGGCCTCCCACAGTGCTGGATTACAGATGTGAGCCATTGTGCCCAGCCTTAATAACTATCTTTTAAAAGATTCTGTATCCTCCTCCAAAACTCTCCCATGTCTAATTTTAAGCCTTTGATAACTGTTTGCTTTATAATGCTATAATCTGTCATTGAAACCATAAAACATGATTGCCTTCTGTCAATTTTAATATAGTTTCTTGTGAAAAGGTTTGCTTACAACTAAAGAGCTCATTTTCTTTTCTTCATTCAATGATTACATAGACTTGTTGATTGATTACTATGTGTAAGATATAAAATATTAGTGAAAATAGTCTTTCAAATAGCAGAATCTAGGTGTCTTCAACAAATTTTACTATTAAAAGGTTAAAATCACACCCTCACACTGTAGTGATATTATGTACTATTATAATTGTCATTTTAACTCCTAAAAATATGTTTTTTGAGATTCTGTAGATTACTTTCAACTAACATTTATTAGAGCATCTGTTAAGCTAGGCAACTGTGCTAAGTGATTTGGCATCCATTATCTCACAAATTCTAACAACAGCCCCAGGGAGGAATGGTCATCTGCATTTTACAGCTAAGAACTCTGAGAATCATAGAGGCTAGTTAAGTGATTTGCCCAGGGTTTCTTAGCCAGGAGGCCAAACCAACAGGTCTTCTAATTCCAAGTCTGAGGTTCATATTTATATAACAGCTATTCCCTCTCCCTGTCCTGTTATATTAGAACTTGATAACCCAACCTTGCTCATAAAGACCCTAAAGAATGAAGTTCTCTCTGGAAAGGTTGGTCTACTACTTGTCTTGACACTACTTGCAGCTTTTGAAAAAAGTTTAATAGACCTCATTAAGTATATCTGTTTGTTTTAGTTGGTTCAGGCTGTGATAACAAATTACCATAGACTACATGACTTTAATAAAAACATTTATTTCTTGACAGTCTGCAGCTGGAAATCCAAGATCATGGAGTCAGCATGGTTGATTCTGATGAAAGCTTGCTTTCAGGTTGCAGACAACTGACTTTTCCCTGTGTCTTCACATGACAGACCAGACTAGCTAGCTCTCTGGCCTCTTTTAAATTTTTTTATATTGTACAGTTAGGGGGCACAAATGCAGTTTTGTTACATGGAAATATTGCATACCTGGGAAGTCTGGCTTTTAGCGTTGCCCAAATAGTGAACGTTGTACCCAATGGGTAATTTTTCAACCCTCGCCCTCCTTCCACTCTTTTGTCTTTTGGAGTCTCCCATGTCCATTGTTCCACTCTGTGTGTCCATTGTTTAGTTCCCACTTGTAAGTGAGAACATGTAGTTTTGATTTTCTGAGTTATTTCACTTAGGATAATGGCCTCCAGTTGAGCTGTTTGAGTTCCTTGTAGATTCTGAATATTAATCATTTGTTGGATGAATAGTTTGCAAATATTTTCTCTCATCCCTTACGTTATCTATTTGCTCTGTTAATTTTTTCTTTTGCTGTACAGGAGCTTTTTAATTAACTCCCATTAGTGTGTTTTTGTTTTTGTTGCATTTCCTTTTGAGGACTTACTCATGAATTCTTTGCCTATGTCAATGTCCAAAAGAGTTTTTCCTAGGTTTTCTTCTAAGATTTTTGTATTTTCAGGTCTTAACATTTAAGTCTTTAATCCATCTTGAGTTAATTTTTGTAAATGGCGAGGGATATGGGTCCAATTTCATTTTCTGTATATGGCTAGGAAATGGAATATTCTTTCTCCGGTGTATATTTTTGTCAACTTTGTCAAAGATCAATTGGTTGTAGGTAAGTGGCTTTATTTCTGGGTTCTCTATTCTGTTCCATTGATCTATATGTCTGTTTTTATACCAGAACCATGGTGCTTTAGTTAATATAGCCTTGCAATATAATTTGAAATCAGATAATTTGATGCCTCCAGCTTTGTTCTTTTTGGTTAGGATTGCTTTGGCTATTCAGGCTCTTTTTTAGTTCCCTATGAATTTTAGAATTGTTTTTCTAATTCTCTGAAAAAAGATGTTGGTAATTTGATAGGTATTTCATTGAATCTGTAGACTGTTTTGGGCAGTCATTTTATCGATATTAATACTTCTGGTTTGTGAGTACGGAATGTTTTTCCATTTGTTGGTGTCATCTCTGGTTTCTTTCATCAGTATTTTGTAGTTCTCCTTGTAGAGATCTTTTGCCTCCTTAGATAAATATATTTGTGGTTTTTGGGTTTATTTTTTCTTTTTGGTAGCTATTATAAATGGGATCGAGCTCTTTATTTGGTTTTCAACTTGATTGTCATTGGTGTATAGAAATGTTACTGTTTTTTGTACTTGATTTTGTATCCTGAAACTTCGCTGAAGTCATTTATCAAACCTTGGAGTCTTTTGTAGGAATCTTTAGGGTTTTCTAGGCATAAGATCATATTGTCAGTGAACAGAGCTAATTTGATTTCCTCTTTGTAAATTTCGATGCTTTTTGTTTCTTTCTCTTGCCTGATTGCTCTAGCTAAGACTTCCAGTACTATGTTGAATAGTCCTGGTGATAGTAGGCATCCTTGTCTTGTTCTAGTCTTTGGGGGAATGCTTTCAACTTTTCCCTGCTATGTATGATATTGGCTCTGGGTTTGTTTCTTTGATGACTCATTTGTTGTGAGTTTTTATCATGAAGGGATGCCAAATTTTATCAAATGCTTTTTCTACAGCTATTGAGATGAACATATGGTTTTTTATTTTAGTTCTGTTTATGTGGTGAATCACATTTATTGATTTGCATATGTTGAACCATCCTGCATGTTCTCACTTATAAGTGGGAGCTAAAAACTGGGTGCTTGTGGACATGAAGATGGCAACAAGAGACACTGGGGACTACTAGAATCAGGAGAGAGGAAGGACTCAAGAGTTGACTAACTATTGGATACTATGCTACTATCTGGATGATGAGATCAATTGTACTCCAAACTTCAGCATTATGCAGTATACCCAGGTAACAAACCTGTGTATGTACCCCTTGCATCTAAAATTAAAGTTATTTTTAGTTAAAAAAACTTATTAAAAAAAAATTTATTTATTTTCAAGTTGAGGGAAAAAATCAAAATGTATAAGAAACATCTGTAATCAATAAGCAAAGGGCAGTCACCTAATTGGAAAAAGAAGAACAAAACATATGACGTGAAATGACACAGGAGAATAAAAAAGATGAATAAATTAAAACACTCAACCTCTTAAGAGTGAGAGAAATTTAATTTAAAGCAATGAGATTCTACTTTTCACCTATTTGATTGTGCTGTTTTAAAAGTGAATGAGGCATTTTTAAAAATAATGGCAAAAACCGCAATTACTTTTGCACCAACCTAATATCAACCTTCTGTAATTATTATAGAGATAAGAGACAGACATGTGAAGGACCTGCCACACAGAAGAACTTAGTAACAGCATCTGCTTCTACTACGACTATTATCTAACAAAAGATAGTATCGAAACCTAAACTAGGGTATTAGCAGAAGAAATGGAAAAAAATTAACTAGACTTGGCAGTTGATTGTATTTGAGGGGAGAAGAAAAAATACTAAGGAGAGGAAGACATTGCTATAGAATGAAGAAATGTGGCTTGTTTGCCATATCGATTGTTAAATACTCTGAAGGAGTCTTTTTCAGTAAGAATAGTTGATTCTTAGAAATTATTGAATATAGACCCATAAAGACTATTCTTATATAATTATTCTGTTTTTAAAATTGTATTCTTAAATACATAATATGGTCCCATTAAAAAACAGTATATAAATGTTAAAAAAATGAAAGTATCCTTCTCTTATCTCTCCTTATAGATTGCCATTGTCATGTTTTCTGCCAGAAAAATACTTATACCAATACTAATGCAATATATACATGTACATGTATGGGCATATGCTTTTAAAAATGCACACAAATGATAATATATTATGTAAAAGTTATGCACCTTGCTTTAAAACTTTAAAAAACAAACCCCAAAACTCAATACTATCTTCCTTCATTCTGTTACATCTGCTAATAGTCCACTGACTAGTATACCATAATGGATTTAATTAAATCTCCTACAAATGAACATATAGGGTTTTCATTTTTTACTATTGTAACCACTGGTCATGAACATTAGTATACATTGATCTTGATAGTGTTTGTTTGTTTGTTGGTTTGGGGGGAGCATATTAATAATTCCTAGAAGTAAAATTGCTGGGCCTAAAAGTATTTATATTTTTAGTTTTGGTAACTAATTTCCCTCTAAAACGGCTCTACCATTTTTTCGTACTTCCAACAGATGTGAGAATGGTAGTTTTCCCATACTGTCACCAACCTGTGAATTCATTAAGAAAAAATATTAACTTGTTTAGATGCACATTTATAGTATTTATTATGACATTACTTATATGATTTGTCAATTACTTATTACAAGTGAGATTGGGCAGTTTTTAAAATACTCATTGGCTTACTTTTATTTTTTTCCATATTGTATTTGTCCATTTTGTTTTGCTATAATGGTATACCTGAGGCTGGCTAATTTATAAGAAAAGAGGTTTATATTAGTTTATGATTCTACAGGCTATACAAGGAAGCATGACACCACACCTGCTTCTGGTGTGGGCCTCAGGCAGCTTCCAGTCATGGCAGAAGGGGAAGTAAGAGCAAGCGTGTCACATGGTGAGAGAGGGAGCAAGAGAGAGAGGGAGGAAAGCCATGCTCTTTAAACAACCAGATCTCACGGTAACTCATTGCCATGGGAGGGCACGAATCCATTCATGAGGGATCCGCATTCATGACCTAGACACCTCCCAGTATGCCCACCTCCAACACTGGGGATCAAATTTTAGCATAAGATTTGAAGGGGACAAAATATCTAAACCATATCAAGTATAATATTCTGATTTTACATTTCTGTAAAAGTCTGTAGTAATTCTGTAAAATTAATCTTCTAATATTGTCCAAATCACTATATATAGGTTGTGTGCTTTTTTATGAAACCTGATAAAGAGACTAATAATAAAATCACATAGTTCGTGTATTTAGTTTATTATTGGTTTTTTGACCATGTGTGCTTTCAAGGAACTGGGCTAGGCACCGAGGACACAAAGAAATATGTCTTTTATCCATTTCCCATTTATCTTTTTCCATTGATTTTATAAGCTAGTCATAAAATAAAAACCTCTGTCTGTTACATGTGTTGCATATATTATTTCTAGTCTATCTTGTGACTATATGATGTTTTGGTCATCTAGGGTTTAAAAAGAAGTTGTGAAATTAAATTTAACATCATTTTCTTTATAGCTTCTAGGCATTATTATTTTTTTTTAAATTACCAAGTTTAGGCCGGGCGCGGTGGCTCACGCCTGTAATCCCAGCACTTTGGGAGGCTGAGGTGGGTGGATCAAGAGGTCAAGAGATCGAGACCATCCTGGTCAACATAGTGAAACCCCGTCTCTACTAAAACTACAAAAAATTAGCTGGGCATGGTGGCGCGTGCCTGTAATCCCAGCTACTCAGGAGGCTGAGGCAGGAGAATTGCCTGAACCCAGGAGGCGGAGGTTGCGGTGAGCCAAGATCGCACCATTGCACTCCAGCCTGGGTAACAAGAGCGAAACTCCGTCTCAAAAAAAAAAAAAAAAAAAAAAAAAAATTACCAAGTTTATTTTATCTTCTATGTTAATCCACCAAATAGCAGTTTTGAGCATGAACTAAGATGTTTGTTGAACTTTAATAATTGACATTGTTTGATTACTATGGTTTTTTGGGGAGTATGACTACAATTTCACCCTGGTACTCCTCACATGGGAAAACAATAAATATAATGTTAGATCTCAGAGATTATTTGATACAATACCTTCAATGTGTAACTGAGGAAACTGAGACCCCGAGTGGTTGAAGCGACTTCTCCTAAATTACACAGTTAATCAGTGCCAGCAGTTGAACTGGAATCCTGGCTTTTTTGACGCCTGATCTGGTGTTGTTAATTAAATATGTGAACAAATATACTTAACATGCATAGAATATAACTGACATCTAATAAGTAGCTCCCTAAGTATTGGCTATTATCATTACTTTGTTGTTATCTTCATCATCAAAGACCACAGATTCTGGAGCCAGGTTGAGATTGAATCTCAGTGACCTTAGTAGTCAGCCTTTCTGAGCCTCAGGTTTCTCAGCTATAAAATGGGACAGTAAGGGAACCTATTGCCACTGGTGAAAGGTGTCCAGGTTCTTGGCAGTTTGAACAAAGAATTGGACAAAACGCAAAAACAAAGCAAGGAAAGAATGAAGCAACAAAAAGAGATATATTGAAAATGAACACTCTCCACAGGGTGGGAGCGGGCCTGAGAAAGTAGATCAAAGATAAGATTACAGAATTTTCTGGGGCTTAAATATCATCTAGAGATTTCCCATAGGTTACCTGGTATATGTCCTATGCAAATGAAGAGGATGCAATGAGGTTACAAAGTTATTTACTTGGTGTAGATACCCTGTGCAAATGAAGAGGATGTTTCCCGTTATAACTAACTTGGCCTTAGAAGGTTGGAGTTTTTTCCTTTGATTTAGTTCTAGGAAGTCCTTATGTTCCCTGCCCCCAGAGCCTGTTCTCCTGCCTCACTATGTCAAAGGAAGTTGAGAGAATTCACTAAATTATTATATTCAGAGTACTACTTGAATTAAAAAAATCATTATATAAATATTTACTGTTATTACTACAGAGCCACTCAGTCTCTATAATCAGTTGAACTGCCAAATCTTGCCTAGTTGACAATAAAAATGTTTTATTTTATTGTGTGATTAGGCTGCAGAGCATAATAGATAAGGAGACAAATTGATTTTACAATGGTTTCAGAGGCCTACGTTCCAAAATGAAATGGGGGAGCCATGCATAAGGAGGCAGTGCCTAGAGGTGATTGGAGGTATTAAGGAAAGTTTCACCATATTGATGTTATTTTCCCCACCCCCAATACTGATATAATTCTTTCGCAACATACCCTGGGCCCACCATGGAGAAGAGTTTTATGAGTCAAGATTGAGTTTTGGATTTTTCTCATGTACAAAACTGCAGATATTATGAAGTGGAAAGGGCACAAGGTGGCAATTTGATAAGAAGTTTAAAATAAATTATGTGATTTTAAACACATTTGGAATACTCTTCATCTCTGGATTCTGAAATGTATTTCTCGAAGAGGACATTATTATATATTAAAAATCCCTTCATACTTAGAACGGCCCAGTCCATCATGAGCATCTTCTGTGCCAGCTCCTTATAAAGTGGCTTCATTATTTGATTTTTCAACATGCTATGGTAACCCCTAAAATATTGGGTCTTGCCATTCTCATTAAATATTATCAATTCCATGTCTCTTTCAATAAACGCACTCACTGAGTGCCGACTATGTGTCAGCTACTTTACTTGTCATTAAAGATACAAAAATGAAAACAGCGCCAGTACAACCTCCCTTCTCCCAGCCCCTGGGAATCTGTAGTCTATTGGGTGAAATAGTAATTGTAGCATGATGTTAGTGCTGTGATGGTATAAATTCAGTGATGACACAATGGAAGAAATAACTGATCAGAAATAGGCCACTTTACACAGTCCTTGAGCAAATTTAGTCCTTCTCCAGGAAAAAAAACAATTACTAAAAATGTCAACATAACTAGAAATGTTTATCCATTCATAGGTGTTATTTTATAACATTGCTATAATTGCACAGCATGTATAATCTCCATATGGTGATAACAGAACCCAGAGTACTTTGAATATTTACCGAAGTAAAAATAAACAAAATCTTTGCAACAAAGCCTTTTGTCAGATTAGCTTTTTTTTTTCCCTTATCCCATGCCTTTAGAGAGCTTGAATGCCTTCTCTAAGATTGGCAGACATTCTTCTTTCTAGGTTTAGAAATCATTATTTTCTGTATAGTCTTCTATAAGCTATTGATACTGCAAATGCTTCTTGAAGTCATTGAAGTGGCTGCTTTTGTAGATTTTAGACTTTAGGGCTAAGCAATCTTATGACAAGTAGAGAGCAGGCATAGAGAAAGGTATAAATGCTGTCTAGGTGATTGATAATATGGCTGGCTGTCTCAGGGGCTAGCTTCTGGAAAGGGCCTTCCAAGGGTAGTTTTAAGAACAATTGCCTAGGGCAGTCTAAGGCTGATTGTGTGGTAGAAACAGAATTTGCTCCTTTGAGGGAAGGGAAAAGAAGACCTTGCTTCCCTGAAGACTGATGGCTTCTCTTTGTCTGATGAAAGAGTGGCATTGACAGAGTGCAGAGTGGATGAGAGCAAATCTTACTTGTCTCCAGTGAAGATTTTTCTTTGGCGGGGTGGAGGGATTCAAATTGTGAAGTCTATTTGGGATGAGTTATCTGCAATCTCTCTCTGTCCCTGGAGAGAATGAGAATGACTAATTGAAGCATCCCATAACAGTAATTGAGACGAATTGAAAGGGGAAATGAGTGATTAACCTTGAGCCTCCTCCTGATGCTGTGCTTGGCAATGTTAGAGTAGATTTCTGGGAGTGGGGGTGGGGTCCTAAGCAGTTCAGTTTTACAAAAAGTTCACATAATTCCTCTAATTAACTTTCAGAGAACTATATTTCCGCCCCAACTTAGGTTTCAGATGATTGTTGCTCTGTTTTACATCATCCTATTGATGAAAGTTTGTTATTGATGACTGAAAACCAGAGTCAGATTTACTCAGAAGCTAATGATGCTTAAACTTTATGGCCCCTCATTTGCATGGGCCCCTTCTGAGGCCCTGGCACTAGTTTCATATTCCTTTCTTAAAGAAGAGCCCCCAGATTATATGGACTTCAGGTCCCACAAAACCTGGACCTGTCCCTGCTGATAAACTTCTAATTATAAATGAGTGGATTGGGCATAAATTTTAAAATTCTGTAGAATGATGACTAGCATTTTTTCACTCCTTAGAAAATTTGGAACTGTTTAAATTTATAAATGCCTAGGTCTATATCTGTATCTAAATTATCTATTTTTTAACTTCTGGGAATGAAGATAAACATTGTACTAGCTGATTGTATGTTTTTGTAAGTATAGTGATTACTTTATTCCCTCTATGGTGTTAGTCTTGTTAAAAAAGAAACGGAAAACAATCCTACAATAATAGAATATGCCAGTTTTTATATTTCTGTATACTGCTACAACAATTATAAGTGGGAATCAAATGAATTCATTTCAGAAAGTCTCAGTGGATTGCCTACATTCTGAATTGCAATGCAATTCATCTTTGTGGACTTCAGCAACACCTAATGTAGTGCCCCCTACTTATCATCAAAAAGTATTTTTTGAATTGAAAATAAGTATATTGAGTAATCACTTTTAAAACTAAAAAGATATGTTGGTAACATCTGTCTGGTTTGACAAAAAAAAAACAAAAACATATAACCTAAATTGAATGGTTTGCACATTGATGGCAAGTAGTTTTTATAGAGCAGAACTCCCTGCTTTTTTATAAATTGTACAACCATATTTTACAAGTATAATTAATATAATATCACAAGCCTGTTACCACATTATTACCTGACTATTGAATGTATGGTTAATTTAGGCAACCTATGTGCCTTATCTGAAAATTCACATATTGTCAAAAGGTGGGTTTTTTTTCTTTATTATTATTGTGATTTTGTTTTCCTGCCTTAGATGGGGTTGTAGATTGATCCAGAGAGATTAATACTAACATATACCTAGTTTTAAACAAAATCATATTAGACCAGCAGTACTTCTTGTTATATATTTGTATCTGAAACATCCGTTGGATAGTTTTCTTCCCAATGGATATTAGATTTTCCTCAAACTGCTTTCTAAGAGACAGAAGCTTAGCTCTCTTGCTTGCTCACCCATATTTTTGCATACATACACACACACTCTCTCTCACACACACACACACGCACACACACACAGAGTTATTTGCCAAGCAGATATTTGTGTAGTATGAATGACTGAATGAACTCTCAATTGCATAGTTTGACAAGAGCTGGGGCCATTTTTTTATCAGGAATTTTAAATCATTCAGCTAGGAATACTATATCTGATATAATACTCAATGGTGGGATGATCTAGAAATACTCAATGAAAGAGTACTTAATGTGATTATGTGATGTTCTTTGGAGAGAATAAAAATATAAGGAGGAATACATTGATTCAGAAGAAAGTAATTGTTAATCTTGACATTGATCATTTAACAGTTTTTCTTCCAACTGAACAATTATCAAGATTGGGGTTTTTGCCTTTGGAGAAGGCTATTTCTCACTTTTCTGATCTCCTCAGTTATTCAGACAGTTTCATAGGCAATTACATGAGACCAAATATTTGTTTCATTTTAGATCAGCTCTCCTAGTTTTGAATATACATTGATCTTACCAGCAACATTAATTATAATATTAAGATAACCAGTAATTTTATTATTGGAGGTCTGATTTCTCAAAGACCTATTTATACCGATGATCTTACTGAAGCTTCTGAAAAATCTGCATCAATAAAATCTGTTGTATTCATCAGTTAGACAGAGCTGAAGCTGCAAATACAGTATATATGTGTTAAAGATGATCACTTTGGGTAGTTATAAGGGATAAGTAATTGCTGAGAACAATGTAGACCTCAGTGAAACAGACTAATATGAACTGTTCTGAGCTATTGGACCAGCATATCTCTAAATGAATAGAGGATCCTAATGGTTTTGTGAGCTAGAAGGTAGAATTAAAGTAATTTGGTCAGCATTCTGAAGTCTGCAATTCTGTTAGGCTAGTTCAGACACTCTCCACAGGAAGCGGACATTGAGGTCAGAAGTTGGGTCAAAGCCTTTTAATTGTGAGCCTCCATGATGCCTCTGGGCTTGGGTCAACAGCCTGAAAGGCTCTGTTTGTGGGCCTGGAAAGGGTATATTATGGGGCTCAGGTGGCCTCCTAGACTGTTCTAATACTCAATTGTGAGAAGCAGATTATCTGCTTTGCAGATTATCTGATCTTCTATCATCAGCCTTCCCATTGGGCTTTGAGTTGCCAAGGATGGGTCTAAAATGTGAAGTGCAGGAAGTTAGGCACAGTGGACTCTGTGTGCAATCCCATTACAAAACCAAATATAAATCAATCAAGCATTGCTTTGTTAAATGACTTTAGTCTTATTTGGTTTGGCCTTTTTCTCTGTCTTAATCTATATTCTCTAGAGTCAACTAAGCCTCATTTATTTTATTCTCATTTTCTAGAAATCTTTAACTACAAAATGGACCTGTCGTGGAATGCATTCAAAATGGAATGGCACAAACACCTTTCCTTCTTTCATGTTCTCTGTAATGTAGATTCAGCATATGATGTAATTTAATTTCTTCTCTGGAAATTCATGAACTCATTCCAGTCTAGGCTGTCTTTGGTGCCCTGGTAATCTTGGCTGATTGTGTCCCTTCAAATTGTGGTTTGATCAAGAGAAAGACTGGTTATTTTGTGATTCAGTTTCTATGGATAAGGAAATCAGGGCTGTCTTGTGGATTATGTTTTTTGTTAAAGACTAAAATATTATCATGATTCTCCCATGTTTTCTAAAATGAGAGAGAGATAGATTATAATTTTCTCTATAGCTAGGCAGATGAATTGTTTAAAACAAGTAGATTTGTGCACCTTTTTTGGCAGAAGAAAGCATCCCTGCACACTTAAAATAGCAGACTCTTAAATTCTGGTCTTTGTTGTCATCACTAACTCATGCCTCCCTCTGAAAGTACTGCATCCAAAACCAGTCTTCTCCCCCTAAAACACATACCCTTTCCTGTGTTCCAGTAGCCCTGGCATAAATGCTCTAAGGATAGAGAGAGCATGAATAGTATCAGTGAACAGGAATTTTGGGCTTCAGCATCCCCTGCTACTCTTCTTCTTTTTTTTTTTTAAACCAAATAAATCAGTTTTGATGACTTGGTTTCCTATTAGTGGTGTAATATTTGGGTTCAGGTGCCCTCAGCTCCCCTGAGAGGACGTTTCTCTAGGTTCTTAGTCTCCTGCCCTCTCAAGAATGAGAGATGGGAACACGGTGCCGTGCGCAGTAAATGCTGGACTCACAAGTGTTTGTAGAAAGTGATTTATTTAGAGAGAGAAACAGGAGGAGAGACAAACAGCTAACTCTCACACTGAGTGAGAGAATCCAGAAAGATGGAATCCAGGAGAGGAAAGCAGCTGCCACACTGAGTGGAAGGGAATAGAGAGAGAGAGATGGATTTTAGGAAGGGAAGACAGGCTTCCACGAGAGAGTGTTTGAAGGGAATTCCAGAGGGAAAATCCAGGATAGAGAAAAACAGCTTCCATGAGCACACGGAAGGGGATCCAAACATGGAGTCTGAAGGGGTGTGGAAGAAGGGGACTTTTAATCTGGGAGGGACCCCCACCTTTTCTAAGACCCCTGGCCAATGAAAGGAGTTCCTTAGAACTTCCGCTGTAGTGACTGACTCTTAGTTTCTTCCCACGCCCCCGAAATTCAAACATAAATTGTTAAATCTCCAGGATGGAGAGAGATGGGAGGGAGGCATAGCGCTAGGAAGTTCTTGCCCTTAAAACTATGCCCCCTTGTGGACCCAGAAAGAGAACACATTCCCTCAGTGGCATCTTTACTTACGATATTGGCATATAAACCTATACATTTTTAATTTGGTTGGCAATTTTTAAGTTTTTTTATTCAAAAGATGTTCATTTCATACTTTGTGCCAGCCACTATTCCAGGTACTTGTGATATAAAAATTAACAAAACAGACGCTCTGCCCTTGTGATGTTTACATCTGGGATATTGTGATATAATAAGAAATATATATTTGTTTGGTGCCCCTACCCTCTTTGTTCCTGGCACAGAACTCCTAAATCCTTTGTAGATAAAAGTGCTAGGAGAATCTTTTGTTCTAATATATGGTATTTGGTTCTGGGTTCCTGTACAGAGTTTCTAAGACCTTTGCAATCTTCTGAGTGATAATGAGATGGGAGAATTCCCGTGACCCCTTCCTGGGACCTGAGACAGGGGTGTGGCTCACTCAGACCCCTTGCAGGAGAGGCAGCACACAAGCAAGTGGGTGCCAGGGCTGGGGTGAGCACGTTTGGCTCCAGCCCCACAGCAGCATCTACAGGTGTGTTACAATACAATTAATGCTCCTTTAGCAGTTGCCATCTGCAGATGGCTAATTATTAACCAGCTCAATGGACGGTCAGGGTGACAGCCTTTTAAACCCTGCCCTCTTGGTACCTGGGTTCTTGTCCAGCATCCAGGAAGAATCAGGTCACGTGGACTTGAAGGATGCAGAGATTTTATTAAGTGATGAAGGTGGCTCTTAGCAGGATGGGGAGTTGGGAAGGGTATGGAATGGGAAGATAACCTTCCCCTTGGGTTCACCTAGGGGACCAACCATCCCCATCTGAACTCCTTTCAATGTTAAGCTGCTTCTTCTCTCCTTCTGTGCCATGCTGCTCTGCTCCTCTGCCAGTGGAGCTTTGGGTTTTTATGGGTACAGGATGGGGGGTCTGATGGGCCAGGGCAGTTTTGGAAAAAGCATCATTTGGGTGGGACAATGGGAGTAACTGTTCTTGTTTAGGGCTGTAGTTTGAAGGATCGAGTGTGGGGCCTTTGCTGGGGAGTTGCCCTCTTCTACTCAGTATTTCCCTGCCTCCTGTCCATATCAATAACATCTGACAAAGAGCTCCTAAATCCTTTAGAATTTCCTGGGTGATAAGAACATCTTTTGTTCTAATGAGGAGACTCTTGGTGAACTCCTAGATAGCCTCAGGATGAGGGCCAGTTGCCAGGGGAACCAATCATGTAATTCGAGGGTTGGAACTTTCAGTCCCAGACTCTGTTCCCCAGGGAGGGGAGGGGGGTTGACTGTTCAGTTGATCACCAATGGCCAATGATGTAATTAGTCATGCTTGTACAATGAATCTTCCATAAAAACCCAAAAGGGGACTGGGCTCAGAGAACTTTCAGACAACTGCGTATGTGGAGGTTTCTGAAGGGTGGTGTGTCCTGAGAGGGCATGAAAGCTCTGCGGTCCTCTACCACACATTACTCTATGCACGTCTTCCATCTGGCTATTTATCGGTATCCTTTGTAATATCCTTTACAGTAAATGGGTAAATATAAGTAAAGTGTTTCTCTGGGTTCTGTGAGCTGCTCTCACAAATTAATCAAACCTGAGAAGGGGGTCACAGGCACCCTCAACTTACCGCTGGTCTATCATCAGTACAGGTTACAAGCTAGAACTTGTGATTAGCATCTGGAGTGGGGGGCAGTCTGATGGGACTGAGCCTTCAACCTGTGGGATCTGACACTATCTCCACCAAGTGCCAGAAAACAATTGAATTAGAAGACCCAGCTGGTGTCTGCTGGAGAATTGTTTGGTATGTGAGGAAACAACCCCAACACATCTCATGTCAGAAGGGTTGTGGTGTGTAAGAACAGGAAAAACAATAGCGTTTTTCTTAGCCTTTACAACATCCTGTTGGGAGGAGACAGACAATTAAAAAATGAACTAAATAAACAAGTAAATCACACAGTTTGTTAAAGGGAGATAAGTCTTAAGGAAAAAGAGAAACTAAAACAAAAAGAAGAAAAGTTAGGTTAATGGTTATAAGTTAAAGGGGGCCAGATATTCTGTGGTAGGGATGGGGGGTTGCAAATTAAGTAAAGTGGTCAAGTTGGCCTCATTTGGAAGTAACCTGAGGGCCATGAAGAAGCTAATTATGAGGATTTCTGGAGAACATTCCAGGCAGAGGAAACAGTGAATGCAAAGGTAAGAGCATCCCTCTAGGTATTCAAAGATGCTGTTCCTACAAATAGAGGCTAGAATTGTTTTCTTAAAATCAGTCTTTCATTATTAAGCTCCTGTCTATTCATACTGTTTGGGTTGTTTTTGTTTTGGTTTGGTTTTTGGTTTTGGTTTGGTTTTTTCTGAGATGGAGTCGCCCTTTGTCACCCAGGCTGGAGTGCCGTGGTGCAATCTCAGCTCGCTGCAACCTCAGTCTCCCAGGTTCAAGAGGTTCTCCTGCCCCAGCCTTCCAAGTAGCCAGGACTACAGGCATGTGCCACCATGCCTGGTTAATTTTTGTATTTTTGGTAGAGACGGGGTTTCACCATGTTGGCCCAGCTGGTCTTGAACTCCTGACTTCAGGTGATCCACCCACCTTGGCCTCCCAAAGTTCTGGGATTATAGGTATGAGCCACTGCACCTAGCAGGTTTTTGAGATAATTTAACAAAATTAGAAACAGATGGTTTCTCTCAATGTATCTGCATCTCTAGAAATTATAAAACAGTACTTTTGACATCCAATATATCTTTTTAAATGTAATTCACCTTCTGAGAAAATCATAGCATTTGTTAAATGTTATGTTAAAATAATTTCCCGTATTGAAACGAATTTAGTTCATTTAGGAGTCTAAATGAGTATCCCTTACTTTCCATAGTGGCTCTATCCAGATAGCTATAAATATGTGTGTGTGTATGTGTGTGTGTGTGTGTGTGTGTGTGTGTGTGTGTATGTATACATATATGTGTGTGTGTATATTATTATTATTATTATTTTTGCAGTGGTGCAATCTCAGCTCACTGCAACCTCCGCCTCTCAGGTTCAAATGATTCTCATGCCTCAGCCTCCCAAGTAGCTGGGATTATAGGCATGAGCCACCACACCTGGCTAATTTTTATATTTTTAGTGGCAACGGAGGCTCACTATGTTGCCCAGGTTGGTCTCAAACTCCTAGCCTCAAATGATCTGCCTGTCTTGGCCTCCCATTGCGCTAGGATAGCAGGTGTGAGCCACTGTGCCTGGTGCAAAATAGCTATGTTATAAGATGGGAGGGGAAAACATTTATTGAGTATCTATTATTTAATAGGCCCTATGCTAGATCCCTTATATATGTGATCTCATGTAATCTCAACAAGAACACTGTGAGGTAACTGTTATTGTCTCCATTTTGCATAGAGTTCAAAGAGATTAAATAATTTACTCAAAGCCTCAAAATAGAAAATGGAGAAGCAGATCCAAACTCAGGTTTATTCCAATCTGAGGCCAATGAATAGCACTGCAGTTTGCCCATTTTCCTAAGAGGAACCTGATGGCAGTTTTTGCGTCATGTATTTCCTACTCCCCACAGGTAACCAATCAGTACATACTGTTTATTTTAGTAATATCGCCTGAATATCTGTCGAATTTATCCACATTTCCTCCTCTCCATCACCGGAACCCTAGTTCAGCCATCATCTCTCATAGCCTTTGCTGGTCTCCTGGCATCCAGATCTGAGAGTGGTTCTCAACCTTGGTTGTATACTAAAATAACTTGGTGGTTTTTTTGTTTGTTTGTTTTTTAAATTCATATGTGGGTCCCACTTCAAACTGATTAAATTAAGATCCTAGTAGATGGGAGCATGGACATTAGTATTGTTTAAAATTTCCTTGCATGATTCTAATGTGTACTGAAAGTTGAAAACTACATTGTTAAACACTTTTATAATGTACATTTCACCATTAAATTCCCTTTCACTTTTCATTTCTCTTAGGATAAATCCAAACTTTTACTATGGTGCTTTTTGACCTGATCCCTGTGTTTACCTTGCCAACCCTTGAATTTTACTTTGCCCTTAAATTTGTGTCATCACATTTTTTTTTTTTTTTTGAGACAGGGTCTTGCTATGTCACCTAGACAAGACTGTAGTGGTGCAATTATAGCTCACTGCAGCCTCCATCTCCTGGACTCAAGCTATCATCCCACCTCAGATTCCTGTATAGCTGTGACCACAGGTGTGCTTCACCACGCCTGGCTAATTTTTTTGATTTTTAGTAGAAATAAGGTCTTGCCATGTTGTCCAGGCCGATCTTGAAATCCTGAGCTCAAGCAATCCTCTTGCCTCAGCCTCTCAAGGTACTGGTATTGTAGGTATAAGCCACTGTGCTTGGCCAAAATTATTTCTATTGTAACTGTAGAGATGTTTATTTGTATTTGTAATCATCCTTTTGCTATAAAATGTTCTTTCTGTAGGCCTTTCTATAGAATAATGACCAACAAACCCTTAGGTGCACTAAGAAGCCACAAATGATTTCAATGAAATAAACCATTATTTTGTGAAGCAAATAGGGCTCTCTGGTGTGGCTGATTGATATTCTTCAAAACAGACCTACTGAAGGAACAAATGGAGTCTAGAAAATCAAAATGTAGGTCATCCTAGGAGTAATAATGATGAAACCTGGATAACTTAGTTGAGTTTGTTATTTCACAATTTACATTGCTAAATGTAACTGAGGATAGAGTAAATAATAGCTAAACAACTTATCTAATCCAAAAGATGGTATTTTAAAAATATTTGATGAAGCAGTAAGTTAACTTGCCTCTCTGCCATTCTCTGCTCCTTTATGCCATCCTCTTTGCAAAATATTTCAGTTACTAATTAAGAAGGAAAACAATCTTATTAATGCCTTCTTTAAATGAATAAGTGTCTTGTTAAGGTCAAAAATAAAAAGGAGAGTAGTGATTTTGTGAATCTATTATTATTAGATAAGCTAGGTGTTATTTTACCCAGTGGGCAATATGAGTAAAACTTATTGACCTGACTTCTGAGTAGGCTAGAATAAAGAGCCTTCTGAGTAGGCTCTTCAAATTTGGCTGTTCATCAGAATCACTTGGGAAGCTTGCTTTTTTTTTTTTTTTTTTTTTTCCTCTTAGAGACAGGGTCTTCCTCTGTTACCCAGGCTAGAGTTCAGTGGTGCAATTCCAGCTCACTACAGCTTTGACCTCCTAGGCTCAAGTGATCCTGTCACCTAAGCCTCCCAAGTAGCTTGAACTACAGGTGCATTGCCACCATGTCCAGCTGATTTTTGTATCTTTTGTAGAGATGAGGTGTCTCCATGTTACCCACGCTGGTCATGAACTCCTGAGCTCAAGCAGTCTCCCCACCTCAGTCTCCCAAGGAGCTAGGATTACAGGGATAAGCCACTGCACCCAGCCAGCTTTGTAACTGTTTTCTTTCTTTCTTTTTTTT
This sequence comes from Sapajus apella, assembly GCF_009761245.1. Taxonomy (NCBI): domain Eukaryota; kingdom Metazoa; phylum Chordata; class Mammalia; order Primates; family Cebidae; genus Sapajus; species Sapajus apella. Next base: position 6,681,474 of record NW_022437001.1, read on the forward strand.
AAAAAAAACAAAAACAAAAACAAGAAAAAAAAAATGACAGTTCTCTCAGCTCTACCTTAAATGAGTAAGAATCTCTAGGTTTAGGCCCAGGAAACCCTGATTTTTTATCAGATTCCCGGAGGGATTCTGATGCATATATTTAGGAATAGGAAGAGACAGAGAACATCCTTAAAGAAGTAACCCATTCACCCATTGGAGATAAAACATTGCTTCCAGGATACTAAGATGCCCTGGAGTCAAATGGTAGAATGAGAAATGCCGCTCTAATAACTCATACTTACTTAATTTTCCTTATGCTTGAGCTTCCTCAACCATCTGGACTTCTCTAATAACAATAATAGGTCTCTATTATTAATGGCTCTGACAATAGAAGCAATAATACTTATTACAGGTGAGGCCCTATTATTATATATGTTAAAAATCTCCATTTAATCCTCAATACATCCTGTGACATAGGTACTATTAAGTGGGCAAAACACATGAAAGAGAAGCAGCAAGTAGGCATGCTATTCACCCCAGGTCACTCCTAGGAGGCAGCAGAGCCATGTTCCCAGCTCAGGCAGGCCAACTCTGAAATTATGTCCTCAGCCACTTTGTTCTGCTTTATCTTAACATATCATGTACTGTTTACAGCTCCATTTCTTTTCTCATGATTGCTAAGAATCCCTCAGTTTTCATTCTTCTCTGTTAAATCCTACTTGTTTCACAAGGCCCAGCATCAACTCTATCATTTATTTGACCCCTTCTCTCATCATCTTCGCTGACTTTAGATGAGATGAATTGTTCTTGACTTTGTGTACAAGGAAGAAAGCAAATAGCAAACAAATAATTATTAACCATCTACCAAGGGAGTTGCCATGTAAGGTAAATAACATTATGTCAATGTTATAATGCAAGTAAAATGAAGTACAAGAAGGTGGGTGTCTTTCACTTATGTCTCCCAATATCTGGTGAAAGCAGATTTGAACCCTAATCTGTCTAACTCCCAAGATTTTTATGCCATGACATATGGTTCTGTCTTATCAGAGCACATATCACTTTGTAAGAAAATGAGTTGTAAATTTCCTGTAGGCAAGAAACATATCCATCTTTGAAGCTCTAGTTCTAGAAAAAGGGCAATACATGTAATACGTGCTCTGAAAAGTGTTTGATGAGTGAATTCTGAGGTTTTTCCATAAACCAGATCTGGGGAATTTTTATGGTGCCGCTAAGCACACATTTGGCAAATGGGGTTAATTTTACTTTCTCCTTCTTTAAAGTGTACAGATTACATCTCAAGTCATCAGAAAAATGCCAAATTAAACTCTGAGCTAGATCTTCACTATCTAGTCATGGTGTGATTTAGTGATTTTATTTGCCTTATGATTTCTCTTTTTGGAGTAAACACTTTGGAAACATAAATAAGACAAAGTAAGAAGAGTAGTTTAAAATCGTTTTATTTTTACTGAGCCAATTTTTCTCCTATGAAAAGTACCTCTGAGCTCTGTGGGAGAAGATAAAAAAGGCTGAATGCTGGTATTTGTTTTGCATGCTTGAGAACTCTATATTCTTCTTTTTGTGCACTGAAGTTTAGCGTAGGAACACAGACAATCTGATTTGACCTTAATTGCCTTCCCAATCTGCTCAGGGGACTCCCTTTAGGAATATAAGCTGACACCACCTTGCCTGAGCTTCTTTCAGTCAATAACATGGCAGAGTACACATGATACGAATAGGCAGACTGATAAGAAAGAAAAGCATATCTGTTGATACAAATGGAGCGATAAATGGACTGGTTTCCATCCAAGGACTTTGAAGGAGAAATCAAGGAGAGAAAGATGGCCAAATGAGAATGCGTAGCAAATAAATTTTTTTTCTGAAGGGTGATTTCTTTTTCATTACTTGTGTTCAGAAGAGAATGGTCAAGTTGTTCTATGCCATAAAGGAATTTGTTACCCTGATTCTTGGAATAAGCCTCTTGAGAGCATGCATTTTGTGACTGTAAATCTACAGTGGCAAAATTGTGTTAATTTGACTGACTAGAAATATTAACCATATTATATCAAATAACTGCCAGAAATAATTCTCTATCATGCCCTGTGACTTTATTTTAATTGATTTTTTTTACTTTCAGCTTCTGTGATTTTTGTTTGTTCTGACATGTATTTATTTAATACAGAAAGAAAACTGTTTTGCAAATTATTTTCAGTGTTTTCATCTTGTTTAAATTGGTAGTTTAACTCTTTTTCTGCAGAATTCCAACTTTTTAAAAATTTTCTGATGTGATATTGCTGATTTAGCTTTGTGGGCCCACTAATGGCATTATTGTCCACATCAGCAGCCTATACAATTAAGTTGTATGCTAGCAGTATCATTTGATATTTCACAAAGATGTGAAAGTCAAAATTGAATATGATTGATTGCTATGAGATATGTTAATATTAGGATTCCTGAGCTCTGTTATGGAATAAATCATTCACTGTAATAACAAAGATAATGCCTCTTACATTACTTATTTTATGTTCTATCAGTAATCAGGCCAAGGGAGTAAGCTTTATTTGTCTGCTGGAGCCCTCATGTTAAAGAAATCCCAAGGTGAAAGTTCATTGAAACATCATTTATGATAGTAGGATCTACCTGCCAATACTACCAGTAATAAAGAAATATTCAAAGGGAGCTAATCCATTTCTTTTATCAGCCTGTTTGCTTTTATTTGCCTTGACCTCTGATGTTTAAAAATGAAGCTGTTTTATGTATATATTTATTTGTCCAAAAAGACTAATGATAATAAAGTTGACCAACAATTCTTGAGTGTTTACTAAATGACGGATTCTGTAGTATGCAATGAATATGTATAAAATTATTTAATCCTTACAATAACACTACCTGGTGGAGAAGTTGTTGTTATCTCCATTTTACTGAGGAAGCTGAGACTCAGAGAAGTTAGATAACTTGTCTACGGTCACACAGACAGTAAGTGGTAGAGCACGATTTGAACCCAGGGTGTCCATTCTCCTTATACCTGCTGGAGGAATATGTAAGAGATGTAGTCCCTGTCCTCAGTGGCTTGCTTTCTCATTTTGGTGATACTAATCATAAACAGGAAGTTATAATAGAAGACAGACTAGTAAGTAACTGAATAAGTTTCCCTGATAGGTGTTGCAGGTATTCAAATGAAAATGAAGAGTAGTATAATCTGGGTAGCACTCAAAATAATTTGTCATTATTTACTTAAAACTGAGATGCCTAGGAAAAGCTTTAAAGTTCCAAAATACCGTTGGTTAATACTGAAAGCACTTTCATAGACTACAGTGTCTTTATTTTTATATGTGACTCTGGACACTGTGATAAAAATATGTTACTCAAAGCCAATTTAATAGTTAGTGGGTTTGTTCAGAGGAAGGAAAGGGCACAAGTTGTATTCTTTTGTGGTTTTTAAGTCTTTCTTATTCAAAGTTTTAGGGTGGACAAAATGTTCCTTTGTTTTCTGCAGTTAATCAAGTCAGTGCAGGGTTACTATCTATGTAAAAATAATAACTTGCTAATTTTATGTCAAAGCCTAGAATGAATTAGTTTCATGTGATTAGTTGTCAACCTCTTTGGAGATTTTTGGCAGTTCTGGTTAAGTAAAGCTATGTAAAAGTACCACTGACAGAACATTTGCACTCTTAAGTGTTCAAACTCTTATTCAGCTGTCAACACATGGGTATTTTCTGCAGCCAGATACTCTCATGCTGTGTACTGCCTGCAGCTTGCCGGAAGCTCAACCTTGACTGAAAGAGTTGATTTCTCTTCTCTTACCATTGTTCTCATTTAGTGTTAAAACCTGCATAAAGTCCTCTCTTTATTCTAGAAAGTACACATACGTGTGTCATCTCTTAAACAATTCCGGTGTCGCGGCAAGGGGCGCCAAAGAAATGCTGGACATCTGAATGCATAATTGATTAGAAAGATAGTGTTAATTCTGAGCTGTATTATAATGACTACTGAAACAGAACTTTTGGGACTGTTCCAAAACTTATGTAAAGTTTTTAGGACTGGGCAAGAGAGTCAGTGTCCTGATGTGGAATTTAAAGGAGTTTTTTTGACTGTGATAGTTTTAAAATTGCCTTTGTCACTTGGCTATTGTTATTTGATCGAAGGCTCACTTGTTATCGACTATTCATTGTTTTGTTGTTGTTTGTTTTGTTTTTAATGTTTGTCTGCCTGAAACCACTTGGTGAATATTTATGTATTAGACATATTTGGTAAAGTAGGGTTAGTAGAAGAGAATAAAGAACTACTAAATAAACAGAAGCATAAATGTTGGATAAAGCGATGAGTTCTTAAGTCAATACCCAACACATAGAACAGTGAAGCAGAAACTTCAATTCATGGGTGCTCTCACAGTTTATATTTTAAATAATTCTTTTCAAGCAAGATTGTAGAAAAGAGCTCTCAAATTTTATTACATGGAAAACATTACAAATGGTTTAAAAATAGAACTGGCATTCAGTGTCTCCATTAAAAAGGACTGCATAAACAATTGGGGTTTTGTGAACCTGTACCAAGTAATACATTTGTAAGTAGCCACATGTGGCTAATTAAATTTAAATTTAAATTAATTAAAAAATTAAATAAAATTAAAAATTCCATTCTTTAGTTGCACTACCCACCTTTCAAGTGCTTAATAGCTACATATGGCTAGTGGCTACTGCATGGAACACTGCATATTATAGAACATTTCATTACAGGAAGTTCTGTTGGGCAGCACTACACTGGACAATGGTAAGTAAAGACTCAACAGAGATCTTTTGTTTTGTTTTGTTGTTTTGAGCTTTGAGTTTCAATTACAATTTTAACATACTCCTTTATGAAAGCAGAGACTATCTGCGTTAGAAGAACTAATGTGAGAATGTTGGTATTCATCTTGATACCTTACAGTTATCATATCTAACAGCTCACAGATTTATGCATTATTCCGGTAACTTGTGAAGACATGCCTTGTAGACAAGCTAAACCATGATGAAGAGCCAAAACAAAAAAAAAAAGCTTGCCTATTGGTTGAGCAGAAGAGAAAAAAATCTGAATTGGATTTGATGTTTCTTTGCGCCTAATGAATATATAACCCAAGAACATTTTCAAAGCAGAAAACTCAAAATAATTTTTGTTTGTGTGATTAAGGAAAAGGCAAGACCAAGAATATCCATAAGGACCTGCAGTGACTTAAAGTAAATATTTCCAAATGAAGAGAGAATAAATACCTTTTTAAGCTTAATAAAGCTGTTTCATTATAAAAATAATAAGTGTCTATTATATCAAATTTATAAAATGTAGAAATTATAGACAAGATAAAATTTACTTAGAATTTTATCAGTGAGCAGCCATCACTTTGAACAACTTTATATATTTTCTAGTTTCTCAGAATTATAATAATGTTGATGACCAAGAAAATATTGGCAGCTAAGTATGGCTTAGTATGGCTGTTTACTCTACACGCATTTTATCATTTAATATTTACACCAGCCCCAAGAAGTAGGCATGACAGGTCTTCCACTCCTTTCCACATTCAAAAACTGAAAAAACCTGGAAGACTAGAGAAAAACCACCAGTGTTTGAGTCAGGGCAATATCCGACCTGAAATGACGTAAGGCTGTTTTTATTATTTATTTGTCTCATTAAGTATTAATACTAATAAGTCTTGTTGTAGAATGTAAGGTGTTTGATTATGGAGTGCTTCCTTGGATCCCACTGGGACAGTTACATCATATATGTGCCCTTTAAAACATCTGAAAAATTTGACACCCATCTGGCTTCAGGATTTTTGGATAAGAAATGTTAAACTGTATTATCTGACTTTTTTTTTTTTTTTGAGCTTTTTTTTTTTTCTTTTTCTCTTTTTTTTAAATTGCCTTTTAGGTTTTGGGGTACATTTGAAGAACATGCAAGAGAGTTGCATAGGTACATACATGGCAGTGTGATTGGCTGCCTTCCTCCCCTTCACCTATATATGGCATTTCTCCCCATGCTATCTCTCCCCAACTCTCCACCCCCCACTGTCCCTCCCCCATTTCCCCCCAACAGACCCCAGTGTGTAGTGCTCCCCTCCCTGTGTCCATGTGTTCTCATTGTTCAACACCCACCTATGAGTGAGAACATGCGGTGTTTGATTTTCTGTTCTTGTGTCAGTTTGCTGAGAATGATGGTTTCCAGCTTCATCCATGTCCCTACAAAGGACATGAACTCATCGTTTTTTATGGCTGCATAGTATTCCATGGTGTATATGTGCCACATTTTCCCTGTTCAGTCTATCGTCAATGGGCATTTGGATTGGTTCCAAGTCTTTGCTATTGTAAACAGTGCTGCAATGAACATTGTGTGCATGTGTCCTTATAGTAGAACGATTTATAATCCTTTGGATATGTACCCAGTAATGGGATTGCTGGGTCAAATGGAATTTCTATTTCTAGGTCCTTAAGGAATCGCCACACTGTCTTCCACAATGGTTGAACTAATTTACACTTCCACCAACAGTGTAAAAGTGTTCCTATTTCTCCACATCCTCTCCAGCATCTGTTGTCTCTAGATTTTTTAATGATCGCCATTCTAACTGGCGTGAGATGGTATCTCAATGTTGTTTTGATTTGCATTTCTGTAATGACCAGTGATGATGAGCGTTTTTTCATATGTTTGTTGGCCTCATGTATATCTTCTTTTGTAAAGTGTCTGTTCATATACTTCGTCCACTTTTGAATGGGTTTGTTTGTTTTTTTCTTGAAAATCTGTTTTAGTTCTTTGTAAATTCTGGATATCAGCCCTCTGTCAGATGGGTAGACTGCAAAAATTTTTTCCCATTCTGTTGGTTGCTAATTCACTCTAATGACTGTTTCTTTTGCCGTGCAGAAGCTGTGGAGTTTGATTAGGTCCCGTTTGTCTATTTTGGCTTTTGTTGCCAATGCTTTTGGTGTTTTTTGTCATGAAGTTATCTGACTTTTAATGAAAGCAGTGGTTCCCAACATTTTTGGCACCAGGGACCGGTTTTGTGGAAGATAAGTTTTCCACAGGGTGAGGCTGGTGGGTAGGGAGTGTAGTTGGGTTTTGAGATGAAACTGTTTTACCTCAGATCATCAGCCATTAGATTCTCATAAGGAACACACAATCTAGATCCCTCACCATGTGCAGTTCACAAGAGGGTTCGTGCTCCTATGAGAATCTAATGCTGCAGCTGATATAACAGGAGGCAGAATTCAGGTGGTAATGCTCATTTGCCTATCACTCACCTCCTGCAATGCGGCTTGGTTCCTAACAGGCCACAGACTGCCCAGGGCTTGGGGACCTTTGCCGAAGATGACGAAGGACATTAAGTAACTTGCCCAAGTTCTCATGGTTAGTAGAAAATAATCCAAAACTCAAACAGGCCTGTTTGTCTCCAGTATTTGAGTGCCTACTACATTGCCTCATTGAAGTAAAATTGCTAAATATAGAGGAACAGCTAATATGTACCTATCTATCTTATAGAGCCTAAGCAGAACTTTCAGGTATTAACTTGGTAACCATCACTCCCTTTCTTTACCATTAAGTGTAGTAATATTGAAGCATTATTTATTAATAGTAAGATGATTCTAAGGAATTAAACCTCTAAGCCTGAATTTAATTATTGAGTGTCCAAACTGTAGTGAACTGTGCTTTAAGTAGAGGTACACTTTAATGTACAGTGCAGTCATAAAGTCAGCTACTATCAACCATGCTGTATTAAAATAATATTTTGATGTAGTGTCTGTGATTTTTACTGAATCTTAGAAAGTTAAGTATCCAGATACAAATTAAAAATACAAATGCAAATACACAACTTGACAAAAAGAAAGCAAATATTTGTAATAGTACTAATTATATACAGTGTTTATATAAATAAAAGGTGGTGTTTTGCTTTGTGCCTTATAGAAGTACAAAAAATATAATTAATGTAAACAATAATTTTTTGTAGAACTGTGTATTTTCTATACTTATTAAGTGTTATGTGGTCATAATGTATAACATACAATAATCAGCAGTAGAATTTCAGATTTCTTTGATACTTTGATCGGTTCATGGACATCATGATTTAAATAGCTGTTTAGGATTGGCAATCTGCTTTTTGGGTGGTCTGTCTCATTGGATACTCTCTGATGACAGCAGCATTAAAAAAGGAAATGGAAGGGGCTTCTGCTGTGTATTGGTAATTTTTTAATTTTTAATTTTTATAGATATGTAATAGTTTACATATTTATGGGATACATGTGATTATTTTTTACAAGCATACAATGTGTAACAATCAAATCAGGGTAATTAGGATACCCGTCATTCCAAGTATTAGTCATTGTTTTCTGTTAGGAACATCGCAGTTATACTCTTTTAGTTATTTTGAAATATACAACAAATTATTTTTAACTGTAGTTTCCCTATTGTGCTACTGAACGCTAGGTCTTAGAAGAAATAAGATTACTGTCTTTTTGCACCTATTAACCAATCCCTTTTATTTCTCCCTCTTCACTGCTTTTCCTGTCTCTGGGACCCATCACTCTGCTATCTCCATGAGTTCAATTTTTTATAACTCCTACATGAATCAGAGAACATGCAATATTTGTCTTTCTGTGCTTGGCTTATTTCACTTAGCATAATGTCTCCCATTTCCATCCATATTCTGCAAATCCATTCTTTCTCCTCAATTTTTTGGAATAGTTTGAGTAGGATAGGTCTTAGTTCTTTTAATGTTTGGTAAAATTCAGCAGTGAAGTCATCAGGTCCTGGTCTTTTCTATGTTGGGAGATGTTTTCTTACAGCTTTGATCCATTACTTGGGTTTGGTCTATTCAGGTTTTTTTATTTCTTCATAGTTCAATCTTAGTAGGTTGTATATTATCTAGGAATTAATCCATTTCTTCTAGGTTTTCCAATTTATTGGCATATGGTTGCTTGTAATAGTTTCTAATAATTCTTCAAATTTCTGTGGTGTCAGTGGTAATGTAACCTTTTTGTCTCTGATTTTATTTATTTTGTTATTGTCTCTTTTTTTCTTAATCTGGCAAAAGGCTTTGTTAATTTTGCTTATCTTTTCAAAAGAACAAACTTTTTGTTTTGTGGATCTTTTGTACCTCTTTTTAGTCTCAATTTTATTTATTTCTGCTTTAATATTTATCATTTCTTTTCCTCTCTTAATTTTGTTTGGTGTGCTCTTGCATTTTTTAGTTCTTTAAAATGCATTGTTAGGTTACTTATTTGAAGTTTTTCTCCTTGTTTGATGTAGGTATTTATTGCTATAGACTTCCCTCTTAGTGCTGCTTTTACTGTATGTCATAGGTTCTGGTATGTTGTATTTTCATTTTCATTTGCTTCAAGAAATTTTTCAATTTCCTTCTTAATTTCTTCATTGACCCAGTGGTTATTCAGGAGAATATTGTTTAGTGCTTGTGTTTGTCTAGTTTCCAAAGTTCTTTTTTTTGATTCATTTCTAGTTTTATTCCATTGTGGTCAGAAAAGATAATTTGTATGATTTCAGTTTTTAAAATTATTTGAGACTTATTTGTCTCAATAACACATGGTCTGTTCTTCAAAATGTTCCATTTGCTGTGGAAAAGAAGGTATGTTTTGCAGCTGTTGAATAAAAGGTTCTGCAGATGACCATTAGGTCCCTTTGGTCTATAGTGCAGATCAACATTTCTTTGTTGGTTTTCTGTCTGGATGATGTGTTCACTACTGTAAGTAGGGTGTTGAAATCCCCAACTAGTATTGTGTTGGGGCCTATCTCTCTCTTTAGTTCTAATAATATTTGCTTAATATATCTGGATGCTGCACTGAGTGCATATATTGTACTCTCTTGCTGAATTGGCCCCTTTATCCTTATATAATGACCTTCATTTTCTCTTTGTACCATTTTTATCTTGAAATATATTTAACTGATAAAATTATAGTTACTCCTGCTCTTTATTCATTTACATTTGCATAGAATATCTTTTTCTATCCCTTCATTTTCAGACTATATGTGTCCTATATGTGAATTGAGGTTCTTGTAGTCAGCAGATTGTTGGGTCTTGTTTTAAAAAAAATCTACTTAGTCACTCTATGTCTTTTGATTGGGGAATTTGGTCCCATTTACATTCAATGTTATTATTTATAGGTAAGGGCTTACTATGGCTTTTTTGTTATATGTTTTCTGGTACTTTTATTGGTCCTATTTTTTTAAAAAAACCTTTCTGTCTTACTTTGTGTATAAGTAATTTTTCTTTGACAGTATGTTTTAATTTCTTGCTTTTTATTTTTTGTGTATCTATTATAGATTTTTCTTTGTATTTAGCATGAAGCTTGCAAATAACATTTTTATAACCAATTATTTTAAAGTGACAAAAACTTTAATGACAAAGAAAAGAAAAAAAACAAGCAAGGAAGAAACTAAAAATCTTGTTTTAACTCCATTCATTCCACATTTTGACTTTTTATTGTCTCTGTATCTTGTTACATTATTTATCAAATTGTTATAGTTATCATTTTTAATAGATTTGTCTATTAGTCATTCTACTAAAGATATAAGTGATTTACATATTACAGCTGTATTCATCTGTATACTTACATTTACTAGTGAGTTTTATATTTTTAGGTTATTTCTTGTTACTCTTTTATTTCATAAGAATTCCCTTTATTGTATTTTGTAAGACAGGTCTGGTGTTGATGAAATCGTTTAATTTTGTTTGTGTGTTTATTTGTTCTTCATGTTTGAAAGATAATTTTGCTGGATATAGTATTATAGGTTGACTTTTTTTTTCCTTCAGCATTTTGGATATGTCATCCCACTCCCTCCTGGCCTGTAAGGTTTTCATGGAGAAGTCTGTTGCCAGACATATCAGGGATCCTTTATATGTTATTTGCCTCTTTTCTATTGCTGCTTTTAGCATCCTTTCTTTTTCCTTGACCTTTGAGAGTTGGATTATTATATGCCTTGGTATAGTCTTATTTTGGTTCAATCTGCTTGGTATTCTTTGACCTTGTACCTGGATATTTATATATTTCTCTAGGATTGGAACATTCTTTATTATTGTTTCTAGAATAAACATTATACCCTGATTTATTTCTCTACAGTGTCTTAAGGCCAATGACTCTTAGATTTGATTTGCCCTTTTGAGGCTATTTGCTATATCTTGTAGGGATACTTTATTCTTTTTTATTCCTTTTTATTTTTCCTTTTCTGGCTGTGTATTTTTATATCCTGTCTTTAATCTCACTAATTCTTTATTCTGCTGGATCAATTCTGTTATTGAGATACACTGATAAATTTTTCACTTTGTCAGTCAAATTTTTCAGCTCCAGAATTTTTGCTTGATTTTTAAAAGAATGTCAATCTCTTTGTTAAATTTCTCTGACAGAGTTCTGAATTTCTTCTCTAATGTTATCTTGAAGTTCATTGAGCTTCCTGAAGACAGCTATTTTAAATTCCATGTCTGAGAGGTCACATATCTCCATCACTCCAGAATTTGTCACTGGTGACTTGGTTAGTCTCTTTGTTGATGTCTTGTTTTCCTGAATGTTTCTGATGCTTGTGGACGTTTATCCATGTCTGAGCATTAAAGATTTAGATATTTATTCCAGTCTTTACAGTCTGGACTTGTTTGTGGTCATCCTTCTTGAGAGGTCTTTCCAGGAATTCAAATATTTGCAACTTGTGCCTGTGCTCACTGCAGCCATTTCAGCACTAGCAAGTGCCGTAAGCCCAGCAATAATACAACTCTTGCAGACTTCCAGATAAACAACCCTCTCGACTTGGGGAAGATAAGAGAGCATTTCCTGGGTTACCAGACAAATCTGTCACTCTCTACAGGTCTTTACAACCTTCCTAATGATCTATTTAGAAGCTATATGATGAAAGAATATAATTTTTATTTGATGGTTTATTTTGCATTTTGATTATCTGTTATATTTCTCATTGAACAATAAATAAGTCACAAAATATTTTGCCAACATTTTTAACTTTAAGTAATATTTGTTGATATAATGGCACTCATATAATGCATATCACAAGTTAGGCATTATATGAGTGCCACAGAACAGTAAGAAGCAAGATAGATTGCACTGCTTCCTCAGAGTTTTCATCTAGTGGAGAAGACAAGTATTAAAATATAATGTGATAAATGCTTTGATAGGAGAAGCTAAGGAACTATGGGAATATATGTTAAAGACTTTAATCTGCTCTAGGGACCTCAGGAGCACTGATACCTGAAAGATGAGAAAAGAGGTTATAGGGAGTAGAGATCAGAAAATACATGTTCTTGGTAGAGGGAACAGCATGCACAGAGGCCCAGCCCAGAGAATAAGTTCATTGAACTTACAGGTGAGGCAGGTGGGTGACTTGATCAGATGTAATAATTGTTAAGTCCTAAACTCTACAGGCCAACTACAGGCTTTCAATCCCACTTCTTCCTTACTAAATGAACTTGGAAAAGCACTCTTCCTCCTTAAGCTTCAGTGGCTTCATTTAAAAAGAAAGAGAGGCTGGGCATGGTGGCTCATGTCTGTAATCCCAGCACTTTGGGAGGCTGAGGAGAGAGGATTGCTTGAGCTAAGAAGTTTGCAACCAACCTGTGTAATGTAGCAAGACCTTGTCTCTACTAAGAAAAGAAAATAGCCAGGCGTGGTGGCACCTGCCTGTGTTTTCAGCTACTTAGAAGGCTGAGGCAGGAGGATATTTTGAGCCAAGGAGTTCAAGGTTGCAGTGAGCTATGATTGTGCCACTGCACTCCAGCCTGGGCAACAGAGCAAGACCCTGTCTCAGAGATTTTTTAAAAAAAGAAAAAGAAGAAAGGAAAGAGGAATATAGTGCCTTCTCCTTGAGTATTGTTAATATTAAGTGTGATCAAGCTTATAAACAATCAAGCACAGAGTAAGTGTTGCTGAAAACCTAGCTATTACTAACTTAGAGGACCCACCCTGACTATGTGGAAAAGTGGATTGGAGCAGGGCTAGACTGGAGTTTGGAGACTAATTAGGAAGTTGTTACACTGATTCAGAGGAAAAAGAACAGTGGCTTAGAGTAAGGTAGTGTCAGTGAGAATGAGGAGAAGCAAATGCATATTGGAAAGTTATTAAAGAGATAGAGAGTCTTTGATAAGTTGATTAGATGTAACAGATGAGAGAAAGAGGAGTCAAGGATGATGCCTAGGTTCCTAATTTTGGACTATTAGGTGGGTACAGAAGAACAGGTTAGAAACCCAAATCCAATTCTCTAATGTACAGTCAGGAAAAATCAGCTCTGTGGCTATGGATGAGTCATTACTAGGTGGTCAGTGACAGAGTGGGACTGGAAACACTTCTAATCTTCTGACCAACATCTTTTTATCAAGATACACAAACTCTAATAGCAAATATGATGTCTAAGAAAATCACATTGTACTAGAACTACATTATTGGGTGGATTACCATAGGATACTCAGTGTATATTCAATAATGGAAAGTCTTCTGATTATGTCATTTCTACAATCAACTTAGCTATTAAATCAGGAATGCTTCACATACTCACTAGGAGGATTAAAACAAACTTTTTAAAAGGCATGATATACTTCTCAAATTAATCTTCATAGTCAAGTCAAATATAGCATTTATTAAATGAGCTAGACGCTACTAGGTGTGAGCAGAAAGCAGTATTACCATCACTTCGTAACATCCCTTTACACTTCCTCTGTGAATCCATTTCTTCTCCTTTTTTGATACGATATTAGAATAAACCCATAGTGTTTCCAGTCATTTTCAGGTAATAAAAAATTCAGTACACTAGAAGAAAACATAGGTTAGCATCTTAAATCACAAAAACATAGTCATATATGAAGAGATTGATTAATTGGATTTCATTAAAATTAAAAACATTTGTTTATTGAAAGCCACCATTAAGAGGATAAAAGGCAAGCCACAGAATCCAAGAAGTTATTTAGAATACACACATCCTTTGTCAGATATCTAGCAAAGTACTTGTGCCCAAACTATATAAATAACTCATACAAATCAATAAAAAATCGGTGACCCAATAAAAAGTGGGCAAAGATTTGAATAGATACTCCATAGTGGATAATGTCCAAATCTCCAATAAGCATATACAAAGGGGCTCAGCACCATAAGTCACCAGGAAAATGCAAATTAAAGCCACAGTGAGACTTTTACACATGTAGCAAAATGACTAAAACAAATTTTTTTTGTTTTTGAGACAGTCTCACTCTGTCGCCCAGGCTGGAGTGCAGTGACGTGATCGTGGCTCACTGCAACCTCCACCTCCTGGGTTCAAGCAATTATTTTGCCTCAGCCTCCTGAGTAGCTTTGACTACAGGCTCACGTCACCACGCCTGGCTAATTTTTGTATTTTTAGTAGAGATGGGGTTTCACCATATTGGCCAGGCTGGTCTTGAATTCCTGACCTCGTGATCCACCTGCCTTGGCCTCCCAAAGTGCTGAGATTACAGATGTGAGCCACCGTGCCTGGGCAACCAAAATGACTAAATTTTTAAAAGATTGCCCCTAACAAGTATTAAAGCACATGTCTAGTAACTAGGATTCTAATACATTGCTGGTAGGAGTGAATGGTAAATGGCTCAAGTACTTTGGGAATTGTGTGTATCTACTAATGTTAAACATATGCCTACCCTATCACTTAGAAGTTCTACTTTCAGGTGTTGTATCCAACAGAATGAATGCAAATGTTCATGAAAATACATATTCAGGAATGTTTATAGTAACTTTTTTTGTGTGTGTAAGCCAAAATGAAAAAAAATTCAAATGTCCATTGTCGGGAGAATGGATAAATAAATTGTGAAATATTTATACATTGAGAAAAATATGAATGGAAAAGCTGAGCTACTGCTCCATACAAAAATATGATTGACTGTCACAGATATATTAATAATACTAACAAAAGAAGGTAGACATTAAGAGAGTTCATATTCAGGTATTGATCGATTTACGACCTATGTAACTTATGACCATTCGACTTTACAACCACAATCGCTAGCCACGACTGCTCCGCATCTGGCAGCGCAAACGTTGCCTGGTTGGGCGTACGACAGTGCGGACCAGCTTCCAGCAGCACTACCATCTCCACGTGCATCATTTCAACTATACATATAGTCTACTCAACTTACGACCAAATCGTGTTACGACTGGTCTGCCGGTCCCAATCATGGTCGTAAGTCGAGCACTAGCTGTATATGATTTCATGTATATGAAATTCAAATAAAAAAAATTAACCTATGGTGACGAAAGTCCAAATAATGGTACCTTTGACAGAGTGAATATTGACTGGGAGGGATTTTTCTGAAGTACTAGAAAATGTTTTATATTTGGATCTGGGTGGCAGTTAACTGGGTATTTGCATGTATGTATAAGATATATGTGTAAAATTTTATACTATATTATACTTCAATAAACAAAAGAGACTAGCCTAGTCTAATGCCAAAACTTCAGTTTCTCATCCAACTAAAAGCTTTTCCTCTTTCTTCCCTTCTCATATCAACTCACAATCAATAAACTGCAGTAGGGAAAGGAGAACCGTAAGTTTCTTTACTCATCCTTGGTCCACTTCCTCCCCATTCTTGTACCACTATTTTGTCCCATGTAGTATCAGATACATGGGGGAAACAGGGATTAGAGAATTGGAAAAATGTTACATGTCTCGAGTTGTAATCTATCTTCGATGTCCTCTGAGTGTGGCATATCTCCAAAGGCTGGCTCTTTTTTTTTTTTTTTTTGGTGGGGATGCTTCTGTTGGTTTTTCAGTGGTCGTGCTTCATTAGGAGCATCCTAATACAATATTAGGCATGAACAATGATCCCTCTAAGAACTCTAGCCACAGCTCTTGGCTCCTAGTGATCTCCTCTCTAGTGGAATTCCTGGGCAGGATGACTCAAGTCCTATCCTCTTTTTTGGGTTACTTGACCGATGGGAAAACTGCCACATCTTTGCCTGGGCAGGAGAGAACTTGCAGCCCTTCTCCCATTCCAGCCTCTCAGCTTCAAGACCTTCCTGGAGGGAATCATGTCTCACTTCCTGGTGCTCTTTTCTTCTTCCCCAAATTCCAGGGGACACATTCTTCAAGTGGATTCTCTGAAGCTCCCCTCACTTACCTTGGATAGAAACAACTTTGGTGAGGGACTTGAATTTCCACAGTACAGTGACAACTCTTATCAAATAAGTTGCTCTTACCAATCTAACTTCTACCTTTCATGTATTGCTTGAAAGTAGGTAACAGACTTACAGTAGAGAATGGTTATTGTTTTAAGGTAGATAATGAGTGGTTCCTGACTAGAAAAGAGAGGTAATCATTTTATTTGCTTTGCCTTTTTATTTATTTATTTTTTTGCCAGTTATTTGAGGCATTCCTGAATGTAAAGAAGCTTTATGTAGTATTAAGTGCTGTATGGTTGTTTTTCCTCCGTAAGTATTCCACTTGAAAAAATATTTTAGCTAGAATATGAAGATTGGAAAATATAGGTTTTATCATGCACATATATATACACACATTCCCATGTGTGAAAATTATTGGAATTTCCTGGTAACTCTGTAAGTCTCTGTTTCCACTTAAAATAAGGAATACATATTACCTGCTTTATATTATTGCCATGAAAATAAAATAGAAATATGCACATACAGAAATATATACATGCAAATATACATATGCACATACATACATATGGTACATATACTACTCAGAACAAAGTAAGTGCTTAATAATAAGTATTAGTTTCTTTTTTCTTCATGGATGACATACCTTTCATCCTCTTTCATTAAGAAAAGCAGCTTTCTTATAGGCTTTGGGTAGAGCAAAGACGGATAGGGCTATAGGATTCATTATAAAGATGTGTTGTTTCCTTGCAAGTTTATACTTTGAAAACTTTCAATAAAGGTATACTGTATTTGAAATTAAACCAAGTATAGTACTATAAAATAAGCACAGGACTAGACTTAGTAAGACCTGGATTAAAACCCCAACTCCACAACTTCTAGCCATTTGTTCATTCAACAAGTTTATTGAATGCTTACTTTGTGAAAAGCACTGTTTGTAGGCATTGGGATTGCAGGGGGAAAACGACAAAAAGAAAAAAAAGATTCCTTGTGGAGTTGGGGATAAGATCCCTTAGTTGGGGTAAGAGAACACTTGTGTAAATAGACAATAAGCAAATAACTATAATGTCAAGTGGTGTGAACAAAAGTAAAGCAAGATAATGGCAATAGAAAGTAGAGGAGGACAGACAGGGAGTTTGTGTGTGTGCATGTGTGTGCCTGTGCGTGTGTGTGCGTCTCTTGTAGATAGGATATTTGGAGAAGGCTTATAAGAGACTTGAATAAGTGATGGAGGAAGATCCAGGGAAAGGAGGTAAAAAAAAAAAAAAGTAGAATGTAATATTTCAGAATCAAATGAATTGTTTCAGGAAGGAAACTGTCAAATGCAATTGAGTGATGAAGTTACATGAGAATCTCTCAGTAGTCATATGACTCTTGGAACAAGCTATTTACCTTTTGGAGCAATAGTTAATAATATATTGGATTAAAGATTAAGTGAGATAATCTATGTAAAACACCTTTCACTTAGTAGACAGGAAACTGAAAATTTTCTTCACATTTCATGTGTGTAATAAATGTAAACTTACACATTCATAGTAAGAGATTTTTAAATGGTCTCAACTCAGTTTCTCCCTGAATTTACAAAATCTTTAAGCAAGTATGCATGACAGCTAAAATATGAAAGTCAGTAAATTAAATAATAATAGTTATGGAATTGTAGCTTTGTTTTTTTAACAGACGATATATATGTATTTTTTTTTATTTCAACTTTTATTTTAGATTTAGGGGGATATATGTATGGGACTGTTACTAGGGCATATAAAATAATGTTTGGGATATGAATGATCTCCTTACCCAGATAGCGAGCATAATACCCAATAGTTTTGAACCCTTGCCTCCCTTTCTTTGCCCCTGCTATATTATTCCCCAGTGTCTATTATTGCCATTTTTATGTCCATGAGAACTCAATATCTAGCTTCCACTTGTAAGTAAGAATATGTAGTATTTTGTTTTCTGTTCTTGTATTAATTTGCTTAGGGTAATGGCCTCTAGCTGCATCCATGTTGCTGCAGAGATTATGATTTTGTTCCTTTTATGGCTGCATAGTATTCCATAGTGTATAAGTACCACATTTATCCTTCCTCTCCCATCCTGTCCCCTTCCCTTCCCTTATGGAGTCTCACTCTGTCACCCAGGCTAGAGTGCAATCTAGGCTCACCGCAAACTCCATCTCCCAGGTTCCAGCAGTTCTCATGCCTCAGTCTCCCAAGTAGCTGGGAGGGACTACAGGTGCCTGCCACCACACCTGGCTAATTTTTGTATTTTTAGTAGATATGGGGTTTCACCATAATGGCCAGGCTGGTCTCGACCTCCTGACCCTGTGATCCACCTGACTTGGCATCCCAAAGTGCTGGGATTACAAGCGTGAGCCACCATGCTCAGCCCACATTTTCTTTAATCCAGTGTTGATGAGCACCTAGATTTATTCCATGTCTTTACTATTGTGAATCATGTTGCAATGAACATGCTTATGTATGTTTCTTCTTGGTAGAACAATTTATTTTCTTTTGGATGTATACCCAGTAATGGGATTGCTGAGTTGAATGCTAGTTCTGCTTTAAGTTCATGGAGAAGTCTCTAAACTGCTTGCCACAGTGGCTGAATTAATTTACATTTCCACCAACAATGTACAAGTGTTCCCTTTTCTTTGCAGCTTTACCATCAACTGTTGTTTTTTTTACTTTAATAATAGCTATTCTGACTGGTGTGAGATGGTGTCTCATTGTGGTTTTGATTTGCATTTCTTTGATAATTGGTGATGTTGAGCATTTTTTCATATATTTATTGGTTGCTTGTATGTCTTCTTTTGAGAAGTGTCCTTCAATGGACTATAGTGGTAACAAATAGTTAATTTGGTGGGTTGTGAGTCTAATTGTAATGGGTTTAAATATGCTGGAATTTTTTACATTCAAACCAGCAAAAATCTTTTAAAAAATAAGAGCTGAGAAAATATATTTCAGCATTCATTGGGGTCTGTTTTGCTAAATTACACTTTTGGTGAATGATCAGCAAATTATGCCCATTTTAAATCTAAGAAATAAGGGAATTGATTAGGTTCTCATCTGTTTCAGGCATTTCCTAATGTCTTAGCATTGATTTTTAAATATGCTTTCAATTTTATAGAATTTGCCCTACTAATATGGCTTGTGATCTAACCTGTATAGTAATGACAAAATGTGACTGTTATACGCTCTTTAAAGTAATAGAAAATTATTATGTCTTTGGCTATCTCACAATATTTACATGTCAAGTAAATTATTTTATAAAAATCAGGCATTAAAAATTCTACCCAGAAAGTGTTGAACAATGAAGACATACATTCAAGGATGTGTGGTTCAGGAAAATTTACATAAATTTAAATGATATGTTTTTATGTACTGTAGTTTTCTCCAGAAGAAATCTGTATGCTTTTTGAAAACATGACTCTTAGATGTTTAAAAGCTTGTCAAATACCCTACAGGAAAGAAAATAAAGTCATTTTACTTAAAGTAAATCATTTTTCCAAATTTTCTCAAGCACATTTATGTAGGTACTAAGAGAGAACAGGAGTACTTTTACACGTTTTAAATACACAACACACCAGCTGCTACCCTAGCTATCCACTAGAGAAAGGGAGAATAACTAAATTTCTGCAGCAATGTGTGGAACTAAATTTATTGAAATCCCAGTGAAAGCTTTTGCTTTGTTTGGTATAATAGGGAAAATTCCATAAGATATCTTAGATTGCATTTTCTTCATGTTAATCTTTATAGTCCTTGTGCTCCCAGGTCAGTTCGTAAACATGCTTCATTCATTTAGAATGAAAACTCTCACCTCAGAAGCCAGCCAGGTTTGGTAATTACAGAACATTTTATTTCAAATAACGTGACTACTCCTTGTTGTAAGCACTGGATCCATTGAATTTGGTTCAGAGAGGTTAAAGCTTGATGGCCCCCATTAGTTATTTTTCCTCAAACATATAAGAAATGAATTTGTATTTTAAAGTGTGTGGTTTTGATGTGCTAATGTCAGCCTTTCTTGTATCTATATACAAGGCTTTCTCCTAGTTATATTTCTGGTTTCAAGTGCTTTTTTAAAATTTATTTTTCATTTATTATAAGAAGCCAATGTATGTATTGGGGATTACTCATATTTTCTTTCATTGTCTTCCTCTTTTCACCTATCCTGTGTTTTCTAAAAGTAGATACAATCAAGTGGTTTCGTTCCTCTTAAGAAATCCCTGACAGACCCGTGACACTGGCCACTGCTGTTGCTGTACATTTCTATACATAATTGATGACTCGGGGCTAAGCAGACAGAACCAGTACACAAACAATATAGATTACCATACAGTGAGGGTTTTTAGGTCTTTGAATTTTCTATTTTTGTATAGAAATAACTCCTTGCTTAGTAAGAAAAATTTCAGAAGAAACAGTTTACTGTAGTAATAAATATTCTTCAGAGAACAAAGCATTTGCCGGCCATAGAAGATTTGGACAGCCTTAAGAATCTAACTTTACAATCCTGTCCTCCACTCCAGCTGTGCCTCAACTTAGCAGCACTGGTAACGTTCAGTTTTGCTGACATTTTGGTTACTGGTAACACTTTTTAAAAGCAAAGTTATAGCACTGAGGAAAGTTAAATTTCCAAATAACACTTTTTGAGGTATGTCATAATCTAATTGCTCTTTCTGTTCCTTTGATTTACTGAAAGATGAGAAGGCTGTTAGATATAACTGGTTATCTTTTCATGAAACTTTTATGACAGATTGGTACTGTGGGAGTGGTGTTGATTATGTCCCATTCACAATGGCCTGCCTTTCTTTTCCTCTAAACACCACGAACACACTTCTACAGGCCCTTTGCACATGCTGTTGCAACCCCACCATTCCCTAAACCATTTTTTGGTGCCTTCCACCTCTACCCTTCTCTGGGCCATTCTTACTGATCATTTGGATCTTAGTTCAGATGTTTGTCTTTCAAAACCCCTCGCTCAGTTGGTTGAGGTAAGCAGCCTTTCCTTAAACCCATTATCTGGCCTTCACCTTTTTGCTTTGCTGAAACTAGATCATAAGATATTTTAGGATAGAGACCAGGCCACCCTTAGCTTTGTTTCCCCCACCTCTTGGGAATGCCTGTCATAGAGTAGGTATCCAAAATTTATTTGTTGACTGAAATCACAGACATCCTAACAATATAAAATTGACTTGAAACATACAAATAATGATATGGCTTGTTAAGTTTTAGTTAATAAATTGTTATAATTTATAGGCTTCCTGGAACTTTATTTTGTTTTTCACATCATGATATATTCTTAAGAATGCTGTGATAATAGAAAAAATAGATTACAATTACATTACACATTTAAATACTCATGAAACTATTTTGTAATTTCAAATGACCAACTTAATAGAAATAAAATGAGTTGAGAAATAAATATAACTGAAAAATTATAATTGAAATTAAACCCAGTTGGAAAGTGAGACATGTATCTATATAATTCTGAAAGTTTAGGCTCATAGCTTTTTTCGATTCACTTTCTTTTTCAAAAATAGAATTTCTCAGAAGATCAAAAGGTTTTCTGAATCCCAACATGTACTATCTAGTTCTAGATATCCAGAAGAGGACACTGTTTTTGTCATTGTTTCTTGGACTGGCCTCATACCTTCAGAAAGTAGATTACACATAGTGTACATATATATCTTTTTCCTCTTATAACCAATGAAACATAAAAAGCTACCAAAGTGCTCACATAAAATTGCTGTTTGTTTTTTTTGTTGTTGCTGTTTTCTTAGTACTATTTAATTTCAGAACATATTCCACAGTTCCCCGATAAAGTTGGTCATCAGTTTGTACATTAGCTTTTTAGTCTGTAAATCAGTCATTGATTGCTATGAGGAATAATTTTGAATTCCAGCCTTATAAATGGAGATTAGGCCCATAAATGCTTTTTCATTCACCAGAGAACTGAACTACCATATAGAGTTGTGGATGCTATAATCAAACTGTTGGAGTCCAAATCCTGACCTCAAAAATTACAGCTTGATCTTGGGCAAATTAGCTTACCTCTTTGTGCACTGGTTTCTTCATCTGTAAATGGGGATGATAATTGTGCTTATCTTTTGGGATGTTTTCAAAATTATATCACACTTGCAAAGTGCAAGAACAGTGTGTAGGCTGAATGCTTAATAAATAATACCTATTATTCATTTATTTCTTCATTCAAAAATGTTAAATGAGCCCCTATTATGTCCCAAGCATTTTGGGGAATACAAGATAGAGTAAAAATAAGCATTGTCCCTACCCTTATAAAGCTTACAGCCTAGTAGAAGGGACACAGACATTAATGAAATAATCACACAAATAAATGTAAAATTACAACTGTGATGCGTGCCATAAATGAGATCCATAGTGCCATGAGAGTGCATTTAGGGGGAATCTATAATGACAGAAAGCCTTCCCTGATGACTGAAGGAAGCTGATGTCTGCAGGTTGAAAGTGAATATAGCCCAGCCAAGGAATAGACCAAGGGCCCTGTGGCTGGCGTATAGAGAGCCAAGTGGAGAATGGAGAGAGATGGAGATGGAGATGTAGGGAGGAGCAGATCATACAGAATGTTGTAGACCACAGTTAGAGTATTGGTCCTTAAAGACCAGTGGGAAACTAATTTCAGTGTGGAGAATGGGTTGTAGTCTCCCAGAGTACAAGAGGTAAGAGAAGGTAGAGAAAAATGACCCCTTCCTGGATATAGCATTGGTCTCAAGCTAAATTTGGAAACCAGAGCATTTTCCATTGCACTCGTGACTCCTTCTCTGTTCCTTCTAGTTGAGTTATTCCATCTGGGCCTGTGGTTCCCATGGCACTGTTATCCCTCTGCATCAAGCTAGTTTTGCCCGTAAAAATATCTCTTGCTTCAAAATGCTCGACCTTTCTTGCTTCTAAGCAAATTTCATTCAGATAGAAGTTTCAGATTCATACCAGTATTTAGAGGAAAGCATATTGACTAAGTTGTGAGCAGCTTACTTCCAGAACAGTGTTTTCCAACTTTTCGAACTCCTTTACATTCTTAAAATTTGCCGTGGACCAGAAAGAACTGTTGTTTATTTGGCTTATACTACATTTGAAATTAAAGCTGTAAAAGTATTAATTCATTTAAAAATAACTTCATAATATGTATATTTGTAGATTTTTATGAAAGATAATGATATTTTCCTAAACAGAAAGAAAAAACTAATCAGAAGAGCATTATTGTTTTGCATTTTACAAATCTCTTTAATGCTTTGCTTAACATAAGACAGTTGGAGTCTTGTATCTGCTTCTATATCAAATCTGTTTTGATATCACATGTCATGTAGCCTCTGGATACTCCATTGTATAACTGCAACAGAATAAGAGTAAAAACGTAAATGACGTGTAAGTATTATTATAAAAGTAGTTTTTATCTCACGGAGCCCCCCAAAAGGTCTTAGGAACCATTAGGTCACCAGGCCACACCATGAAAACTACTGCTTCAGAAGAAAACATGCACTTTTCAAACAGATGCTTATGAAGCCAGAAGACTATCATCCAAGATGACATTTCAGGTAGTCTACAAGTGAAATGAAAGAATTCAGGCAGCATGGCTCTAAACTAGTTCTACTTCTCACTGCTTCTTCCAGGTATCTGTTTGAACCCATTAAGGCTTCTAAAAATTCCAACTGATTTTTGGTGTTGATAGAGATTCCTCTGAGTGTTTAGACAATATTGAAAATTCTTGAAAAATGATATTTTTGCATTGGTCACTGGTGTAAGTCATAGTCTCCATTCAAAGTAAACTGTGATTTCTGCACAGCTTCCTGTGAGCATCAGTTCAGTTCATTTTCTGGGACGCAGCCTCACCTACATACTGCAGCATAACTATGTTTGTCTTTCAAGAACTGATTTGTAAGGTGAAGGTAAAGTAATGAGAGGATTGCTAATCTTTGTTGTCTCTTCCAGTTCAGAAATAACGTGATTTTATCTTACTTTCCTATGTGGCACACAAACATTTTCTGAGGGCAGCTAAAAACATTTAGAATGATGCATCATTTAAAAATGAGTTTTGCTTCTCTCATTGACAAACTTGAAGAACAACATTCCTTTAGCTGAGTTTTGTTGCATTTGTGAAAAATTCATCTTCATTCTTTTTAATCATACCTTGTACCTATAATATTAAGTTCCACCAGCACTACTAGTGGAAATAAATTCTACACTTCTTTCATTGACGTTAAACATCTATTTCTATCCCAATATTAAGTACTTTATTATTTTACTTCACAATCATGAAAGTGCCTGCAGGGAAGAGGAAGACCATGCCCATAAAAACGACTGCTAAATCTGTGCTTCTCTTTAAACCAGTAGCTCATTCTGGGCAGGTAATTCTCTTGATCACTACAGTTTATCTCCCACATCATTAGTATTTTCTGTTCTTTAAGGAAGGACACACATAAGTATTATAAATTGTCCTTCAATTGTAGAAGACAATTGAAAAGCATTTATACTCCTTCATTTGAGCTGAAATTCGTGGGTTATCTTTGAGATGTGTCACTCATAGATAAATGGTTAGGAACATGTTGGACTTAGAGGCCACAGATGAGTGACCCACAGGCCACATGCAGACCACAGATGTGCTTTCTTTGGCTTGTATGCTGTGTGTGTGTGTGTGTGTGTGTATTTGTCTTCATCTGAATTGGAATGTATATACTCTTCGTTTCCTAGGTTTCTCTCACTTCGTATTATTTTACTTGTGACCCAATCTGTACATTTGCCTTGCCAGTCTGGTGGCTGTCAATATTTGAATTAGTAGCTCTACAGCAAGAAGTCATGTCTGGGGAAAATAGAAAAACAGAACTCAAGAAGATTACAATATATACTGTGACGTAAGAAATCACCTAATAGAAAATTGTTTGACAAGGAGGTGTAATTATTCGTCTTTTAAATTCTTGGTCATATTGAAAAAAATAACTTTAAAGGTAAATAAATGAAAACAATAGCTGATTGACAAGCATGCCTCAAAAATGACATTTATTATGTAAAGATTTTTTAATAGCTTAACACAGGAGTTAGGGTATGAAATTATGAAAGGGTGTTGTATCTTCCTCAAAGAGGTCATCTATCAAACCTTTGTTTTTTCATTATATCACTCTTCTTATTTATGTGCATTGTCTTATCTGTAAAAAATAATGTACATTTAAATATATAGAATCAACCACACAACTAATTTGTCAAATGCATACCTTTGCAGTGTTAGTTTATCTGGAAGGTCCCACAGCACCACCTAGTGCCCTGTATTTTATTTTGCATAATATTTTTATAAATTTAAAAATTCTTATCACATTTTAATGTCAAATATGGCCCTGAAACAAATATATGGTTTAAGTAGTATTATAAATAGAATGATGTAGAGTAATTCTTGCATGCTTAATTGAAAATTTTAAGTGAAACTCTAAAAAATGATGATTGTATAAAAGAACTATTATTAAAATTTACTGGTAAAATAATTCACTAGTATTTCTAATTCACATACAAAGACACTCTGAGAAGATTGTTACATTGTGTGCAATCTAACAGAGCTACTGGTAAGGTTTTTGTCCAAAGCAGATACTTATTTCTTTTTTTTTCTTGTATTTGCTATTCTCTAATAAATTAAAAGTAATTTTTTTAGGCTTCCTCTTGAAGGTCGTGAATTCTAAGTCTTTACAGATTATACTTTTAACGCTATCTACAACAGCTCTTATAAATTTCAGATAAAACTGTATCACCACTTTTTAAGCTAGAATTGTGAGATATTTAGAGATAAAATACTTCTACATTAAAAAATAAAATGAGTCAATAAAAGAATGGGGTGTGCTTATATATTATTTTATGGAAGGAGTTCCAGGAAATACAGGGAAGTGGGAAAAGATAAAGCTATGTGCAGAATACTGTATATAGTATGATTGTCTTAAGAAAGCTGTATAAATTTGAATAAGTTAAGAAGGCTAGGCTAGATGGATGAGTAGGTGGGCAGAGGAATGGGTGGATACTGGCATTTTTTTTCTGTAAGGAATTACAAGAAACTGCTAATGTTTCTGAGTTCAGACAGTGCTAGAAATCTTCATTTTTACTTTGTACTTTTCTATACGACTAAAAATTTTCTAATGAGATTCTTGTATAACTTTGTTTATGGCCAACAAGGGTTATTTGTGTATTAAGATGATGAACCATTTCATTTTTCCTTATAATATTTTCTGTATTAAAAGCAAAACCAAATTTTTAAATTAAAAATTAGCATAGGATCCATCTCATAGATTTATCGTTTTAGAAGGCTTTATCATACATTACTTTTTAATAGAATATGTAAGCCCCAAGAAGGCAGAGAACTTTGTTGGTTTTGTCACACTGTATCCTTGAATTCTGGAATTGTATCTGGCACATAGTAAGTGCTCAGTAAATTAGTGTTGAATGAATGAATGAATGCGGACATATTATATTGTGTCCAACTACTATATAGAATACTATGTAATAATGACATGTATTATAGTGGAATTTTATCCTATTTGTGTATAAACATACATGTGTACTGTTACATTCTTATGTCTGATGTCTTTAAAACCCAAACACTTATTAGAATTAGTTCAAAATATAGAATATCAAAAACTCTAAATTATACTTTCAAATGTTTGTGTATGGCCATTTTTGGTTTTGGAGGGGGTTGGTTTTGCCTGTTCTTAATAAAATGTTTTTTGCATCACATTAGCTCTATTTGTAACTCAGTTATATTGAAATTCAATCCAAATGGTTACTAAAGAACAATACTCTGATCATTTCCCTCTTATATTTAAGTTCCTGGTAATTCTCTCGTAGTTACCTAATGGTTGTTACTTTTAAAGTTCCTGCAATTACACTTATATTAATCATAAAATGCTAATTACTCATTACATATATTCAATTCCTAACTACTTATTTAAAATTCCATGACATTTTATAAGCTACCCATTGTGAAAATCCATTCATAAACATAAGCTATATTGTTTTATTTTAAACATGCATGGGTTCTTACTAATGTGGTGTGCATAGATTTTTTTTTTAACTATCAAAGTGTGTAGAAGTTGCCCTCTACTGGGGAACTAGAAAAATTATGTTAACATAGATTTTCAATTTCCTTAAAGACTCTTAGGTAAATCTATTGATGTGATTTACCAGATGACTGCTTCTTGCTCGCTGGCACTTTTAAATTCTGAAGATGTTGAAATGCTTAGCAGAGTATATTTTAAAATAAATGTCTGATATGAATATATCTACAGCCATTTCTAATTGAAAGTGTTGGCTATTTCTTATTAAAAATTCCTTAGTAACAACACCCAATAGCTAAGATCTAGAACTAATTTTATTGGAATGAGTCTCTACTGAAACATTAAGGAGAATTAGCTGTATATAACTATGTAAGTGAAGATGAGTCAGTACTGTTTTTAATAATTCACCATAGAAACTTTCAGGATAAAAGTCTAATCACTTTTTATTTATTTATTTATTTATTTTATTTTTTAGCTACAGCCTTTGCATTTTCCTGGGTCATAAGGTGAAATTTGATTATGGTGAAGTGATTTACTTGTTCTATTAGTTGCTGAACTTTTTATACCAAAAAAAAATTATATGGTCATAAAATGGCTAAGTCCATTGACCAGTTCTTAGACAGTGTTCTTCCTTTTGCTATTATTGGCTTTCTTTCTGCCCTTGAGAGCTCCATCAGACTTTGGAGACCACTGCCCTAGAGAGGTTCAAAGTCTATAGGATGTATCTCTCAGTTGTTAAGACCCCAGTCACACAGTATATGTTTTTCTTCTCCCACCCCCTGATATTTAATAAAAATAAACATATTATTAAGGAGAAACCTGTTTAAAATTGGTGTCAATGGTGAGAGGTAGATATGGAAAGAAGCAACTACTGATATATAATAAAAATAAATAGTTATCACTCACCGGGACCTGTTGGGGTAGGGGACAAAGGGAGGGAGAGCATTAGGACAAATACCTGCATGCAGGACTTAAAACCTAGATGACAGATTGATAGCTGCAGCAAACCACCATGGCACATGTATACCTATGTAAAAAACCTGCATGTCTTTCACATGTATCCCAGAACTTAAAATAAAATTTTTAAAATAGGACAAATGAAACTAGAAAAATGCAGGAAAATAATAGAAGCGAAGATATGAGAAGAAATACCTTATCTGGTAGATTAGACTTGGAGAAAATAATAAATAAACACGTTATTAAGGAGAACCCTGTTTAAAATTGGTGTCGATGGTGAGAAGTAGATAGCAAAGAAGCAACTACCTACCCAGATCCTACTGCCTCTTTGTGTTGGGAGTGGCCGGAGGATTAGTGGACCAATGATGCTCACGTGAGGTGCAAATCTTTCTTAGAACCATTGGTTAAACTACCTCCTCCTCCTGACTGAAGCCTCTCTGAGTCACAAGGTTCAGGGCCAGTTTTCTAAGCTGTAGGAATGGCTCTGGCTAAGGAATATTGTAAAAACCAGGGTAAATCAGACCATTGATATATGAAACAAGGCAAGTGGAGTGCAGCTGTCTCCATTCATTTTGTCCATCTTATACTCAGTATTGATCGTCACAGCTAGATCTAACAGCAGTGTGTGCTTGTCATTTAGACACATCCAAAAGGAATAGATGAGCTGTGCCAAATCCATTTTTTTCACATGTGTAGACATGGTCTGGGTTTTTTGTTTGTTTATGTTAAAGTTCTGTTATAAATCTGAATAGTAGTTTTGATTAAACCATTCTTTTGAGTGTCTTATTTAAAAAAGAATCTATTTTTAATTATTTTAGAAGTTTATTTTAACATCCAGGAGCCTACATGAGAAACCCCACAAGTCACTTTTCATTGCCTCCTTTCTCTGTCCTCATTGAGCTTCATACTCTCCCTCTCCTCCATCTTCCACGTCTCTGCCTTGCTTCTGCGACAATGTTCTACCATTGCCTTGTTGGTAATTCATGGGACTTTTAGGGTAGGGATGAAAGTGCCTATTTCAAGATTTAATCTCTTTCAAAAACCTTCCTTTAACCTGTTCTAATTTTATTATCTATGTGGTTTTTGTTGTGGTTGTTGTTTGTTTGTTTTTTGTTTTTTGGGTTTTTTTTTTTTTTTTTTTTTTTTTTAACTTTATATGTATGGTAAATAATATAGTGCTGAGTAACAGCTTTCAGGGCTTCCATATGTGAGCTTTGTTCTACTCAAATGGTTTGTAGGAGGCAGTGTGGTATCAGAAATAAAGAACTGGGCAGGAAATTTTTTTGTGGCTACTCCTTATGCTTCCACTAACTCTGCTCCCATGAGTGAGAGACACTGCCTCCTTAGGCCTCAACTTTGCAGTTTATAAAGTGAGGCAACACGTTATCCCTAATGTCTCTTTCAGCTAGAATTCTTTGATTTCTCTAAATTCTTAAAGAACTCTGATCCAGTATGTAAACACAATGGTAGAGATCTTGGATCCTAGAACCAGATTGCGTAGCTGGCTGCCCATTCTGCCACTTACTGCTTGGGAATTCTGAACAATTCCTTGTCCATGCACCTCAATTTTCTCTGTAAAACGAGAATTATAGTGGCACCTTTCTCATAGGTTTGTTGTGAGGACCAAATGAGTTAATAAACATAAAGAGAATAGAACAGTTGCTGACATACCACAGTAGGCATTCAGTAAATGTCAGCTAGTCTTATTATTATTACAAACATAAGGGTTTTAAAGCATTTCAGAAAATGCGTATGTTTCTTATCAACTGGATATGCTGCTCCCTTAGAGAAACATTTGTGGACACATATTCATCTATTCATTTGTTGTTTCATTCAGCAAAAAATTTATTGAGTGCCTGATATGTGCTAGGCACTGTTGTATTACAGTCATCAATGAGCAGAATGGCAGATATACATTAAATCTCTTAAGGCAGTGGGAATAAACATCCAGTGCTACTCTAGTGACCTAAAAAAGTTACTTAGTGCCGTATTTTTGTGTATTCCAACACAATTAGCAGATTATATATGTAATCTTTGATGCTAATTTTAATTGATATTATGTATTTTACATTGATTTTCTATAATCTATTTCCTAAACATATTTTTCTTTTGAACTTTCTACTTCCTCCTTTGTACTTTTTCTTTTTAACAACTCAGATCATCTCCTGATCTCGCAACTTTTGTTTTTATTCCTTTTGCTGAGTTCTGTCTCCTGACACTTCCTTAGCTTAGTCTCTATAAGTCTGTTTTTTACTCTCACCTATAAAATTAGAATAATCAATTTACTTAACGTAATTTTAAATTAGATAATGTTTGTAATACACTTAGCACAGTTCCTAGTACATAATATACCTCAATAAATATTCGCTGTTTTTATGTTGGTGTTATTTTATATCAACTGAACCGTGATTATAAAGCAAGAGATACAACAAGCTTCTAGGTATAATATTCAGGCCATAGGAACTTTGGCTGACCATTAGATAATATGAAACCATCCTCTTGACATTTTAAGAGAGCTGTACATCTTGTGTGTAATGTGTGTGGTGCTACTAATGATCAACTGCTCCCTATGTTCTCAGGGAAAATAAAACTGCAAACTCAGATTGCGGCTGTGTGCCCATGGTGGAGGCATACAGGCCAAAGTGGGCTCTGGTAGGTCTTACTTTCACTATGAAAGCTTATGTCTTTATACTCTAGCCTTCAAAAAATAAATTTTGAGTTAGTTTCCTTTTGTTTCCTCCTTGGTCTAACATATACTCTTCAAATAAGCATTTTTAAGAAACTTCTTTAGAAAATTATTTATTACGTGTTAAATCTATAGACTTAGAAGATATTTACATGAAAATCTTTTGGAAAATGATAGAAAGTTCCCACATCTATGTGTCTCTGGGCTCTAATTAAATTTCAGATGGTTTTTTGTCACTGTTAACCTGTATAGAAAAAGCCAAATTAATATAATACAGTTCTTTATGTGTTTACATAGCCTAAAGATTTACTTTTTCAGTTAAAAATGAAAAAGAGAAGTCCTAAGTTTGAATGCTGTTTATCATCTTTAATATATATCACTATGTTAGTTCTAATCAGCAATGTGCATGTTATTCCACTTTCGTGTTCTTGTATTTATCTGTCCTCTTTTTTTATAGCTTTAGATATTAGGGCCCTATAGTCCATACATTCTGTCCTTATTCAGCATCCTTAATTTCCCCCTCTGCACTGATCCCCATCCCTTTGCTTCCAATTATTCTTGAAAAGGAGAACCATCTTTAGATTACAAATGGTAAAGTAAATATTGGCAAAGGAAAGCAGGCCCAAGGTAAGCAGATTATCTGCTGGCCCAGACAAATTACATCATAGGGTCCTGAGAAAACCCACATTTGAGATTCTTGAATCACTGTCTTTGACAAATCGTAAAGAGAAGGAGCAGAATCAACAGCTGCTGGGAATGTGCAAACGTCACTGCAAATACCAAAAAGATGAAGAAAGTGGATTTTACCCACTATTAACTGGTAATTTTGTTATTATCTAAAGAAAAATGAAAGAATGGGTCATTAAATAGTGGGCTATAAGGAGTTACAAAGGAACATGATGTGATGTTTAGAAGCCAGTCTGGGTTCACTCAAAGCCAAGTTATCAAAAACAAGTTTGTTATGCTTATTCCTGTTTGAAATATAATTGCTAATTCAAAGCAATACTTCAGAGCGGGGATCTGCACACTATGGCCCTGGGGCAAATCTTACCATGCCAATTTGTTTACCTATTGTCTTTGGCTGCTTTCCAGGTACAACAGCAGAGTGGAGTAATTGCAGCAGTATCCCTGCAAAGACTAATATAATTATTATTTGGTCTTACATAGAAAAAGTTTGCCAACCTCTGCTCTAGAATCTAAATCCATTTTTAAAAATTTTGATGTGCCTGCAAACTACCTGGGGATCTTGCTAAGATGTAGATTATGATATAATAGTTCTGGGGTGTAGTCTGATACTCAGCTATTTCTCACAAGCTTCCAGGTGAATTCAGTGTTGCTGGTCCTCAGATCACGTTTCAATCTAGTGAGGATCTAGATTTCAAAAAGACATTTAGCAGATTCCCCATTTTAAGAAAAGACAGAGGGTAAATTATGAATTGGAAGCCACTTCAGTTGGTTAGAGTCCTTTTTAGATGAGAGTATCCATGAAGTATTAGAGGATCAATGTCATAGAGTATAAGTTTTTCTGGTCATTTCAAAATGATTATCTGATTGTCATTTCCTTGTATAGGAATATTATTAGCTCAGTGGTGGTATTCGATGGGAGCAATAATAAGCTTAATAACTGATATTTTAGAAGACCTATGTTAACTGGGTTGGTCTACAGGACAATACCTCTGTTGGGTGACAGTTCTCTCTGTGCCTCACATTTCTATACATTTTGTCAGCAGAGGTATTGTCTGCCCTTTGTTTTCAACTCTAGAACAAAGAGCAGCTTTGCTTTCTGACTGTTATAAAAGATTTAGTTTCCCTAATCTCAATATTCCTTTCCTGGGATGAAGTCCACTGCTTGTGCAGGCATCCATTCGAGCACATCTATATCACCTGTTTGACTTGGGGACAAGGGGAACCGACATCAACACCATGCTTAGGCTGCTTGCTGCTCTGTGAGTGGTAAAATCCTTTGGCTCTCATCCAGGACTTTTGAGTCTTCTGCCGGCATACTTGAATACATTGGAGGCCAATTTGTCATCTTGAAAGTGTGGTAATCTCAGACCCTTCACAACCTTAGACACTCTCTCACAATAGTCTTAACACAGGTTCTCAGTCACTGACTTTCCTCTTCTTCTGCGCCCATCTTCCCCTCCTTTTAGTAAAGTATTCACATTCTACAAAATAGAGAAAAGAGAAGCTCTTACATGAAAATTACTTCAGCTTTCCAACAGCAAGCATTCAAGCCTATGTTCATCTATACCAACTGCATCCTCTGCTCTTCTTTTATAATGAAGAGGTACCCACCCTCTGCTGTTCTACAAATTAAATCCTCTAGCTGTGTGCTAGAGCTCCTTCCCTGTTGCCTCTTTAGGGGAAATAAAGTTCCTTCTCTTTACTAAATCTCTATTCCCATGACCCTCTTTTACCTCTTTTCTATGAATTTTAAGAATCCTCAAGGTTCTTTCAAAACAAAGCAAACAACAAAACCAAAAACAAGAAACTCCCTTTACCACACTTTCACTCTCCTTACATTACTGCTATATTTCCCTCCTCCTGTTTATAGCTAGACTTCTTAAAAGAGTTGTCCAAATTGCCTCTTTTCTCTCTTCTTTCTCGGCCCTCCGTCTACTCCAATTTAACTTTCACGCTAGTCATCTATTGAAATTGTTTTCATTTAGGCCTTCAATAAGCTTCAATCTGTAGTGTACATTTATTAACTTCTTTTCTGTAGCAGTAAACCACCACACCAAGCTCTTTGCTGAGGACTACTCAGCTGTTTTCACTGTCCAGGCCCTATTCTGAGTTTCAGTCCCATAAATCCAGAGATCAAACTATCTCTAGTTGGAGGCCTTGCGGATACCTCAAACTCATCATCTTTCCCAACAAAAATAAATCTGTGCATCCCCAGTTCCACCCTGGCTCAGTAATTGGCTCCATGATCCCCTGTTTGGTCAAGAATCACTGAACTCAGAAAACTAAGAAACTGTTCTTCCTTCTGTTTTGACACTTGCCCCACAAACTTAATCTAACAGTCTACCAGTCTAATTTTCAAATATGTTTTGAATCTGTTCTGTCGGTCCATCTTGATGACTAAGAGCCCATTGTCTTTTCCCAGATCAACTTCTGCCTGGAGTCCTGAGCAACATTCTCCTTAGCCTGCCTCCCTCCAATCTTCTTCTGCTTTAATGTCTTCTCTAAAGTACATAGAGTGACTCTTATCTAACCATAGAGAGCACCGTGCCATTGCCATTGCTCCGCCCCACACCCATGGCTGCATAAACTTTCAGTGGCTTCCCCTTGCTTTGAAGTAAAGCCCAAACTCCTTACCATAAATCCTAGGCCTTTCTGATTCATCTGTCTTTTAACTTCACCTCTCACAGCTGCACTCCTCATATTCTGCTCTTCATTTTCAGTTTCTATATGTTCTTCTTGCCTCCAGAGCCTTTCGTCTCTTCTCCCTGCCTGTGTTTCCTCTCCCTCCCCTTCTTTTGTCTGTGACTCCTTTGCCTGGTTAACTCCTTTTCTTCAAGTTCTCATCGTAATTGCTTTCACCTCCCTATTAAGCACTCTCATAGCTCACTGTAATGTTCATTTTGAACATTATCATTTTATTGTAATTGCTTAACTGTCTTCTCTAAAAAATGTTGAGGGCATTGATTGTGTATGTGTCATTCACCACTGTGTCTCAGCATTGATTGTGTATGTGTCATTCACCACTGTGTCTCAGTATTGATTGTGTATGCGTCATTCACCTCTGTGTCTCAGCATCTAATAGGGTCTGGCATGGTAGTCACTTAGAAGGTATATGTTGAATGTGTCAGCGACAAATCAAAACCTAAAAAGATAATAGGCTAAATCTAATAAGCTAGTGTTTAATGTAAATGAATAAGACCCTTAATTTTGACCTGATAAAAAGTCATACTCTTTTGAGAATAAGATGATAGAGGTATTTTTTTGACCAAAGTGTTAAAGTTAGAGAATAACAAGGTATAACTGCTTTCTTTAGCTTTCTCAAGTGGGAACTGTTTATGGCATAAACCATATATTCACCTTTTTCCCTCAGCACCAGTGATGTATGATACATAGTACTCAATAAATGTTTGCTTAATTAAATGTAACATCATTAGGATAAGCCAGCTGCCATTCCTATAAGGCCTCAAAGGGTGACATCACTTTAATGGGATCACCACAATCCAGGAATAGGTCCATGTCTTTACAGATCCAGAAATTTACATGTGTCCAGAATTCCCTATACCACCTCTTTATAATTTGTTGCTTAAGGTTTTTTGGCTAGTCTCATGCATTAAATATTGATTTGACATCATTTTATTCTTGAAGAATAAACTTGACTAACTTTTTAAGATATTATTGTATACTGACCACAGGACAAAAGGTGAAGATAGCCTGGAAGTTTAGGTTGACATTAATCTTTTTTTTTAAATGATATTTCCATTAATACAAATTCAAAAGAGAGGAGTTGTCAAAGTTTAATTTTTGAAAAATTAAAAACATTACTTTCTTACACATACAGAATGAACACATGTCAAACATTTATTTAACTGAATAATGAGGAAATCAGCAGGATGGTAAAGCTAGTTCTGAGGAGATTATAAAAATGGAGGTTACCCAGGCCATTAGAAAAGCATACTGAAATAAGTATGCTACATTAGAAACAAAATTGAC
Organism: Sapajus apella; assembly: GCF_009761245.1. Taxonomy (NCBI): domain Eukaryota; kingdom Metazoa; phylum Chordata; class Mammalia; order Primates; family Cebidae; genus Sapajus; species Sapajus apella. The sequence goes on from NW_022437001.1 coordinate 6,716,926, forward strand.
CAATGACCACAGGGCAATAAAACCTAACTATTCTGGTTATTTTTTCTACTAGACAGAAATCATTTCCATCACTATTGAACAAAACTCTGTAAGTTAACACCTAATTTTATGTCTGGGTCTTAACCAATAGTAAATAGAAGTCAAACAGAGGTATAAGTGGTTAAGTAAACCTTGGATTGGCTGATAGATAATACTCCAAGATGACATTAAAGGAACATGCTATCCTCTTGTTGCCTCATTTCCAAGTTTTGGTCAATTTCTAATAAATGAGATTGACACTTAATTGTGGACCCTCAAATTTATCTAGATGAGTATACGTCTAAGAGAAAGCTCAGAACCCTACCCCTAAGAGGGACAGTGGAGGAACTGAGGACTTTTATCCTAGAGAAAACTTAGTATAGGGACTAAAATGCTAACTTAAGCATTACTCTTAAAATATAACCCTGAGGAAATAACTGAAGAACACATAGATTTTTATTTACACCACTCAGGAGCATCATTTAAAAAGCCGTCACCAGGAAGGAGGGTGAGGCTTGCTCTAAATTGCTTCAAGGGGAAGACAGAGCAGCAGTGATAGTGGTTTGGGATCTGTATAAGAAAGAGCTTTCTCCTCATGCGAAACCTTCAACTAGGCCATTGTTTGCCCAAAGAACAAGGGTGTCTTCTCACCGGGAGATTCTCTGGCAAAGGCACAGCCATCACAGTTCCCATCCTTACATAATGCTCTCCTACTTCACAGAATTGTTGTAAGGATTACATAAAATAACACAAAGTCCTTAATACAGTATCCAACATAAGTATTGCATAAATGTTAGCTTTTATTATTTTAATAATAATTGCGATAACTTTCTCAAAGCTTAATTGTGGTGCTCTTGTCAGAATGAACGCATCATGGCTGACTCATTTCCTAATACAACTGAAAGGTAGGTTTTAGCATTATATAAGGATGTGAGGGAGACAGAGAGAGGGGTTCACACTTTAGATGAGGAATAGAGCAGGGTATCTCTAAGATCCCTTTCAAAACTGATATTTTTTATTCTGTGAAAACTGAGTTAATGCAGTGTCCTGGAGACAAATCTAAAAAGTCAAGTTTAGTATCTGTGTGATCTTTGTAGTTGTTGCAGCAAAACCTCTTGATAACGTCTTCTATTTCAAAAATTTCATAATTTCACTTTAGTTTTGCCTTTTTTTGCAAGTCCTGTTGCTGAGAGAAGCACATTCACAGTTTTGTTGTTTTGTTGTTATTTGGGTTTTTTGTTTGTATTTTGATGCAACTAAATCTGTGTCTGAGATTTGACACTTTTTTCCTTTCCACTAAATTCATTGAAATACATTCACCCAGTCATTCACATCTGAGGTGTTAATGGATTTTCTGAAAGTTTTTTCAGTAGACAATGGAAGCCAGTCAGTTTGTGACTTCACTTCTTCAGGTGTTGCAATCAGAAAGCATTATACGCCATCCCAGTTGCAAGGATGCTAAAACTATGTCTTGACCTTGAATCTGCAAGGAGGAGGTAACATCTTTTGCTAGAAGTGCTTATTTCCTTTGGTTTTATGCATTTTCAGGAGAATTTACCTAGGAAAGAGAAATAATTACATTGAGCTGCAAATACCCAAAAGAAAATAACATGTTGAGTTGATTTTCTAGCTTGCAATGATTGTTGCTGACACAGTTTAAATGTTTAGCTCACCCTTTTTACCACTGATATTTGCAAAAACTTGACTCTAAAAAAATGCCTCTGCCATGACATGAAGACTTCTCAATTTGTTTTATGTCATCAAAAGACATACTGAGTCCGATGTTCCTCTCAGATTTACTCTTAAAATACACCACTGAGGAAATAGCTTAAGATTGCAAAGATTTTATTTACACATTCAAGAGCACAGGCTCTGAAGCAAGCAGAGGTCCAATTCCTGGCATTGCTTCTTCCTACTTCACTCAGCCTCTCTAAGGCTTAGCTTTCTTATCTAGTAGATGGAGATAATATAATAATAGTACCTACATCAGAGAGTTGTTGTGAGGATTACATGAAATAACATACCTAAAGTCCTTGGTATAGTATCCAACATAAGTACTACATAAATGTTAGTTTTTATTGTTTTAATAATAATTGTGATGACTTTATTAAATATTATGGTATTCTTCTTAAAATGAATGCCTCCTGGCTGACTCACTTCCTAATACAACTGGAAAAAAAAGGTTTCAGCATTATAAAGTGATTCAGTCTTAATGAGCTTGAACAGCTATTCTTAAGAAAATAAGAAGGAATATTAAATCCAGAATTAGCAAATACTTCCTATTTGCTAGGAAGCTTTTACCATTTTAGAAACAAATATTGTAAGTCCTTGGAAGAGCTGCAAAGAAACTATCATGTGTCAGTGACTATCCATTAGAAGTATTCAAGCAGAAACACCCATGGATAACAACATTCTTCTATCTCACTGATTTTCTTTAATATTATTATGCCGAATTCTTTTTCAGTCATTTCATAAATTTCCTTCTCCTTTGGATCTGTTACCAGAGAATTATTGTGTTCCTTTGGAGGTGTCATGTTTTCTTGCTTTTTCATATTTTTTTGTCCTTACTGTACATCTGGCATAACAGTTACTTCTTCCAATTTTATGGATTGGCTTTAGTAGGGAAAAACTTTTCCTATAGATATGTCTATAGTTTTGGTTGGGTAGGTTGCCTTGGCCTTGATTCTTGATGGGCACAGTAATGTAGTCTCTGTATTTCAGCTGTAATCAGCTCAGTGGTGTCTGCTGTGGTTGTTAATGGAGGCTGTGGTGAGGCATTGCTGGGGATAGGGACTCCAGACAGTCCAGTTCATGGAACCCAGTGGTGGTGGTGGAGTGCAGTGTGGACCTGTCCCTAGGCCCTGGATAGTTTGCATAGGTGCTGATGGTAGTAGGCAGAGTGGGTCCTGACACTGTGCATTGGTGCTAGCAGAAGCAGCGGTAAAAGAGGGTCAGCCTCTCCTAAAGCCCAGCAATGATGCAAACAGGCGTCAGCAGCAGTAGGTGGGGCAGATTAATTCCCAGTCCCCAGAATGTTGTGCACAGGCACTGATGGCTGCTGTGGCAGATGAGACAGGTCTCTCCTCAGGCACCCCAATAGTCCACATGAGCACAAGTGGTGACAAAGAAGAGTGGGTCAATCCCGAGGTCCCCAGATAATATGCACAGTAGTGGTACACAGGGAGGCCCATCCTCAGGCCCCCACATGGTACACGTAGGTGCTGGCAGGAGGGATGGATTAATCCCCAGGCCCTCAGATGACATGTGCAGGTGCCAACTGCAGGTAAACCAGGCCTAGTCTTAGTCCCCTCAAGGGTGTATGTTGGTGCCGGTAATGGAGACAACAGATGGGGTGGGCTTCTCTTGAAGCCTTCCAATGGTGTGCACAGGTGCTGGTGGTAGCAAGCAGGGTGGGTCAATCCCCAGGCCCCCATATGATGTGCAGAGGTGTCAGTGCACTGGTGGCAGATGGGGCTGGCCTGTCCTCTGTTCTGCAGATGGTGCCTGCAGATGCCAGTGGTAGCACATGTCAATCTCCACACCTTCAGATGATGTGCACATGTGCCAGTGCAGGCAGAGTGGGCCTATTCTCAGGCTCCCCAATGGTGCACATGGGCGCTAGCTGCGGTGGCACAGGTATGGGGGGTATCAATCTTCAGGCCCCTGAACAATGCATACAGGTAGTGGTGGCAGTGCCGATGGCAGCAGTTATATCACTCTGTTTTGAACCTTGTTTATAGATCATTGTCCTCTACTGGATTATAAGGTGTTTAAGCAAAGGGACCATGTTGTACTCACTCTTGAATCTCTTGGATGAGCACAGTACCCAGTATATAAGTATATGTTCAATTATATGTTTAAACAAATGTACTTGAAATTGGATGGCTCCCATGTAGACTGAGTCAGCCAGATATTTTCATTTTTCATGTGGCGCTGTAAAGTTTGGAATTCCTCCTAAAGTCTGAACTCAGTGCAAGTCACTTAAGGACAATAGCCCTTCTAAGTTATCAATTAATTTGGCATTTAGCACATTTAGCTCTCCTAAATGTGTTAAGGAGAACCTGTTTCATAGATACCAATGGAGTTGATAGGCCACAATACCTATTTTAATAAGTAGGATGTAAAGTGATTCTTAGATTAGAATATTGTATTCTCTTTTGTCAACTGCAAAAGTATGCACAATGAAAAAGGATTCATTCTATTATTTAACAATAAAACAAGTCTGTTTGTAGATGTTCATATGTGTATATGCCCAAGAAAGTCATGGTAGCATTGTTCATTTAAGATAAGCCCGTCCCTCTTGGGCCACATGCAAAACAATTGAGTGACTGCTATGACAAAGGGACTTTCATGTAAATACCAAAAGGACTTTTTTTCTTCCAAAAGTAATGAAGTAGTCCCAGATCTGGATCCTGGGCACCGTCTGGGTATAGTACCTCTGTCTGTCTGTCTGTCTCTGTGTGTGTGTGTGTATGTGTATTTGTCTGTCTGTCTGTCTATCTCTGTCTCATTTCTCTCTTAGGCACACACACCCTCAGATTCTATGAAATTTTAAAATTACAAGTAGAGTTCATTAATAAAAATCTAAAATGCTTTTTCTTGTATAAATCATAATGAAGTATTGAGAGATAAAGGAAAACCTAAGAAGGGCAAGTAATCATCTGCTGCTCCAGAACTGAAGCCTGTCATTTCAACTCCCAACTCAAACACTTAGTTTTAAAGATTTGCCTTCAAGAAACCTAAAAGCTGGTATTCTGCCTCATTGGCAACAGCCTCAAACTGTTCCCTGTCATCGGAGAAAACAAATCTTTTGCTCATTTCTGCCTAGGGGAGGCAGAGGGACCGAGGTGGTCCTATGTGGCTGAATTAGATGAAAGACTTGCCTTCTACCATGGAGACATGGAGTCTAATCAAGTGAAATGAGTTTTGAGATCCCAGCTCATTTCCTAGGGGAGATCAGTTCGCATTACAAAATCACGACATCTCATTCATCACAACTGACGTGGTCTTTGCTCAGGAGAGGACCCCAACTGGGACTAAACCACCTGTCTTCTCTCAAAAAGGGGCATTTTATCCAAGTTACAGTTGAAAGCCTTGGAGTAAGGAAGCTTGCCAGGCATCAGCTTCTATCTGTGTGATCCATGTGCAGTGTGGAAGGGAATTTAGGTTTACAAAAGGAAAGATGAACCTACGGCAGCTTGATGGTTGTACTTTTATGATGCCAAATACAAATAATTGTAATAGAGATGTTAAGTCATTATGGAAGGGAAAGCTAAGATTAGGACTCTCCGCTCTTTATCTTCTAGATTTTATTAAACAGAAGATAAGCACTCCCATGCTTCAGAGTTTGAAATGGCAAAGAAAGTGTCCTGCTTTCGCTGATAAATAATCATCCTTTCTTTTATTTCTTTTAGGGCATCGTTATAACACCCCTGCTACTGCTGCTTTTTGTGAGTATTTTGATGTTGTCTTTAATATCTTTTATTAAAAGCAAGCTACAACCGTTTAAGAAAGGTCATTAGAACAAAAATGAAATTTGAATTATTTTGCACCATATTTTGAACTGTTATTCCAGTTCATCTGTACCGTGTAATAATATTCAGACACAAAGAAGCTTCATAATTTCGTGATCCAAGAACAGCATCAGGACCTAGTCATTAGGCCTCCAGCTCCTGGCTAAATCATTCTATGACAAATTAATGACCCCATAACACAGGTTAGAACTGTGCTACTCTTTATTTTCTCATTAGTAACACTAAAGTGATTGATAGTGACCCAGTGTTTGATAGTGTTTAACAGAAACAGCCCAAGTACCAGGGGATCAGAGGAAGCTTGGGTTCCAAGGCTGGTACTGGAGTTAACTAGCTTCCTCACCTGGGGAAGCCTGCCTCAATTTTTTTCATCTGTAGAATGGGAAGTAACACCTCCTCCGTTCTATCACTCAGAGATAATGAAAGGTATTTAAAACTTAAAAATACAAATCGATACAGGCTCCTAGTTAACGAAACAAAAACTGCTCTGAAAACAAGAAATGCTAATTAGCTGTCTTATTTCTTTTGGCACTAAGCATATGAGAAATCAGATGAAAGATTATAATAGAAATTAATGTTATCTCATGCTGAGCAAAGGATATGTAATCATGAATGATACCTAAAATATTTTATGAACTGTGCATCTTTTCATACATACATCTTCCAAATATAAATCACTTTGCTTATCACTGAAATGTAGTGGGGATGTGTTTCTAGGAATGTACTGTAGCTCTTTGACTAGCACCATTTATCAGTGAATTAAAGCTATGGGGAAAATTTATTTAATTATAGTATAATTACCCAAGTTGGAATTCAATTAGAGTAATAGAATGAGGGACTTCATTTCTTAGCAGCTGAGTAGGAAATAGAGAGGGTTAGATATACTACTAAGCAGTTGGATTCTGCATCTTTCATGAAAGACATTACCTCCAAGTAATAAACCTCAGCCTTACCCTCCCTTTTGAAATGCTGGCTCTGTTCTGACAAGGTAAGAAGTGTCAAATAATCAGATCACTTTCCTCAGCATAACAAACTTCATTAATATGGACCCCATCACTGCAGAATTTGCAGTGAGTCAAATTGAAACTAAAGAGAATATTTGCATTAATTTGGAAGAAAAGACTTGTTATGTACCTGCCTGCTACTAGATGTGAGAAACTGGAAACATCCATTAGTTTATTTCCAAGACATGGGATCACAGGACAGTTTCCCAGATGCAGCCCTCAGTGGGCACAGGATGCAGGCCTGTCTGAGGTCCCCACTTGCAGTACATCAAGGGACTAGTACAGAGCGCAACATCTAGTAAGTACACATTAAACGGCTGCATCGCCTGGGTTTTCTCCATTGTGGAAGAGTGACATCTGTTATTTATGTAACTTATTTAAGACAAGAAAAGGAGATGTTATAGCCACAGCTAGGAGCTAAGGCCTCGGGTGTAATACTTTGGAGTATCTCAGAGGCTGGAATCTTTGGGACCCTTTTTCAACTTGTGATTAAAGAACCAAATGAGTACTTTTCTTCCCCTCCTTTCCATATCTGTGCCATAATATGCTGATAAAAATTATGGCATCACCTTTTGACAAGCTTTCCCCTACTCATAGATCCATAGGCTCATGAGTCTTAGTTGGATCAACATTCTAAAATTATAGAGCTACAAGAATGGTAGAAGATGGCCAAGACTCTCAATGTAAAAGTTTAATGCTTGCTTTCTGAGTCAACAGGGCCATCCCTGTAGGGTCAATGGCATTATCACCCACATCATTAGATACTTATGGTATTGTGACTTTACATCACATGCATAGCATATAACACCTTTTCTCTGTTTAGGTTGTCATGTATTTTATAAAAAATTGACATTTCTTAAGCATTTGGGTTACCAGGCGTCATTTACTGAGCAAGACAAGAACCTGAATGACTTAAAATGTGAACAAAGGCCAGATGTGGTTGCTCACACCTATAATCCCGGCACTTTGATAGGCAGAGGTGTGAGGATAACTTGACCCCAGGAGTTCAAGACCAGCCTGGGCAACATATGGAGATCCCATCTATTAAAAATGTATATATATTAACACATTCCATAAAAGGTGTACTGTTTTTCTCAATGCCCCTGTTGTGAGTTGAATTATTTCCCCCAAAAAAGGTATGTTGAGGTTTTGACTCCAAGTACATCAGAATGTGGTCTTGTTTGGAAATAAAGTAATTGCAAAAGTAATTAGTTAAGACAAGGACATGCTGGAATAGGGTAGGCCCTGAATCCAATATGATTGGTACCCTTATAAGAATAAGAAGAGAAGGCAGAGACACACAGGTAAAACTCTGTGTGATGATGGAGGCAGAGATTAGAGAATGTCCACAAGCCAAGAAACACCAAGGATTGCTGGCAAACGTCAGACTTTAAAGGACATGAAGGATTCTCTCCTATAGATTTCATAGGGAGCATAGCTCAGGTTGATTTCAGACTTATAGCTTCTAGAATTGTGAGACAATAGATTTCTGATGTTTTATGTTTTTGGGCTTTGTTATAGAAACCCAAGAAACTAATACAACTCCTAGAAATGGTATTGTCTTATTTTAACATATCATAAAAAGGGAAATTTATGGATATTCAGGCATAGGAACTAATGAAGGACATTTTTGCTGATGGAGTCTCAGCTGTATTCTTAACCTCTTCTCAGAATATTCCCTTCACTTTCTTGCTCCACCGAAACCTGTCTTCTGATTCATGTTTCTGCCGCAGGCATCTTTCTTATCACTGAGCCTTGAAATGGGGAAGGTATCTTCCTTGTACCTCATTACCAATTCCAGATCATTTCCCATGCCTTCTCCATAAAATCCCCTGGTTCCTTTGAAGGTTGTGCCAACATAGCTATATCACCTGCTACTCCTTTTTGTTGTAATTATCAATAGAATGGGAAGTAACACCTCCTCCATTCTATCACCCAGAGATAATGAAAGGTGCCACTATCAGTTCAAAAAAAATGTTAGCATCTTCCCATTGTTTTCTTTTTAACAGTATACTTTTAAAATTCCTGGTATTTTCAGTATTCACATAGTTAGTCCTTCCAATATCCTGGTCTCTAAATTCTTGACCTCTTCTCCAGCAAGCTTGCCCTCCACTTTATCTCAGCCAACTACTCCGGGCCCTTTACTTTGTTATTGCCAATAACTGCATCCTTCCATAATCCAATTTTCAAATGTCCTCTCTGACTAACAGCTCCTATCTTATGATTTATTCCCCAAATCAAAAATTCTTCACTGGAATGGCCAATTTATTTACTTTATCACCTTTGCAATGTTTCTGACTATACCCATCCTACTCTCACCCCTTGCCCTCACATCCCATCTTACCCAGCCTAGACCTCATGGTCCATCATTATAATTCCTTTATTATATACACCATCAACAATCTTACTCATCTCTGCTGCTTCATATTTGCCTGGCAAAGTACTAACCCTGCTGAAATCTAACTCTACACCTTCCTGCATATGTATCTGAAGATGCTGGAGCAAACACACTACCATGCTGATTGGTCTCATTTGAAATTCATGACAACTAAATGTAAGTGAGTCTGGCAACCCTGCTACCTTCCTTTAATTAATTCACTCTTCCAGTCTCTAGAGGATCGTTTCACACCTTCTTGTGTCTCAAGTCTCCAGTGCCTCTTTTTTCATATCAAGTATTGCAGAAAGGAAATTGGCTGAGGAGGAAATAAGCAATCAGAGAAATTTTACATGATCCCACCCACCTGCATGTGTAGCCATATTCTTCACCTTTTCTCCTGTTTCTATAAGCTGTCTTTTCTCCCCTCTAAAGGAAGTTCTTTGAGTTATGTCATCTCTTATGTCCTACTTAATATGATTCATATAGATATTTCTTTTTCTCCTATATTATCACATTTTTTCTCTCTAGTAGATCATTTCTATTAGCATATAAGCTTTCTGTAATATTACACATCTTAAAATTAAACCTTACCTCATCCTGCCTGCACTCCATTTCTGTGCTCTCTTTTTATAGCAGAATTTCTCAAAAAAAGTTATTTAAAACTTATTCTTTACTCATTCAATAATATGTACTGAGTTATTTCTACATGCCAGACACTCTCCTGGGTGTGGGAATATAACAATAAGTAAAACATAAGTGTCTTTGCTCTCAAAACAGTATTTTGAGAATACTAGTGGAAAGAAACAACCAGTAGATAAGTATAAATATAGTGTGTGAGATGGGTGATAAGTGCTGAAGACAAAAATAAAATAATGTAGAGGAATAAGAAATACTAGATTGGGATGGGAGAAAGGGTTGCTATTTTAAATAGGACAGTCAAGTTCAGATTTACTGAGAAAATATTTGAGCAAAGGCCGGGAAGAGATAAGGGAGTGAACCTTCTGGAGCTAGAGTGTTCCAGGTGGAGGGAACAGTAAGTGCAAAGGTCCTGAGAGTATACCCGGTGTCCCTAAGAAACACCAAGGTGGCCAGTATGACTGGAATAGAGTGAACAAGGGGGAGAGTAGATAAAGATGATGTCAGAGGCCAGGCGTGGTGGCTCATGCCTGTAATCCCAGCGCTTTGGGAGGCTGAGCGGCAGGCGAATCACAAGGTCAGGAGTTTGAGACCAACCTGGCCAACATGCTGAAACCCTATCTCTACTAAAAATACAAAAATTAGCTGGGCGTAGTGGCGGGTGTCTGCAACCCCAGCTACTCAGGAGGCTGAGTCAGGAGAATTTCTTGTACCCAGGAGGCAGATGTTGCAGTGAGCCAAGATCATGCCACTACAGTCCCGCCCAGGTGATAGAGTGAGACTCCGTCTCAAAAAAAAAAAAAAGATGATGTCAGAGACAGAGCAGGGGACAAATGATTTAGGACCTTAAAATCCTTTCTAAGGACTTGAAATTTTAATTTGAAAGAGACAGGAAACCATTAAATGGGTTTTGATAAAAGGAATAGCATGTTCTGCTGTACCTTTTTAAAGGATGATTCTGGATGCTGGGTTGAGAAGAGATTGTAAGGGGATCATGGTGGAGGCAGGAAGACCAGTTGGAAAGCTGGTATGATATTATGGCAAGTGATGTCATTAGCTTGGACCAGAGTGGTTGAGTATACCTGGTAGGAGGTAGTTGTAAGTAGAACTGGAAAGTAGAACTGAGAGATTGAATAAAGGTTTTGAGGGAAAGAGTCAAAGATGACTCCAGGCCTGAGTACTGGAAGAGTTGCCATTTATTAAGATAGGGAAGACTTTAGGGTTGAGCAGGTTGAAGGAACTCATAAAGAGAATTCAGTGTTGTACATATTTGGATTCCACTGACTTTCAGACATCTACGTAAAAACATAAGGTAAGCAATGGACTCTATGAGTCTGGAAGTAAGGAGGGAGGTCTTAACTAAAGATATATATTTGGGAGAGGTCAGCATCTAGATGGATTTTAAATTAGACTGCTAGGAAGTGAGAATGTAGAAGGAAAGATTTCAGAGGATCAAGTGCCAAGATGCAGCAATAGTCAGAGATTCGCAAAGTAGACCAAGGAACGGCCAGTTTGCTTAGGAGGAACACTGAGAAATTTTCATGTCCTAGAATTTTAGCAAAGAATGTGTTTCAAAAAGGGGAAGTGATCAGCCACTTCATATGCTGCTAACAGTTCAAATAAAATGAAGTTTGAGAATTGGCCATTGGTTTTAAGAAGACAGAGGTCATTGGGGACCTTAATGAGAGCTATTCATCAAAGTTGTGTACTTGAAAGCCTGATTGGATAGGTTGAGGAAAAAATGGAAGAAGAGTTAAAGACAGTGATAATTGATAACTCTTTGGGGGTAATTTTGCTATAAAAGGTACAGAAAATGGAGTACTAACAAAGTGAATAAAATATGAAGAGAAAATTTGTTTAAGTTGGGAAAATTAGTAGCACATTTGTGTCAATAGGATTATAATCCAGTTATGGAGAGAAAAATTGACACAGAAAAAATAAGGGAGAACTTGTGGACACATGTTCTTGAGTAGGAGAAAGGGAGTGATCTCTGGTGCATAGTAGTCTCCTAGAGTGAGAGATTTATTATGGGAATTGGCTCATGCAATTATGGAACCTAGAAGTTCCACTATCTGCTATCTGGAAGCCAGGGAAACAGCAAATCCAGGGATGTAATTCAGTCTAAGATTAAAGGCGTGAGAAGCAGAGGAACAAATGGTATAGCTCCATTTGAGTTTGAAGGCCTAAGAACTGGGGGTTAGGGGTGGTGGCTTATGTAAGTCCTGGAGCCAAAAGACCTAAGAACGCAGAGTCTCAGTGTCCAAGGACAGGAGAAGGTGGATGTCCTAGCTAAAGACAGGAGTCAATTTACCCTACTTCTGTGTTTGTGTTCAATACAGGCCCTCTATGGATTGGAGGACACTTGCCCCCATTTGTGAGGGTGGATATTCTCTACTCAGTGTACTAGCTTAAATGCTAATATCTTCCAGAAATACCCAAAGAGATGCACCAAAAAATAATGTTTTACCAGCTATCCCGGCATCCCATAGTTCAGTCAAGTTGACATATTAAAATTAACCATCATATATTCCTGTTGGCATTTATTATCTCATGACAGTTTAATAATTTGTTAATTTGTTTAGCTGTGTTCCCCACTAGAATGTAAGCATCAGAAAAGAACAGGGACTTCATCTGTTTTAGTCACCGTCATAATCCCAATACCCAAAATAGTGCCTGGCAATTGAAGTGACTCAAAAACATTTTTTGAATGCATGGTTGGACAAATGAATGGATGCATCTGTCCAAAAAGTTGAGTTGGAACTATTTTTAAAACTGCTGTTTTGTTGTTATGTGCTCTAACTTCAGGGACATATTATCTATTATGAAGCCGCTTTGAAGGATCTGAGTTCACTTTCCCTCACACTCTATTTATAGAAAGGTAGCACAGTATGATGAAAAGGCATAAAACCTTGGTTTAATTGGCAGCCAGTACCAGTTACGTAAAGTGAATTTTCTAATGAAGATTATGATAAGATGAAATGAGTTAATTTTTGTGGAAGCATATTGTAAACTGTAAAGAGCCGTGCGAATGTTACATTTGACACTTAACAGAGAATAATAGAAAGGAATCTCAGGAGGACATCAAGATTCTGCAAAAGCACTCGTCTGAAATGCAGGAGCAGTCCAACTACTTTAATTATGGGCTGAGTCCTAAGACTTAAAACTTTAGGATTCTATAATCACACATAATCTATAATTTTATAATTTTGTGTGTAAATGAGTCCAGTGTTTACCATGACCAGCACTAAGAGCAGTGAAACTTTCCCTGAAGTATCACCTTTTACTACTAAGATCCCGTCTTAGTTCATCCAGGCTACTGTAATAAGATACCACAATGGTGGCATATAAATAATAGAAACTTATTTCTGACAGTTCTGGAGGCTGGGAAATCCAAGATGAAGGTAGATTCGGTGTCTGGTAAAGGCCTGCTTTCTGGGTCATAGATGGGTGCTTTTTACTGTGTCCTCACAAGGTGGAAAGAGCAAGGCAGCTCTCTGGGGCCTCTTTTATAAGAGCAATAATCCATTCATAAGGGCTCTACCCTTAGGACCTAATTACCTCTCAAAGTCCCATCTCCCAATACTGGCACCCTGGGGTGCACAGAAACATTCAGATTATTGTGGACCCAGAGTGCTTTCAAATACATTACCTCAATTATCTTGATAACATACCTCTCATTTAGGCAAGGGCAGAAATTATTGTTCTTCTTTATTTTGTCAGTGGATCTTCCTCAGTCCATGGAGTTGCCATCTGTTAGGATAAATTAAGACGTTGTCCAGCTTTAAAAGCTTTACTTACAAGTGCATTACTTGGAATTTCATATTAATTTTTCTTATGAAACAATGGTACAAGTGGTAAGTATCCACTAGATTTTAACTTCTAATAGGCCAGGAATTGGAATTGTGCATGTCTTATTCATTACCTTGTCTCCAATGCCAAGTATTCAATAAATATTTATTGGAAAGAGGGCAATAGAAAGGTGGATGAGTAATGAATGATTAGAATGATTCAAATGATAAATGAATGGTTGGAAAGTTAGGAACTCAACCTGACTTATAAAGTCTTACCTTTTTATGAAAAATAATTTATAGTTTTCTAATAATATTAAACAAAATAATCATCCTTTTATTGAGACCTCCTGTGCACTGTGAATACTACAAAGATTAATCTGGCATTGATCCTTCCCTTAAAGATCTTATGGCTTAATAGAGAAAATAGGATACATGAACAAATAATTAAAATTCAACTTAGAAATTATAATTTCACAAACAATATTTCAAAGGAGATTACTAACATAGAAAATACTTCATTAAATAGAAGTAGATTTTTTGTGATAAATTTTCTACTGAAAGAAAATTTTTAATTTGAGGGGAAGGAAAAGGTAGATAGAAACTTCGAATGTTTCCCAATGGATCTCTTGCCTACTTCAGATTTTCTTCAATTGCATGGTTCTGATTCTCTGTTGTGAATCAGAGAATACTTAAAAACTTGCATCTTTCCTTTCCTTTGATGTGGTTTATCACTAACTGTATGTTTAGCCACCGTTATTATGGTCTTTATCAGAGAAGGCTGAAGGAGGGAGATTCTAAAACTTGAAAAGTAGTATAGGATGGTAGTTAATATGAAGAAGCAATAGGGCTGAGTTAAGCACTTTGGCTGTGAAGTCAGGCAGTTGGGTTCTAAACCCTAGTGAACAATACCAGGGAAGTTGTTCAAGCAGTTTGAAGCCTTTCCTTCTGTGGACACCTGTTCCCCAGAAATCTCCATAGCAGTTAGCTCACACTTTCTCCCCAACTACATCTTACTTACTCTACAAAGAGGAATGAAAGGAAGCTACATTTATGTCTAGACTTCCTCCCTAGTCCCTCTGAAAGACAAAGTAGGTTAAAGATTACTGTTCATACCATGGAAACATATCAGTCTAATTCTGTGTAATTGCAGTCGAAGGAAACCATATATTGGATGGTGTTGTCATGGGCTCAAGCTCCCAAATTCTGCAGACCATCAATTTATTTAAATAAGTCCATGATTGGCAAAGAAAGGTCAGTTAAATTTTGAGTTTAGAATGACAGACCAAAGCCTCACTTCTATTTTCTTCAGCCATAATGGTCAATTGAGCATCCAGACCTTTTGAAACATGTGGAGTGCAAGCTTTGACCACTGCTGAAAGTCATCCTCAGAGTTCATAGATGACACCATGTTCATATGTGGGGATGGTCACATCATTACCTTAGGGTATTTGACAAACACTGGCCTATATGCTCACTCATTCAGAATTATGTAAGCACCCCTTGAGTAAGTACGGGCACTGCTAGCTCTGCTGTTCTATCAATTGATTTTATATGACTTGGTTTCTTAGAAGCTGGCCCCTCATCAGGCAGGTTTTTAAGGCACTTTGATCATTGGACTCATATACACATATGCATGTGTATGCACAAACACATATGTACACAGAATATATACATACCAGACTCTGTTTCTAGGCTAACTATATATTCCCTTGATCTGACTGTCTCTTCTATTAATTTCCATTTCAGCAGTTCTTAAATTCAATAGGTTTGAATTCTGACAACTGTGTATAAGAAACCTTGTTTATCTGGGCTTGGATAATTATTATTGAGCAGCTAATATGGTTACTTGATGCATAATCCCATGTGACAGGCATGACTGGCTTTGGAGGTATTATCCTCACTTTATATGAGAAAACCTAGGTTCAGAGAGATTTTGTCACTCGACTGAGACTACACAACTGGTAGACAACACATGCCACTTTCAGCCTGGGTCTGTCTCCCTCTCTTCAAATGCTCCTTCCAGGTCATGCTTCCTAAATACATGTCTTGGGAGACACAGTTTGTTTTAAAACATTTTATCAGCACACAGTTACTTTTTCTTGAACATTATACCCTACGTAACATTGGTAAGAGGAAAAAAATCAGGCATAATAATTGCCTTGATGAAATTTAAAACTTAAAACTTATGTGGACAAACAAGAATTACGAATATGGAGGCGATTTAGAGAAGAAATTGACTGCTAAACTGAGATTTGAACTGAGCTTAAAGGAGTTCATAGAAGAGAAAGGTCCAGGTCAGGAAAAGGGAGATCAAGGAGCAGCTTTCAAGGCTACAATCATCATTAATTTCCCTAGTAACAGGCTGCCTATGATAGAAAATTCTTCAACTTTTGATCCCATCACTGTGAACAAAAACAATGTATACAGCCATTAGTGTCATGTATAATACTACTAATTATTTTTTTATAATTTGTTTCCAATTATGGTTGCATAATTAATGGACGGACATGTGTGAGATTCATAAGATGATAATAAAACCTAAACCACTTAAAAAGAATCTAGGCATCTGATTGCCTTAGTTGCTTCACATTGAGTCAGTTTCTCTATCTTGTGCTCAGTTGTGTTTGTTCTAAAGCAAGTGAAGACAAGTCTCCCCTTGAAGCTGAGAGTAGCTTCTGACTAAGGGAAGGGAAGGGAAGCAATTGATAAGCTGTTTTCAAGTGCTCTAGAGTTGACAGAGGTAACATTGATGAGCTTCTACCCCCATTAAGGACTACTGTCCCGAGAAGGCCAGCTGCACTGCTGGTCTGGAACTTCTCAGACTTCACTGAAGTGAGCTGGGGACATGGGATGAGTTGGGGCAGTCCTGTCCTAGCTGGGCTTTTCCCTTGCCCATTGGTTCCTTCTTCAGCACCAGCAACTGGGGGTGCTCCCTGAGCGGGTAGGGTCGATCCAGAGTTGGAAAGACACTGGTTCCTTGCTATGCCCTTGCCTATTGGTAACCAAGCTGAAGGAACTAAATCATGTGTCCTGCTTAAGAGAATATTTAGCAATAGCAGCTTCTTTGATTCCTAAACCACACTCAGGATTGACAAGAATAAATCCTTTGGTCAAAAATTAGGGAGCTAAGTTTGTTCCTAGAGGCCTCTGAGTATCTTTGCCTCCCCCCAGCCCTTCATATCCTGGAAGCTCAATTCCTCACAGCTTTCCTCTTTCCTCTTTAGGTTGGGATAAGCCAATTTATAATTCATTTTGGCACATTTCACTAAACAGTCTGTGTGGATTTGAATAACCTGACTATGATTGCATACATTAAGTTTCCATCAAAGTTATTAGAAGTTAGCCTTTTCGTCTTATGTTTTAAATTAGCATATAACACGAATAAATTGGAGGACATTATGCTAAGTGAAATAAACCAGACACAGAAAAACAAATACTGCATAATCTCACTTGTATGTGGAATCTAAAAGAGTCATAGAAACAGAGTAGAAGGGAAGTTACCAGGGGCTGGGGAGTTGGAGAAATGGGGAGATGTCGGTCAAAGAATGTAGACTTGCAGTTATAAGCCAGTAAGTTCAGAACACTGAATGCACAGCATTGTTACTATAGTTAATAATAATATATTGCATATTTAAAATTTGCTGAGCGATTACATCTTAAGTATTTTTAAGGTCATACACAAAAAGGTAACTATGTGAAGTGATGGATATGTTAAATAGCTTGACTGTAGTAATCATTTTGCTATATATACGTATATCAAAACATCATGTTGTACACCTTGAATAGATACAACTTTGTCAATTATACCTCTATAAAACTAAAAAAAAGAACAATAGCTAGTATATAAACAAAAAGAAAAGTGAAGCCATGTTTTTATATTTATAAAATCTATTAAAGCTTCTTTTAATCTTCATTTCTCAGAGAGAGAAAAAAATTGTACATATAAATATTAAAAGATAATTTCATATCCTAAACAAATACTTTCCAGACAATAACCAAATTTTAGTTGGATGCATGCAACTGAATCAGTATGGCTATTTAACAACCATATTCCTAATTTTGATAAAAATCATATTCCTAAATTTGATAAAAATTTTTAACATTGAGTCTGTCACCTGGTATACATTTACTTGACAACTTTATGTAAGTAATCAGTTTTGTTTGCATGGATCCCTGTGAGAGAAGGAGCAGCAGAGAAGGAAAGAAAAGCTGAACTACATCGTGTATAGGGAAAGATAGAATTCTGGAAAAATGTGGGGGCTTGGGACCTGGGGAGACTCTTCCTTCTTCTGTCTAAATGTTTATCTTTGTGACGGGGAGGAGATATGGGTGTTATGAGTGTGTCTGTAGGTGGGCACAATAGTAAGCCAGTCTTCCCCCCTTTCCCGGGGGCTGGGCTCTGCGGATGATATGGAGAGGTGGAAATAGGGCAGGAAGGCAACAAATCCTGCTCTACGTCTGAAGCTGCTGCTTTCTGATTTTCTAGCAAAAGAGATTTAGCATTCATAATTCTGCAGTGTCAACTGAAAATATCTATTCTTATTCATCCCCCCGAATGTGGTGCTAATGAGAGTGAAGACCAGTCATCAAGGGTGAATTATTTAATACAATGTTTTAATAGCTGGGAAGAGACACAAATAGTGGAGACGCCTGTGGCTAATGGATTTCCCTGATAGGAGATAAAAGGCTGATTACATAGCAGAGCAAGTGAAGAACTGGTGCATTAATGACAATTTACAGGTCAGCTCACTTACAGGAGTGATTTAAATGCACCATCTGTTTTCTAACTGCAGGTTGATAACTGTGATTCTACAGACAGTCAACATCTCTTCATCAAGAATTGTTACCTATTTGTCTTTCGGAGTCTGGTTAGTTTGCCCCATATTATTTTGCCAAGTGGACCCCCAGATTCTTTCCAGATAAAGTAGTTTCTAGATTGAATGGGTTGATAGCAGTCAATCCTGCTTCCACCCAGCCTCTCTCTGCCCAGTTAGAGAAGCCCTGATGTCCTGAGGCATCCATTGTGTGTACTGAATTAACTTCTCCCTAATGCGCCTACTCTGGCACTAGTTATGTAACATCCTTGGGAGAGTTGAGAAACTAGTCACTCCAATCATTTCTTTGTGTGTCCTGTGGCTTGCCCCCTCCCCTTCCCTCTCCCCCTCCCCGTGGCCCTGCCCCCTCACATAGGCACAAAAAGAAGAGCCCAGCTTTGGTTTTCACTGGTGCCCCCTTCCCTTGTTTCACACTGTACCACCTGTAACTAATGTGTAGTGGAGTGTAAAGAGTTAAGTGTGAGGGCTTTGGAGCTACACCTGTGGGTTTAGTGTCTGTCACTTTCTAGCTATAGTGACCTTGTCCAAGTTGTTTAACTGTTCTGTGCCGCTGTTGCCTCTTGTGAAAATGAGGGCAATAATAAAACCAACATCAAGGGGTTGCTGTGAGAATTTATTCCACATGCAAAAGAAAAGCAGAGAAAAAAAAGAAAAAATTATTCCACATGCAGTAAGCATTTTAAGCGTTGTCTGCATCTCAGAAGAAGACATACAAGTGGCCAACAAACTGGAAAAAAATTCAACATCACTAATCATCAGAGAAATGCAAATCAAAACCACAATGAGATACCATCTGACACCAATCAGAATGACTATTATTAAAAAGTGAAAAACAACAGACACTAGAGAAGCTGCAGAGAAAAGGGAACCCGTATACACTATTAGTGGGAATGTAAATTAGTTCAGTGTTTGTGGAAAGCAGTTTGGAGGTTTCTCAAAGAACTTAGAACTACCATTCAACCCAGCAATCCCATTACTGCATATATATCCAAAAGAAAATAAATCAGTTTACCAAAGAGATACATACACTCACATGTTCATCACTGCACTATTCAAAATAGCATAGACATGGAATCAACCTAGGTGACCATCAACAGTGGATTAGATAAAGAAAATGTGGTACATATGCACCCATGAAATACTACACACCATATAAAAGAACAAAATCATGTTCTTTGCAGCAGCATGGATACAGCTAGAGGCCATTATCCTAAGCAAATTAACACAGGAACTGAAAACAAAATACTGCATGTTCTCACTTATAAGAGGGAGCTTGTACTCAGGGACATAAAGATGGCACAAGAGACACTGGGGACTAATAGAGTGGGGAGGGAGGAAGGGGACAAGGGTTGAAAAACTGTTGGGTACTGTGCTATCTGAGTGATGGGATAATCCATATCCCAAACTTCAGCATCACTCAGTGTACCCATGTAACAAACCTGCACATGTACCTCCTGAATCTAAAGTAAAAGTTGAAATTATTAAAAAATAAAACAAAGCAGTGTCTGGCACATGGAAGCATACGATAAATGAGAAATGCCTAATGTAGGTGACGGGGGGATGGAGACAGCAAACCACCATGGCATGTGTATACCTATGTAACAGTCCTGCAAGATCTGCATATTCACCCCAGAATTTAAAGTAAAAATTTAAAAAAAAAAATGTTACTATTACAGAGAAATTGAGACCCGGGATGAATAGAAAAATAAACTTTAAAGAACAAAGTTTCCAAGTTCAAAAATGTCCAGCTCAATGCTCTCTTCATAAGGTTTACAGAGCTTGGAGACAGGTAGCAAAATTCAGTTATAATCTTCATGTAAAAGGTGACATTTCCTGCCTAAAATCACTTCAGTGATCTCACATATCTCTGGCTCCTCTTTCTAGCTCAACTTTATTATTATTATGTTTTTACATTTTTTAAATGAATAACCATTTCAATCTATATTCCCCCAAAATAAAGAAAAACCCATTTCAAATTGAGTTTAAAAATATTATATATTTATAATGTCTCCATCCTTCACATACTAGACC